>NC_091285.1:179154958-179457685 GCF_032444005.1 Ranitomeya imitator
AGCTGTCATAACTGATCCCTAATAACACGGCAGCAAGTAATGACTGTGCAGATAGCACTTCTGAGCAGCAACTGGCAGTGTTAGAGCCCAGGGTCAATGCTAGAAACAAAGTGTAACCAGAGGCCTAATTGTAGCAAGTTTAATATCTGTTGTAGTGTGAGTGTGGACGGAGCAGGAGAAATTGCTGGATACACAGCAGGGGATCAGCTGACGGTACTGAACCCCAATAACACAGCAGCAAATGTTGACTGGGGAGACTGTTATGAAAGGTAATTCAGTACCACAATGGACATAGAGGTCAGCGCACATACAGTGACCTGGCAATAACCCAAAAAACAAGAACGAGCTCTGAGACGTGGGAACTCTGTTGACCGCAATTCCTAATCCTCTCCAACCACACTAAAGGTAGCCGTGGATTGCGCCTGACGCTCCCTATGCAACTCGGCACGGCCTGTGAAACTAGCTAGCCTGAAGATAGAAAATAAGCCTACCTTGCCTCAGAGAAATACCCCAAAGGAAAAGGCAGCCCCCACATATAATGACTGTGAGTTAAGATGAAAAGACAAACGTAGAGATTAAATAGATTTAGCAAAGTGAGGCCCAACTTTCTGAACAGAGCGAGGATAGGAAAGGTAACTTTGCGGTCAACACAAAACCCTACAAAGACCACGCAAAGGGGGCAAAAAGACCCTCCGTACCGAACTAACGGCACGGAGGTACACCCTCTGCGTCCCAGAGCTTCCAGCAAGCAGAAAAAAACAAATTGACAAGCTGGACAGAAAAAAAAACAGCAAACAAATAGCAAAGAGGAACTTAGCTATGCAGAGCAGCAGGCCACAGGAACGATCCAGGAGGAAACAGGTCCAATACTAGAACATTGACTGGAGGCCAGGATCAAAGCACTAGGTGGAGTTAAATAGAGCAGCACCTAACGACTTCACCACATCACCTGAGGAAGGAAACTCAGAAGCCGCAGTACCACTTTCCTCCACCAACGGAAGCTCACAGAGAGAACCAGCCGAAGTACCACTTGTGACCACAGGAGGGAGCTCTGCCACAGAATTCACAACAGTACCCCCCCTTGAGGAGGGGTCACCGAACCCTCACCAGAGCTCCCAGGACGACCATGATGAGCCATATGAAAGGCACGAACAAGATCGGGAGCATGGACATCAGAGGCAAAGACCCAGGAATTATCTTCCTGAGCATAACCCTTCCACTTAACCAGATACTGGAGTTTTCGCCTTGAAACACGAGAATCCAAAATCTTCTCCACAATATACTCCAACTCCCCCTCCACCAAAACCGGGGCAGGAGGATCAACAGATGGAACCATAGGTGCCACGTATCTCCGCAACAATGACCTATGGAATACGTTATGTATGGAAAAAGAATCTGGAAGGGTCAGACGAAAAGACACAGGATTAAGAACCTCAGAAATCCTATACGGACCAATAAAACGAGGTTTAAACTTAGGAGAGGAAACCTTCATAGGAATATGACGAGAAGATAACCAAACCAAGTCCCCAACCCGAAGTCGGGGACCCACACAGCGTCTGCGATTAGCGAAACGTTGAGCCTTCTCCTGGGACAAAGTCAAATTGTCCACTACATGAGTCCAAATCTGCTGCAACCTGTCCACCACAGTATCCACACCAGGACAGTCCGAAGACTCAACCTGTCCTGAAGAGAAATGAGGATGGAACCTAGAGTTGCAGAAAAACGGTGAAACCAAGGTAGCCGAGCTGGCCCGATTATTAAGGGCGAACTCAGCCAAAGGCAAAAAGGACACCCAGTCATCCTGATCAGCAGAAACAAAGCATCTCAGATATGTTTCCAAGGTCTGATTGGTTCGTTCGGTCTGGCCATTAGTCTGAGGATGGAAAGTCGAGGAAAAAGACAAGTCAATGCCCATCCTAACACAAAAGGCTCGCCAAAACCTCGAAACAAACTGGGAACCTCTGTCAGAAATGATATTCTCTGGAATGCCATGTAAACGAACCACATGCTGGAAAAACAATGGCACCAAATCAGAGGAGGAAGGCAATTTAGGCAAGGGTACCAAATGGACCATCTTAGAGAAGCGATCACAGACCACCCAAATGACTGACATCTTTTGAGAGATGGGAAGATCTGAAATGAAATCCATAGAGATATGTGTCCAAGGCCTCTTCGGGACCGGCAAGGGCAAAAGCAACCCACTGGCACGAGAACAGCAGGGCTTAGCCCGAGCACAAATCCCACAGGACTGCACAAAAATACGCACATCCCGCGACAGAGATGTCCACCAAAAGGATCTATCCACTAACTCTCTGGTACCAAAGATTCCAGGATGACCAGCCAACACCGAACAATGAACCTCAGAGACAACTTTATTCGTCCACCTATCAGGGACAAACAGTTTCTCCGCTGGGCAACAATCAGGTTTATTAGCCTGAAATTTTTGCAGCACCCGCCGCAAATCAGGGGAGATGGCAGACACAATTACTCCCTCTTTGAGGATACCCGCCGGCTCAGATACACCCGGAGAGTCGGGCACAAAACTCGTAGACAGAGCATCCGCCTTCACATTTTTAGAGCCCGGAAGGTATGAAATCACAAAGTCAAAACGGGCAAAAAACAACGACCAACGAGCTTGTCTAGGATTCAACCGCTTGGCGGACTCGAGATAAGTCAAGTTCTTATGATCAGTCAAGACCACCACGCGATGCTTAGCTCCTTCAAGCCAATGACGCCACTCCTCGAATGCCCATTTCATGGCCAGCAACTCTCGATTGCCCACATCATAATTTGGCTCAGCAGGCGAAAACTTCCTGGAAAAGAAGGCGCATGGTTTCATCACCGAGCAATCAGAACTTCTCTGCGACAAAACAGCCCCTGCTCCAATCTCAGAAGCATCAACCTCGACCTGGAACGGAAGCGAAACATCTGGTTGACACAACACAGGGGCAGAAGAAAAACGACGCTTCAACTCTTGAAAAGCTTCCACCGCAGCAGAAGACCAATTGACCAAATCAGCACCCTTCTTGGTCAAATCGGTCAATGGTTTAGCAATACTAGAAAAATTGTAGATGAAGCGACGATAAAAATTAGCAAAGCCCAGGAACTTTTGCAGACTTTTCAGAGATGTCGGCTGAGTCCAATTATGGATGGCTTGGACCTTAACAGGGTCCATCTCGATAGTAGAAGGGGAAAAGATGAACCCCAAAAATGAAACCTTCTGAACACCAAAGAGACACTTTGATCCCTTCACAAACAAAGAATTAGCACGCAGGACCTGAAACACCGTTCTGACCTGCTTCACATGAGACTCCCAATCATCCGCGAAGATCAAAATGTCATCTAAGTACACAATCAGGAATTTATCCAGGTACTCTCGGAAGATGTCATGCATAAAGGACTGAAACACTGATGGAGCATTGGCAAGTCCGAATGGCATTACTAGATACTCAAAATGGCCCTCGGGCGTATTAGATGCAGTTTTCCACTCATCGCCTCGCTTAATACGCACAAGATTATACGCACCACGAAGATCTATCTTGGTGAACCAACTAGCCCCCTTAATCCGAGCAAACAAATCAGATAACAATGGCAAGGGGTACTGAAATTTAACCGTGATCTTATTTAGAAGGCGGTAATCTATAAAAGGTCTCAGTGAACCATCCTTCTTGGCTACAAAAAAGAACCCTGCTCCTAATGGCGACGATGACGGGCGAATATGCCCCTTCTCCAAAGACTCCTTCACATAACTCCGCATAGCGGCGTGCTCAGGCACAGATAAATTAAACAGTCGACCTTTTGGGAATTTACTACCAGGAATCAAATCGATAGCACAATCACAATCCCTATGCGGAGGTAGGGTATCGGACTTGGGCTCATCAAATAAATCCCGGTAATCAGACAAGAACTCAGGAACCTCAGAAGGGGTGGATGACGAAATAGTCAGAAATGGGACATCACCATGTACCCCCTGACAACCCCAGCTGGACACAGACATGGATTTCCAATCTAATACTGGATTATGGACTTGTAGCCATGGCAACCCCAACACGACCACATCATGCAGATAATGCAACACCAGAAAGCGAATAACCTCCTGATGTGCAGGAGCCATGCACATGGTCAGCTGGCTCCAGTACTGAGGCTTATTCTTGGCCAAAGGCATAGCATCAATTCCTCTCAATGGAATAGGACAATGCAAGGGCTCGAAGAAAAACCCACAACGCCTAGCATACTCCAAGTCCATCAAATTCAGAGCAGCGCCTGAGTCCACAAATGCCATGACAGAATACGATGACAAAGAGCAGATCAAGGTAACAGACAGAAGAAATTTTGACTGTACCGTACCAATGGTGGCAGACCTAGCGAACCGCTTAGTGTGCTTAGGACAATCAGAGATAGCATGAGTGGAATCACCACAGTAGAAACACAGCCCATTCAGACGTCTGTGTAATTGCCGTTCAACTCTGGTCAAAGTCCTATCGCACTGCATAGGCTCAGGTTTAAGCTCAGGTAATACCGCCAAATGGTGCACAGATTTACGCTCGCGCAAGCGTCGACCGATCTGAATGGCCAAAGACATAGACTCATTCAGACCAGCAGGCATAGGAAATCCCACCTTGACATCCTTAAGGGCTTCAGAGAGACCTTTTCTGAAAATAGCTGCGAGCGCACCTTCATTCCACTGAGTGAGTACGGACCACTTTCTAAATTTCTGACAATATACCTCTATTTCATCCTGACCCTGAAACAGAGCCAGCAAATTCTTCTCTGCCTGATCCACAGAATTAGGCTCATCGTACAGCAATCCGAGCGCCAGGAAAAATGCATTGATATTACTTAATGCAGGATCTCCTGACGCAAGAGAAAATGCCCAGTCCTGAGGGTCGCCACGCAAAAAAGAAATAACGATCCTAACTTGTTGAACTGGGTCACCAGAGGAGCGAGGTTTCAAAGCCAGAAATAGTTTTCAATTATTTTTGAAACTCAGAAATTTAGTTCTATCTCCAAAAAACAAATCAGGAATAGGAATTCTCGGTTCTAACATAGAATTCTGAACCACAAAGTCTTGAATACTTTGTACTCTCGCCGTGAGCTGATCCACACATGAAGACAGACCTTTAATGTCCATTGCTACACCTGTGTCCTGAGCCACCCAAATGTCTAGGGGAAAAAAAAGGCAAAACACAGTGCAAAGGAAAAAAAAATGGTCTCAGAACTTCTTTTTTCTCTCTATTGAGAATCATGCTCCCTATGCAACTCGGCACGGCCTGAGAAACTAGGTAGCCTGAAGATAGAAAATAAGCCTACCTTGCCTCAGAGAAATACCCCAAAGGAAAAGGCAGCCCCCACATATAATGACTGTGAGTTAAGATGAAAAGACAAACGTAGAGATTAAATAGATTTAGCAAAGTGAGGCCCAACTTTCTGAACAGAGCGAGGGTAGGAAAGGTAACTTTGCGGTCAACACAAAACCCTACAAAGACCACGCAAAGGGGGCAAAAAGACCCTCCGTACCGAACTAACGGCACGGAGGTACACCCTCTGCGTCCCAGAGCTTCCAGCAAGCAGAAAAAAACAAATTGACAAGCTGGACAGAAAAAAAAACAGCAAACAAATAGCAAAGAGGAACTTAGCTATGCAGAGCAGCAGGCCACAGGAACAATCCAGGAGGAAACAGGTCCAATACTAGAACATTGACTGGAGGCCAGGATCAAAGCACTAGGTGGAGTTAAATAGAGCAGCACCTAACGACTTCACCACATCACCTGAGGAAGGAAACTCAGAAGCCGCAGTACCACTTTCCTCCACCAATGGAAGCTCACAGAGAGAACCAGCCGAAGTACCACTTGTGACCACAGGAGGGAGCTCTGCCACAGAATTCACAACAGGAGACGGCACTTCTAATCAGCAACTGGCAGTGTTGGAGCCCAGGGATTACAGTTCAGGTGTAGAAACATGAACACAACAGGAGACCTGGATACTGTTGCCAACCTATTATTTAATCTGGAGGAGGACTGGCAAATTCCTTCAAGATTCTAGCCTTGTTTATTTTCAGAAAAGTAAGTCGGTCCCCATTAGCGGAGGGTAGTCGCATGCGACGCTCTGTTAGTACACTACCTGCTGCACTAAAGACGCGTTCCGATAATACACTAGCAGCTGGGCAAGCCTGCACTTCCAATGCATACTGGCTAAGCTCTGGCCATGTATCCAGCTTAGAGACCCAAAACTTGAAGGGGGAAGAGCCGTCTGGGAGTACACTGAGAGGGCAAGACATGTAGTCTGTCACCATCTGACGGAAACGTTGCCTCCTGCTGACTGGAGCCGTGTGTGATGGTGTAGACATTTGTGGCGGCGACACAAAACTTTGCCACATTTAGGCCATACTGGTCTTGCCTTGTGCTGAGGCACTGCTTCTGCTCCCTCTTTGTGCAGAGCTTCCTCCACTGCCTCGACGCACTGAGCTGCTTTGTAAAGCACTAGTAGCACTGCTCTTGGGTGGAATGGAGAACATGATGGAAAGCACCAGTGTGTTCTGGTACTCCCGTATTTTATGCTCCCGGTTCAACGGTGTTATGAGGCTTTCTAAGTTGTCCCAG
This sequence comes from Ranitomeya imitator, assembly GCF_032444005.1. Classification (NCBI taxonomy): domain Eukaryota; kingdom Metazoa; phylum Chordata; class Amphibia; order Anura; family Dendrobatidae; genus Ranitomeya; species Ranitomeya imitator. The sequence goes on from NC_091285.1 coordinate 179,161,558, forward strand.
TAGCGAGGATCTAGGAGGATGTACACCCAATAATCAGGCGTTTTGAGAATGTGCGCAATGCTGCGGTCATTTCTCAGGCACTGCAGCATGAAATCAACCATGTGTTGCAGACTGCCAACTGGTCGAGAAGCGCTGTCCCCTGCTTGAGGCGTCATCTCTGCCTGCTCTGCATCACTCCACCCTCGCTCTATATACTGACTACTAGAGCATTGTGTAACTCCCTCCTCTGGACAGATGTCTTCCTCCTCCATTGACTCCTCCTCATCCTCCTCACAAAGTGTCCCCTGCCTAGGCCTTTGTGAGGAACCACGTTGTACAGACTGTCCAGAAGCAGATGGCATTTGTGACTCCTCATCCTCCACCTTTTCCACAACCTCCTCCCCTAGTGTCTGCAGTGTTTTTTCAAGCAGGCAGATAAGAGGGATAGTCATGCTGACTAGTGCATCATCTGCACTTGCCAAAACGTGGCAGATGTCCTTCATAGAGTCACACTCAGTGGTGGTGAAGTGTGAACGGCACGCAGTGCGACTTGTTTGCGCCTGATACTGCTGGTACTCCATTACTGCTGGCTGCTGTTCACTCAACCGCTCCAACATATGTAACGTTGAATTCCACCTGGTGGGTAGGTCACATATGATGCAATGCTCCAGAAGGTGGAATCGGCGCTGCAGTGCTGCAATGCGCGATCCTGCCATGCTGTAATGCTGCAAGTGAGCGCACTTTAGGCGGACCTTGTGCAGCAGTGCATCAAGATCCGGATAGTCCCTCAAAAAACTCTGCACGACCAAGTTGAGCACATGTGCCAGACATGGGATGTGAGTGAGGTTGCCTTGGCCCAGAGCTGCCACCAGATTTCGGCCATTGTCACACACTACCATGCCTGGCTGGACATTCGCTGGCACAAACCACACGTCGCTCTCCTGCTTGATGGCATTCCTGAGCTCCTGCGCTTTATGGCTTCGATTCCCCAAAGAAATTAATTTAATACGGCCTGTTGATGTTTGGCCACGGCTGTGCTCATATCAGTGGTAACAGGTAAGCGTTCACGGGTCCATGTGAAGGTAGACTGTGACAGCTCCTGCAGCACTGATTCAGAGGAACTGGAGTATGAGGAGGATTCAATGTGTACAGACTGGATTCCTGCAATCCTTGGAGTTGGCAGAACATGTACAGCGCCACTCTCACGATCTGTACCCGGCTCCACAACATTTACCCACGCAATCTAGCTGGATATGGATGGAAACACACTAATAGGAGAAATCAGGAAAAATGTGCAGCAGCACAAATGCAAAAAAGGACAATGTAACAGTATGAGGCAGTGACGCACGCTGAGCAGACTACAACCAGATGTGGCTGCAGAACACACTGCAGCATGAGCTGCACTCACACACAGAGACCTTGCAGACAGCCATGAACAGCACTGCAAGACACAAAAAAAGCTTCTCACACAGCGGTTGCTAAAGTAGCCTGGGTAAAGCACAATGAAGCAAATCGCTATCTCAAACTGTCCCTCAGTCAGAACAGCAGCGTCCTGTCCCTAAATGAATTCACAGCAGAGTGAACCCAAAATGTTGGCGGCTGCTTTTATAGTGCATCATGGCATCATTTCAGCAGCCAATCACAGCCATGCCATTACTTACATGCCTAACATGCATAACAGGATGTGCCCACACTTCTTAGGATTCCTCATTGGCTGAATTAAATCAAAGTGGCTCATAGCATTATGACAACTTCTGATTCTGGTATTCGATATTGCAAAAGTATCGGAACTGAGTATCCGAACTCCGATACCTTGAATATCGGCCGATACACGATATTTGCAGTATCGGAATGCTCAACGCTAGTAACAGCAGGATCCTACCTACCCATAAATGCAGGCTATACTGAGAGAGGTGTCCAGATTCACCCAAGAATTCAGACATCAGCTTAAGAGAGGTAATCACCTTGGTTAGGGACTCATCAGTCTTATGAGACCACCTTGACGTTGGTTGATGGACAGACATAATTTGGCCAAATTTTGTGCAAAGCATCTCATTCATTTTTTCCTAATATTCAAAAGCCATATTGCTATTCATATTTCAAATATTTCACATTGACATGCTTTAGCACGACAAAGTGAACATATTTTTTAATATGCTATGGAGCAGTACAGAAATGTATTTTTTCTCCTGCCGATTCGCACCCTACGAGTTGTGCACAAATGGGATCACATTCACCCGTTCAAGTCTGAAGGTGCATGGAAAACAATGGACTTCACCTGGATGTCAATGACAATGGAGAAGATAGAGTAAATAAGTTCTTCTTATTCACACCTGTGCTCAGATCAGAGTTTGATCTGAGTGTCATCAGCATAACTGATTCGATTCTCTCATATGAGAAGACCAACACTAGTGTGATGCTGGCCTAAAACAGATTCTTAAAGGGAATCTGTCACCTCAATTTGGAACTATAAATTGCGGCCACCACCATCAGGGGCTTATCTACAGCATTCTGTAATGCTGTAGATAAGCCCCTGATGTAACCAGAAAGATAAGAAAAGCAAGTTAGATTATACTCACCTGGGGCCGGTCTGGGTCCGATGGGCATCGCAGGTCCGGGTCCGGTGGGCGTCGCAGGTCCGGGTCCGGCGCCTCTCATCTTCATGCGATGACGTCCTTCTGTCGCGGCTCCTGCGCTAGTGTCATTCTCTGCCCTATTGAAGGCAGAGCAAAGTACTGCAATGCACAGGTGCCAGGAAAGGTCAGAGAGGCCCGGCGCCTGCGCACTGTAGCACGTTACGCTGCCTTCAACAGGGCAAATCAGTCCTCCTGAGCAGGAGCTGCAACAGAATCAAGGAGGATGACAACATCTTATGAAGATGGGAGGTGCCAGACCTGGACCTGCGATGCCCATTGGACCCGGACTGCACTGGACCACCCCTGGGTGAGTATAGATTCCCTTTAACCACCTATCAATTAGCCACCTATCATTAGTGGAAGTTTTACAGTACATTTCGTTAAATTGGCATCAGTACAATACATGGTTGCAGATAATTCTAAGCACACTATAATTTTGAGAAACCCTTTGCAGCTGAAAACACTAAGAATAGCTAATGACTATTAGTATAAAATTTGATGTTAAAAGATGTAACTAGATAAATGAACAGATCATTATTTATTGAGAACGGTTTACAGAACAGTGTGCATTTAATATGCCTTTAATTGTATTGCACTTTTGTGTTTTCCTCTATTTTGTTATACATCTCCAGGCTATGGGCACATTCAGTAAAATACTATTTAATTCTTGTTTTCATTCTGATTTATTTCAGCTCCAGAATCTTGGAGATCAATGAATCTATTACACAAATAGAAAATGATTCCCTCGGGGGATTTACATCAGTTTTTGTAAACAGGATTACATCTCCACTTATATTAAATCACTCTTGTGCTGTCTGTCTCAGTATTGCTATATGAAGACATGTTAGAGTGGCAATAAGTTGAGAAAAATGCTAGCAAATAACCATGACATCTGCAATTTGATACATACCGGGTCTATGGCTATATCCAAGTTGCCAATCCTACATGAGCACTAAACTCCAATAAACGATGTTAAATTTGGAACTGTAGACGTTTAATGAAATATTCCATTTACAATGAGGGTTTCACTGCTGTGAATATAAACTTTGTCACAATCTGATTCAATGTACATGTCATGTCTTCCGTGCAATTTTGCTTCAATTTTGTAGCTATTTCTGTGTACATGATGTTCTCAACAATATCATTTACATTCAATATGGAAGGTTTGATATGACTGTTTTTTACTTTTGAAAATTCTACTACAGAATATATTAAGTGTTCGCACATTCTTAACAAAATTATTCACTAGTAGGGTCTCATTGCCATTTTCCAATATTGTAGCCCGGATTTATCCTAAAAATGTAATTATGATTTTTATTGTGAACTAGCTGAAGAGCCCGGCGTTGCCTGGGCATAGTAAATATCTGTGGTTAGTTATAGCACCTCACTTCTCTTATTTTCCCATCACGCCTCTCATTTTCCCAATCACATCTTTCATTTTCCCCCTCATATCTCTCATTTTCTCCCTTACACCTCTCATTTTCTCCCTCACTCCTCTCATTCCCCCTAACAATTGTCATTTCGAACTCACATCTGTCATTTTCCGATCACTCCACTATTTTCCCTCACTCCTCTTTCGACCCCACATCTGTCATTTTCCGATCACTCCACTATTTTCCCTCACTCCTCTCATTTTGCACTGACACCTTTTCATTTTCACCTCAGTATATACATGTTTGTCATCTCCCTTATATATAGTATACACCTGTATGTCATCTCCTGTATATAGTATATACCTGTATGTCATCTCCCCTGTATATATAATATACCTGCTGTGTGTCATCTCCCCTGTATATAGTATATACCTGTATGTCATCTCCTCCTATATATAGTATATAACTGTATGTCATCTCCTTCTATATATGGTATATACCTGTATGTCATCTCCTCCTGTATATAGTATATACCTGTGTGTCATCTCCCCTGTATATAGTATATATCTGTGTGTCATCTCCTCCTATATATAGTATATACCTGTATGTCATCTTCTATATATAGCATATACCTGTATGTCATCTCCTCCTGTATATAGTATATACCTGTAGGTCATCTGCTCCTGTATATAGTATATACCTGTGTGTCATCTCCTCCTGTATATAGTATGTACCTGTATGTCATCTCCTATATATAGTATATACCTGTGTGTCATCTCTCCTGTATATAGTATATATCTGTGTGTCATCTCCCCTGTATATAGTATATACCTGTGTGTCATTTCCTCCTGTATTAGACCTCATTCACACATTATTTGCTCAGTATTTTTACCTCAGTATTTGTAAGCTAAATTGGCAGCCTGATAAATTCCCAGCCAACAGGAAGCCCTCCCCCTGGCAGTATATATTAGCTCACACATACACATAATAGACAGGTCATGTGACTGACAGCTGCCGTATTTCCTATATGGTACATTTGTTGCTCTTGTAGTTTGTCTGCTTATTAATCTAATTTTTATTTTTGAAGGATAATACCAGACTTGTGTGTGTTTTAGGGCGAGTTTCGTTGGTCAAGTTGTGTGTGTTGAGTTGCGTGTGGCGACATGCATGTAGCAACTTTTGTGAGATGAGTTTTGTGTGGCAACATGCATGTAGCAACTTTTTGTGTGTCGAGTTGCATGTGACAGGTTAGTGTAGCAAGTTGTGTGCAGCAAGTTTTGCGCATGGCGAGTTTTGCGCATGGCAAGTTTTATGTGTGGTGCCTTTTGAGTATGTGCAAGTTGTGTGTGAGGCAACTTTTGCATGTGCTGCAACTTTTGTACATGTGGCAATTTTTCCGCGTGTGCAAGTTTTGCGTGTGGCGAGTTTTCCATGAGGTGAGTTTTGCACTTGTGGCGAGTTTAGCGTGAGCCTAGTTTTTGCATGTGGCGATTTTGCGCGTGGCGAGTTTTGAGCGGCAACTTTTGTGTTTCGACTTTTATGTGGCGAGGTTGGTGTATGTGTGGTGAAATGTGTGCTGAGGGTGGTATATGTGTTCAAGCACGTGGTAGTGTGTGGCGCATTTTGTGTGTGTCCATATCCCCATGTGTGGTGAGTATCCCATGTCGGGGCCCCACCTTAGCAACTGTACGGTATATACTCTTTGGCGCCATCGCTCTCACTCTTTAAGTCCCCCTTGTTCACATCTGGCAGCTGTCAATTTGCCTCCAACACTTTTCCTTTCACTTTTTCCCCATTATGTAGATAGGGGCAAAATTGTTTGGTGAATTGGAAAGCGCGGGGTTAAAATTTTGCCTCACAACATAGCCTATGATGCTCTCAGGGACCAGACGTGTGACTGTGCAAAATTTTGTGGCTGTGGCTGCGACGCCTCCAACACTTTTCCTTTCACTTTTTTCCCCATTATGTAGATAGGGGCAAAATTATTTGGTGAATTGGAAAGCGTGGGGTTAAAATTTCACCTCACAACATAGCCTATGATGCTCTCGGGGTCCAGACGTGTGACTGTGCAAAATTTTGTGGCTGTAGCTACGACGCCTCCAACACTTTTCCTTTCACTTTTTTCCCCATTATGTAGATAGGGGCAAAATTGTTTGGTGAATTGGAAAGCGCGGGGTTAAAATTTCACCTCACAACATAGCCTATGATGCTCTCGGGGTCCAGACGTGTGACTGTGCAAAATTTTGTGGCTGTAGCTACGACGCCTCCAACACTTTTCCTTTCACTTTTTTCCCCATTATGTAGATAGGGGCAAAATTGTTTGGTGAATTGGAACGCGCGGGGTTAAAATTTCGCCTCACAACATAGCCTATGACGCTCTCGGGGTCCAGACGTGTGACTGTGCAAAATTTTGTGGCTGTAGCTGCGACGGTGCAGATGCTAATCCTGGACATACATACATACATACACACACACACAAACATACACACACACACATTCAGCTTTATATAGTAGATAACAGATAAGAGCATAAAAATACCCTCTTACATTCCAGCATCTGGTGCTGATGCTCAGCCTGTGGTGTTGCTGCTTTAGCTGTTGCTAGGCAATTTCCTTATAAGGTGAGATGCCCCTTTAAGATTGCATCACAAGATTCCATTATGACATCACTGCTATTATGACATCATAACTTACAATCCCTACTTATACAAGTGCTTAAAAGGCCCAGTGTCACAGTGTAACCCTGGTGTCATTGTTGTCAGTGTTTAGTGTTAGTGTGGGCAGCACGGTGGTTCAGTGGTTAGCACTGCAGCCTTGCAGCGCTGGGGTCCTGGATACAAATCCCACCAAGGACACCGTGTTTGTGTGGGTTTCCGCCGGGTACTCCAGTTTCCTCCCACATTCCAAAGACATACGGATAGGGAATATAGAGTGTGAGCCCCATCGGGGACAGCGATGACAATGTGGGCAAACTGTAAAGCGCTGCAGAATATGTTAGCGCTATATAAAAATAAAGATTATTATTATTACATTGCTAATGATTTACTGACTGCGCTGCACTTGGATTTTGATTGAAATATCTGGAAATACTCCAGACAAGCTTCAAGTTTTGGCACTATTCCAGGGAATTCTTACCACCTATACCCCTGACTTTGTGCTACCACTACCAGATGGCATCCTCAGCTTATGGTTATGGAGGGCATATTTTACTACTAGAATTTGATAAAATTGAGAATTTAACTGAACATTCCCTTTTTTTCCAATTGCAATGATATGTGGGTAGGAACCCCTTCATGACCTTGGGATTTTCAGTTTTTCCGTATTCGTTTTTCGCTCCCCTCCTTCCCAGAGCCATAACTTTTTTTATTTTTCCATCAATATGGCCATGAGATGGCTTATTTTTTTGTGAAACAAGTTGTAATTTTGAACTACATCATTGGTTTTAGCATATTGTGTACTAGAAAACGGGAAAAAAATTCAAAGTGCGATGTATTTGCAAAAAAAGAGCAATCCCTCACTTTGTTTTTGTTTGGCTTTTTTATAGGTTCACTAAATGCTAAAACTGACCTGCCATTATGATTCTCCAGGTCAGTACGAGTTCATAGGCACCAAACATGTCTAGGTTATTTTTTATCTAAGTGGTGAAAAAAAATTCCAAACTTTGCTAAAAAGTAAAAAAAAAATTGTGCCATTTTCCGATACCCGTAGCGTCTCCATTTTTCATGGTCTGGGGTCGGTTGAGGGCTTATTTTTTGCGTGCTGAGCTGCCGATTTTAATGATACCATTTTGGTGCAGATACGTTCTTTTGATCGTCCGTTATTGCATTTTAATGCAATGTCGCGGCGGCAATTTGAATTTTTTTCTCGCTACGCCGTTTAGCGATCAGGTTAATCCTTTTTTTCATTGATAGGTCGGGCGATTCTGAACGCGGCGATACCAAATATGTGTAGGTTTGAATTTTTTTATTGATTTATTTTGACTGGGGCGAAAGGGGGGTGATTTAAACTTTTATATTTTTTTATTATGTTCACATTTTTTTTAACTTTTTATTTACTTTTGCCATGCTTCAATAGCCTCCATGGGAGGCTAGAAGCTGGCATAGCCTGATCGGCTCTGCTACATAGCAGCGATCATCAATGATGACATCAAGATAGAGCTTTTTGGTAAAACGCATCACTCTACTGTTTAGCAAAAGCAGAATGAGGCATACAAAGATTAGAGCACAGTACTTAGAGTTGAATATGGTGGAGTTTCAAAAATGCTTTTGGGGTTGTTTGCTGCCTCTGTCACTGCGTGCTTTGACTGTGTGAAAGTCATCATTAAATCTGAAGATTACCAAAGGATTTTGGTTTGCAGTGTAGTGCCTAGTGTCAGAAAGCTTCCAGGAGGACAACGACCCCAAACATACTTCAAGAAGCACCCAGAATGAGATGGAAACAAAGTGCTGGAGAGTTCAGAAGTGGCCAGCAATGACTCCGGATCTACAGTAAATCCCATTGAACACCTGTGAAGAGATTTTAATATTGCTGTTGGGAGATAAGAGATCTGGAGCAGTTTTGAAAAGAAGAATGGTTCAAAATTCCAGTTGAGAGATATAAGAAACTTGCTGATAGTTATAGGAAGCGATTAATTGCAGTTATTTATTCCAAAGGGTGTGTAGCCAAATATTAAAATGAAAGTGCCAACAATTTTGTCTGCACCATTTTGCGGGTTTTGTGTGAAATTATGCCCAATTTGTCATCTTTTCTCTGTTTTCTTTTTTCGTTTTTGCAATACCCAAAAAGGAAAAAAATTTGAAACGCCAAAATTACGTTTTTTTGGTCGCAGCGACATTGAATTAAATTGCAATAACTGGCGATCAAAAGAACGTATCTGCACCAAAATGGTATCACTAAAAACGGCATCTCATCACACAAAAAATAAGCTCTCACCCAACCCCAGATCACGAAAAATGGAGATGCTAGGAGTATCGGAAAATGGCACAATTTATTTTTTTTTAGCAAAGTTTTGAATTTTTTTCACCACTTATACAAAAAATAACCTAGACATGTTTGATGTATATGAACTCGTAATGACCTGGAGAATCATAACGGTGGGTCAGTTTTAGCATTTAGTCAACCTAGCAAAAAAGCCAAACCAAAAACACGCATGGGATTGCACTTTTTTTGCAATTTCACCGTATTTGGAATTTTTTTCCCATTTTCTAGTACACGACATGGTAAAACCAATGGTATTGTTCAAAAGTACAACTTGTCCCACAAAAAATAAGCCCTCACGTGGCCATATTGATGAAAAAATAAAAAAAGTTATGGCTTTGGGAAGGAGGGGAGCGAAAAGAACACTGAAAAAAGGAAAATCCCAAGGTCATGAAGGGGTTAAAAAACAGAGAGAATTACAGTAAGTAAAAATTATGTTAAAAACGCATTCCATACGCATTGCATGTGCATGTCATATGGTTGCCAGGTGAGAAAAATTGCATTGAACTTGCATGACACTTATCCTGCTTTTCAGGATTGACATTGGACCAATTTTATGTACGCTAATGTGAGCAAAACCTTAATGTCACCCTTAACATGTACAAATCCCTTAAGAAACTAACTTCTTTTGCCACATATACAATACATAGCTGTACAATGAACATCCATTATTTATACATATACCGTACAGGCATAAAGTACGTCCCTCCCACATAACACAAAGAGAAAAAACAAACTCTATATACTGTAATTTGTAGTATGTCAACAAATCGAAATGTTGTAATATGCCGCAGATCTTCAATTATACATTTTTCTGAGCATGTCCATTTTACAAGTACAGATAAAAGAGAAGCGTTAAATCCTGTTAGGCTACGTTCACATTAGCGTTCCGCTAATGTGCGTCGCTGTTGCGTCGGCGACGCAGCGGCGACGCAGCGGCGACGCGCCCCTATGTTTAACACGGGGGACGCGTGCGTTTTTTTTGTTGCGTTTTCCGACACGTGCGTCGTTTCCGATGCTAGCGTCGGACGCAAGAAAATGCAACAAGTTGCATTTTTCGTGCGTCCGATTTTCGTCAAAAAACGACGCACGCGTCGCAAAACGCAGCGTTTTTGCGTGCGTTTGCGCGCGTTTTTTTGTGCGTCGTGCGATGCGTCGCCGACGCAGCGGCGCGCAACGCTAACGTGAACGTAGCCTATGTCATTCCAAATTGGCTCGTAGAGTTGATGTGACAAGGAATATGCTCAATGTTTCCAAGTCCATATAAAGCAATGACTTAGTCCTAGTTCAGGAAGGCCACCATTCGCAGTGCGGGTCAACATTTAAAAGCTCTGCTCACTTACATAACAGATACAATCATCTTTATAAAAAAATCAATACTGCTACATAAGAGTCGAAGTATCAAGCCACGGTCACACATTCAGTATTTGGTCAGTATTTCACATTAGTATGTGTAAGCTAATACCAGAAATGGGTGATAAATTCAGAAGTGGTGACTTGTTACTATTATACTTTTCTTCTGATTGTTCTATTGCTGTAAAAACACCAAATACTCAACATGTGAACATGGCCTCACCCTAAAGGTACCTTCACACTAAGCGAGGTCGCTAGCGAGATCGCTGCTGAGTCACAAGTTTTGTGACGCAACAGCGACCTCAGTAGCGATCTCGCTATGATGGTTTAGTCCCCAATTTTTTATTTTCTCAAAGGTAAAAGGAGAAATTGTACCCCAAAAGTTGTTGTCCAATTTGTCCTGAGTACGCTGATACCCCATATGTGGGGGGGAACCACTGTTTGGGCGCATGGCAGGGCTCAGAAGGAAAGGAGCGCCGTTTGACATTTTCAAGCTAAAATTGGCTGGAATTGAGATCGGACGCCATGTCGCGTTTGGACAGCCCCTGATGTGCCTAAACAGTGGAAACCCCCCATAAGTGACCCCATTTTGGAAACTAGACCCCCTAAGGAACTTATCTAGTTGTGTTGTGAGCACTTTTATCCCCCAAGTGCTTCACGAAAGTTTATAACGCCCGGGCGTGAAAATAAAAAAATCCTATTTTTTCCACAAACATGATGGTTTAGTCCCCAATTTTTTATTTTCTCAAAGGTAAAAGGAGAAATTGGACCCCAAAAGTTGTTGTCCAATTTGTCCTGAGTACGCTGATACCCCATATGTGGGGGGGAACCACTGTTTGGGCGCATGGCAGGGCTCAGAAGGAAAGGAGCGCCGTTTGACATTTTCAAGCTAAAATTGGCTGGAATTGAGATCGGACGCCATGTCGCGTTTGGACAGCCCCTGATGTGCCTAAACAGTGGAAACCCCCCATAAGTGACCCCATTTTGGAAACTAGACCCCCTAAGGAACTTATCTAGTTGTGTCGTGAGCACTTTTATCCCCCAAGTGCTTCACGAAAGTTTATAACGCCCAGGCGTGAAAATAAAAAATCCTATTTTTTCCACAAACATGATGGTTTAGTCCCCAATTTTTTATTTTCTCAAAGGTAAAAGGAGAAATTGGATCCCAAAAGATGTTGTCCAATTTGTCCTGAGTACGCTGATACCCCATATGTGGGGGGGAACCACTGTTTGGGCGCATGGCAGGGCTCAGAAGGAAAGGAGCGCCATTTGACATTTTCAAGCTAAAATTGGCTGGAATTGAGATCGGACGCCATGTCGTGTTTGGACAGCCCCTGATGTGCCTAAACAGTGGAAACCCCCCATAAGTGACCCCATTTTGGAAACTAGACCCCCTAAGGAACTTATCTAGTTGTGTCGTGAGCACTTTTATCCCCCAAGTGCTTCACGAAAGTTTATAACGCCCAGGCGTGAAAATAAAAAATCCTATTTTTTCCACAAACATGATGGTTTAGTCCCCAATTTTTTATTTTCTCAAAGGTAAAAGGAGAAATTGGACCCCAAAAGTTGTTGTCCAATTTGTCCTGAGTACGCTGATACCCCATATGTGGGGGGGAACCACTGTTTAGGCGCATGGCAGGGCTCAGAAGGAAAGGAGCGCCATTTGACATTTTCAAGCTAAAATTGGCTGGAATTGAGATCGGACGCCATGTCGTGTTTGGACAGCCCCTGATGTGCCTAAACAGTGGAAACCCCCCATAAGTGACCCCATTTTGGAAACTAGACCCCCTAAGGAACTTATCTAGTTGTGTCGTGAGCACTTTTATCCCCCAAGTGCTTAACGAAAGTTTATAACGCCCGGGCGTGAAAATAAAAAATCCTATTTTTCCACAAACATGATGGTTTAGTCCCCAATTTTTTATTTTCTCAAAGGTAAAAGGAGAAATTGGATCCCAAAAGATGTTGTCCAATTTGTCCTGAGTACGCTGATACCCCATATGTGGGGGGGAACCACTGTTTGGGCGCATGGCAGGGCTCAGAAGGAAAGGAGCGCCGTTTGACATTTTCAAGCTAAAATTGGCTGGAATTGAGATCGGACGCCATGTCGCGTTTGGACAGCCCCTGATGTGCATAAACAGTGGAAACCCCCCATAAGTGACCCCATTTTGGAAACTAGACCCCCTAAGGAACTTATCTAGTTGTGTCGTGAGCACTTTTATCCCCCAAGTGCTTCACGAAAGTTTATAACGCCCGGGCGTGAAAATAAAAAATCCTATTTTTTCCACAAACATGATGGTTTAGTCCCCAATTTTTTATTTTCTCAAAGGTAAAAGGAGAAATTGGACCCCAAAAGTTGTTGTCCAATTTGTCCTGAGTACGCTGATACCCCATATGTGGGGGGGAACCACTGTTTGGGCGCATGGCAGGGCTCAGAAGGAAAGGAGCGCCGTTTGACATTTTCAAGCTAAAATTGGCTGGAATTGAGATCGGACGCCATGTCGCGTTTGTACAGCCCCTGATGTGCCTAAACAGTGGAAACCCCCCATAAGTGACCCCATTTTGGAAACTAGACCCCCTAAGGAACTTATCTAGTTGTGTTGTGAGCACTTTTATCCCCCAAGTGCTTCACGAAAGTTTATAACGCCCGGGCGTGAAAATAAAAAATCCTATTTTTTCCACAAACATGATGGTTTAGTCCCCAATTTTTTATTTTCTCAAAGGTAAAAGGAGAAATTGGACCCCAAAAGTTGTTGTCCAATTTGTCCTGAGTACGCTGATACCCCATATGTGGGGGGGAACCACTGTTTGGGCGCATGGCAGGGCTCAGAAGGAAAGGAGCGCCGTTTGACATTTTCAAGCTAAAATTGGCTGGAATTGAGATCGGACGCCATGTCGTGTTTGGACAGCCCCTGATGTGCCTAAACAGTGGAAACCCCCCATAAGTGACCCCATTTTGGAAACTAGACCCCCTAAGGAACTTATCTAGTTGTGTCGTGAGCACTTTTATCCCCCAAGTGCTTCACGAAAGTTTATAACTAGAGTTGAGCGACCTTGACCTTTTTAGAGTCGAGCCGGGTTTCGCGAAACCCGACTATCTCAAAAGTCGGGTCGAGTGAAATCGGCCGATTATGACGTAAAGTCGGGATCGACCGAAACACGAAACCCAATGCAAGTCAATGGGGCAGCATAGTCGGCAGTGAGTGGGGGCCAGGAAAACACCTAGAGTGCCCATTTTAATGTCAAAACCATCCATTTTTCTTAATGAAGCTTGTCAAGCGTAATTTACCTTATAATAATTGGAAGGCATTTGAAATTGGGGTTCATTTGGCTAAAGTTGTGGTGGGTAGGGCTGGTTCAAGTAATTAGTGGGCCCAGGAAATCTGGACCACGTCACGGCAGTGGAGCAGGGAGAGGTAAGTATTTCAACTTTGCAAGTGCTGTGAACCTGAGCAAGCAGGGGGGGCCCACTCGTTGGCATTGGCACTGGCACAGGGCCCCTCAAAGTACAGCGGTGTGTTTGCACGGCGGGGGCGCCTCCCACCGGCAGCAACACTTTTGCGTACCATGAGAGGCCCTGTGCCAGTGACGTCGCCAACTAGTATTCCTCCCCCCACCTGATGAAGGAACCTGCACTTTCATCTGCACCTTCCTGTTTGTCCCCGTGTAAGGTGGTATGGTATGCGGGAAGGGGGACCTGACTTTCAGCAGGGTCACAATCTTGCAGTGTAGCGTGCACGGGAAATGTTGCGTTATGGGTCAATGTACCAGCAGACTCATCTATCACTGGCTGGGCAATGGGCAGGATGAGGAGGAAACACAGATATAGGCCCAAAGAATAAAGTGGGCTAAATGCAATTCAAAATTGGTAACACAGGACTAATCAGGGGGCATTGCAGTGGAGGACAACTGGAATGAGAGGCTGACACAGAGAGTAGGCCCAAATCAGTAAGTAGTCGAAATGCAGTTCAAAATTGGCAACAGTAGTAAACAGGCGGCACAGCTTTGTTCAGTGGAGGAGAACAGCAAGGAGTGGCAGACACCGATAGTAGGCCCCAACCCAACTAGTAGGCCAAATGCAGTCTAACATTAACAACTACTTATCGAGCGCCTGAAAACGGAATTTCAGGACAGGAAACCAGGAGAACAGCAAGGAGCGGCAGACACCGATAGTAGGCCCCAAACCAACTAGTACGCCAAATGCAGTTGTTCCGTTTAACCACAATTTAATGAGAGCCTGAAGATAGAAGTTCAGGAAAGGCAACCTGGAGAACACCTTGGAGTGGAACACACCATCTCTCTACACCCCATACCCAATTTGTAGGTCTAATGCAGCGTAGTTTCCAACAACTACTAAACGAGAGCATGATGATCGAAGCATTGGCGAGGAAACCTGGGGAACACCTTGGAGTGGAACACACCATCTCTCTACACCCCTACCCAATTTGTAGGCCTAATGCAGCGTAGTTTCCAACAACTACTAAACGAGAGCATGATGATCGAAACATTGGCGAGGAAACCTGGGGAACACCTTGGAGTGGAACACACCATCTCTCTACAGTGGAACACACCATCTCTCTACACCCCATACCCAATTTGTAGGCCTAATGCAGCGTAGTTTCCAACAACTACTAAACGAGAGCCGGAAGATCGAAGCTCAGGAAAGGCAACCTGGAGAACACCTTGGAGTGGAACACACCATCTCTCTACACCCCATACCCAATTTGTAGGCCCAATGCAGCGTAGTTTCCAACAACTACTAAACGAGAGCCGGAAGATCGAAGCAATGGAGAGGAAACCTGGGGAACACCTTGGAGTGTAACACACCATCTCTCTACACCCCATACCCAATTTGTAGGCCTAATGCAGCGTAGTTTCCAACAACTACTAAACGAGAGCATGAAGATCGAAGCAATGGAGAGGAAACCTGGGGAACACCTTGGAGTGGAACACACCATCTCTCTACACCCCATACCCAATTTGTAGGCCTAATGCAGCGTAGTTTCCAACAACTACTAAACGAGAGCATGATGATCGAAGCATTGGCGAGGAAACCTGGGGAACACCTTGGAGTGGAACACACCATCTCTCTACAGTGGAACACACCATCTCTCTACACCCCATACCCAATTTGTAGGCCTAATGCAGCGTAGTTTCCAACAACTACTAAACGAGAGCCGGAAGATCGAAGCAATGGAGAGGAAACCTGGGGAACACCTTGGAGTGTAACACACCATCTCTCTACACCCCATACCCAATTTGTAGGCCTAATGCAGCGTAGTTTCCAACAACTACTAAACGAGAGCCGGAAGATCGAAGCAATGGAGAGGAAACCTGGGGAACACCTTGGAGTGTAACACACCATCTCTCTACACCCCATACCCAATTTGTAGGCCTAATGCAGCGTAGTTTCCAACAACTACTAAACGAGAGCATGAAGATCGAAGCAATGGAGAGGAAACCTGGGGAACACCTTGGAGTGGAACACTCCATCTCACTACACCCCATACCCAATTTGTAGGCCTAATGCAGTGTAGTTTCCAACAACTACTAAATGAGAGCATGATGATCGAAGCATTGGCGAGGAAACCTGGGGAACACCTTGGAGTGGAACACACCATCTCTCTACAGTGGAACACACCATCTATCTACACCCCATACCCAATTTGTAGGCCTAATGCAGCGTAGTTTCCAACAACTACTAAACGAGAGCATGATGATCGAAGCATTGGCGAGGAAACCTGGGGAACACCTTGGAGTGGAACACACCATCTCTCTACAGTGGAACACACCATCTCTCTACACCCCATACCCAATTTGTAGGCCTAATGCAGCGTAGTTTCCAACAACTACTAAACGAGAGCCGGAAGATCGAAGCTCAGGAAAGGCAACCTGGGGAACACCTTGGAGTGGAACACACCATCTCTCTACACCCCATACCCAATTTGTAGGCCCAATGCAGCGTAGTTTCCAACAACTACTAAACGAGAGCCGGAAGATCGAAGCTCAGGAAAGGCAACCTGGGGAACACCTTGGAGTGTAACAAACCCTCTCTCTACACCACGGAAGGGCTGATTCTTAGGAAGGAAGGCTGTCGGAAAGAAGCAGGGCGCATCCGAGGGTGATTATATTCTTATTAGGTATATACTCACCCTCGGACGCGCCCTGCTTCTTTATTTGTAATGAATGTTTATTTGCAATGTGGTTTTGACTTACTCTATTTTTTTGGTAAATAATGATTTTATTATTTTCATTGTTTTGCATCTTCTTGGCAATAATATAAAGAAGACGCGACAGGACAACACTCGGTGGATGCCATATCTGTGATTAAAATTGAAAAAACCTTTCAGTTAACTACTTGCAGGAGAAAGTTATTGTAGCTGGTGGCCATTTTTAGTACTGTACCAGATTTTTGTTGTATGTGTTTGTTTTTAATGTTAAAATGTCTGCATTTGATATCTCTCCAGTATTTTCTTTTTTATAAGCAAAATACTTATTTTTATATTTTCTGATGTTGGTTCCAGGGGTACACGGGCAGCAGTGGTGTGGTCAGTGGAGGACTAGTGGAAGGAGTGAACGCAGACAGGCATCGAAGGCCTAAAATAATAACACATGGCTGTAGGCAATTTTAAATTGGTTCCAGGGGTACACGGGCAGCAGTAGTGTGGTCAGTGGAGGCCTAGTGGAAGGAGTGACCACAGACAGGCATCGAAGGCCTAAAATAATAACACATGGCTGTAGGCAATTTTAAATTGGTTCCAGGGGTACACGGGCAGCAGTGGTGTGGTCAGTGGAGGCCTAGTGGAAGGAGTGACCGCAGACAGGCATCGAAGGCCTAAAATAATAACACATGGCTGTAGGCAATTTTAAATTGGTTCCAGGGGTACACGGGCAGCAGTGGTGTGGTCAGTGGAGGCCTAGTGGAAGGAGTGACCGCAGACAGGCATCAAAGGCCTAAAATAATAACACATGGCTGTAGGCAATTTTAAATTGGTTCCAGGGGTACACGGGCAGCAGTGGTGTGGTCAGTGGAGGCCTAGTGGAAGGAGTGACCGCAGACAGGCATCGAAGGCCTAAAATAATAACACATGGCTGTAGGCAATTTTAAATTGGTTCCAGGGGTACACGGGCAGCAGTGGTGTGGTCAGTGGAGGCCTAGTGGAAGGAGTGACCGCAGACAGGCATCGAAGGCCTAAAATAATAACACATGGCTGTAGGCAATTTTAAATTGGTTCCAGGGGTACACGGGCAGCAGTGGTCTGGTCAGTGGAGGCCTGGTGGAAGGAGTGACCGCAGACAGGCATCGAAGGCCTAAAATAATAACACATGGCTGTAGGCAATTTTAAATAGGTTCCAGGGGTACACGGGCAGCAGTGGTGTGGTCAGTGGAGGCCTAGTGGAAGGAGTGACCGCAGACAGGCATCGAAGGCCTAAAATAATAACACATGGCTGTAGGCAATTTTAAATTGGTTCCAGGGGTACACGGGCAGCAGTGGTGTGGTCAGTGGAGGCCTAGTGGAAGGAGTGACCGCAGACAGGCATCGAAGGCCTAAAATAATAACACATGGCTGTAGGCAATTTTAAATTGGTTCCAGGGGTACACGGGCAGCAGTGGTGTGGTCAGTGGAGGCCTAGTGGAAGGAGTGACCGCAGACAGGCATCGAAGGCCTAAAATAATAACACATGGCTGTAGGCAATTTTAAATTGGTTCCAGGGGTACACGGGCAGCAGTGGTGTGGTCAGTGGAGGCCTAGTGGAAGGAGTGACCGCAGACAGGCATCGAAGGCCTAAAATAATAACACATGGCTGTAGGCAATTTTAAATTGGTTCCAGGGGTACACGGGCAGCAGTGGTGTGGTCAGTGGAGGCCTAGTGGAAGGAGTGACCGCAGACAGGCATTGAAGGCCTAAAATAATAACACATGGCTGTAGGCAATTTTAAATTGGTTCCAGGGGTACACGGGCAGCAGTGGTGTGGTCAGTGGAGGCCTAGTGGAAGGAGTGACCGCAGACAGGCATCGAAGGCCTAAAATATTAACACATGGCTGTAGGCAATTTTAAATTGGTTCCAGGGGTACACGGGCAGCAGTGGTGTGGTCAGTGGAGGCCTAGTGGAAGGATGGACCGCAGACAGGCTTCGAAGCCCTAACATAATAAATTGGGCTGGCTGTAGGCAATTTTAAATTGGTTCCAGGGGTACACGGGCAGCAGTGGTGTGGTCAGTGGAGGCCTAGTGGAAGGAGTGACCACAGACAGGCATCGAAGGCCTAACATAACAAAAATGTCAATACAATGGTATTGTCAGTGGCAGGCATTGAAGGATGTCAGCGCATAGACTAAACATTGGTGGAGCTGTGAGATAATTTTGCAAGTGGTAGAGCACTGTTTGAGCTGGGGTGGGGGGAAACTGTCTTGTGGCCTGCGGTACAGGCCCAGGGCCCCTCATATTACAACGGTGTGTCTGACGTTGGGTGCGCACCACCACCGCCAGAGACACTTTATTGTACTAGGAGGGACCCAGTGGCAGTGCCGTCGACCAAAAGCGGGCTCACCCACCTCTTCAGACAAACTGCACTCTCACGGGTGCTGTCGCCAAGTGTCGATACCACGGCCCCGTGTGGGGAGTTTGGCCATTTAGTGAGGTGTAAACATGTCGTATGCTGGACAATCAGGTGCAGAAAATTACGAGATTGGAAAAGGCATTCAGAATAGTCCACAGGCAAGACCTTTTCATAGGAAAGCTAGGTGTCAGCCGGGCAAGGTGGGGCAAAAGATTTCGAAATCCAGTTGTGGTTCATTTTAATGAAGGTTAGATCATCTACATTTTGGGTAGCCAGACGAGTCCTTTTTTCTGTTAGTATTGAACCTGTAGCACTGAATACTCTTTCTGATAGAACACTAGCAGCCGGGCAAGCAAGCTCCTGCAATGCATATTCTGCCAATTCTGGCCAGGTGTCTAATTTTGATGCCCAGTAATCAAATGGGAATGACGGTTGAGGGAGAACATCGATAAGGGATGAAAAATAGTTTGTAACCATACTGGACAAATGTTGTCTCCTGTCACTTTGAATTGATGCTGCAGTACCTGTCCTGTCTGCGGTCATAGCAAAATCACTCCACAACCTGGTCAGAAAACCCCTCTGGCCAACGCCACTTCTGATTTCTGCCCCTCTAACTCCTCTGGTCTGCTGGCCCCTGCAGCTCGTGTGAGAACGATCACGGGCGCTGTGTGCAGGGAATGCCAGAAGCAAACGGTCAACAAGAGTTGATTGTTTGGTTGCTAATATTAGTTCCAAGTTCTCATGTGGCATTATATTTTGCAATTTGCCTTTATAGCGAGGATCAAGGAGGCAGGCCAACCAGTAATCGTCATCATTCATCATTTTAGTTATGCGTGTGTCCCTT
The DNA here is from genome assembly GCF_032444005.1 of Ranitomeya imitator. NCBI lineage: Eukaryota > Metazoa > Chordata > Amphibia > Anura > Dendrobatidae > Ranitomeya > Ranitomeya imitator. The sequence goes on from NC_091285.1 coordinate 179,181,277, forward strand.
TTGAGGATACGTAAGGCATAATCCGCCATGTGGGCCAAAGTTCCAGTTCTCAAATTTGCGGTTGTGCTTGGTTGAGGGGCAGTTTCAGGCAAATCCACGTCACTTGTGTCCCTCAAAAAACCAGAACCCGGCCTTGCTGCGCCACCAATTTCCAGTGGCCCCGGAAAAGCTTCCTCATTAAAAATATAATCATCCCCATCATCCTCCTCGTCCTCCTCCTCTTCGCCCGCTACCTCGTCCTGTACACTGCCCTGGCCAGACAATTGCTGACTGTCATCAAGGCTTTCCTCTTCCTCAGCTGCAGACGCCTGATCCTTTATGTGCGTCAAACTTTGCATCAGCAGACGCATTAGGGGGATGCTCATGCTTATTATGGCGTTGTCTGCACTAACCAGCCGTGTGCATTCCTCAAAACACTGAAGGACTTGACACATGTCTTGAATCTTCGACCACTGCACACCTGACAACTCCATGTCTGCCATCCTACTGCCTGCCCGTGTATGTGTATCCTCCCACAAAAACATAACAGCCCGCCTCTGTTCACACAGTCTCTGAAGCATGTGCAGTGTTGAGTTCCACCTTGTTGCAACGTCTATGATTAGGCGATGCTGGGGAAGGTTCAAAGAACGCTGATAGGTCTGCATACGGCTGGAGTGTACGGGCGAACGGCGGATATGTGAGCAAAGTCCACGCACTTTGAGGAGCAGGTCGGATAACCCCGGATAACTTTTCAGGAAGCACTGCACCACCAGGTTTAAGGTGTGAGCCAGGCAAGGAATGTGTTTCAGTTGGGAAAGGGAGATGGCAGCCATGAAATTCCTTCCGTTATCACTCACTACCTTGCCTGCCTCAAGATCTACAGTGCCCAGCCACGACTGCGTTTCTTTCTGCAAGAACTCGGACAGAACTTCCGCGGTGTGTCTGTTGTCGCCCAAACACTTCATAGCCAATACAGCCTGCTGACGTTTGCCAGTAGCTGCTCCATAATGGGAGACCTGGTGTGCAACAGTGGCAGCTGCGGATGGAGTGGTTGTGCGACTGCGGTCTGTGGACGAGCTCTCGCTTCTGCAGGAGGACGAAGAGGAGGAGGAGGGGGTGCGAACGGCTACAGCCAATTGTTTCCTAGACCGTGGGCTAGGCAGAACTGTCCCAAACTTGCTGTCCCCTGTGGACCCTGCATCCACCACATTTACCCAGTGTGCCGTGATGGACACGTAACGTCCCTGGCCATGCCTACTGGTCCATGCATCTGTTGTCAGGTGCACCTTTGTGCTCACAGATTGCCTGAGTGCATGGACGATGCGCTCTTTAACATGCTGGTGGAGGGCTGGGATGGCTTTTCTGGAAAAAAGTGTCGACTGGGTAGCTCTTAGCGTGGTACAGCGTAGTCCATCAGGGCTTTGAAAGCTTCGCTTTCAACTAACCGGTAGGGCATCATCTCTAACGAGATTAGTCTAGCTATGTGTGCGTTCAAACCCTGTGTACGCGGATGCGAGGCTAAGTACTTCCTTTTTCTAACCATAGTCTCATGTAGGGTGAGCTGGACTGGAGAGCTGGAGATCGTGGAACTAGCGGGGGTGCCGGTGGACATGGCAGACTGAGAGACGGTGGGAGATGGTATTGTTGCCGCTGGTGCCCTAGATGCAGTGTTTCCTACTACGAAACTGGTGATTCCCTGACCCTGACTGCTTTGGCCTGGCAAAGAAACCTGCACAGATACTGCAGGTGGTGCAGAAAATGGTGGCCCTACACTGCCGGAAGGGATGTTGCGTTGCTGACTAGCTTCATTGGCCGAGGGTGCTACAACCTTAAGGGACGTTTGGTAGTTAGTCCAGGCTTGCAAATGCATGGTGGTTAAATGTCTATGCATGCAACTTGTATTGAGACTTTTCAGATTCTGTCCTCTGCTTAAGGTAGTTGAACATTTTTGACAGATGACTTTGCGCTGATCAATTGGATGTTGTTTAAAAAAATGCCAGACTGCACTCTTTCTAGCATCGGATACCTTTTCAGGCATTGCAGACTGAGCTTTAACCGGATGGCCACGCTGTCCTCCAACAGGTTTTGGCTTTGCCACGCGTTTTGGGCAAGATACGGGCCCGGCAGATGGAACCTGTTGCGATGTTGATGCCTGCTGCGGCCCCTCCTCCTCCGCTTCAGAACTGCTGCCGCCTGCACCCTGTTCCCCCAATGGCTGCCAATCGGGGTCAAGAACTGGGTCATCTATTACCTCTTCTTGTAGCTCGTGTGCAACTTCGTCTGTGTCACCATGTCGGTCGGTGGTATAGCGTTCGTGATGGGGCAACATAGTCTCATCAGGGTCTGATTCTTGATCAGCACCCTGCGAGGGCAATGTTGTGGTCTGAGTCAAAGGACCAGCATAGTAGTCTGGCTGTGGCTGTGCATCAGTGCACTCCATGTCAGATTCAACTTGTAATGGGCATGGACTGTTAACTGCTTCACTTTCTAAGCCAGGGACGGTATGTGTAAAGAGCTCCATGGAGTAACCCGTTGTGTCGCCTGCTGCATTCTTCTCTGTTGTTGTTTTTGCTGAAGAGGACAAGGAAGCGACTTGTCCCTGACCGTGAACATCCACTAACGACGCGCTGCTTTGACATTTACCAGTTTCACGAGAGGAGGCAAAAGAGCTAGAGGCTGAGTCAGCAAGATAAGCCAAAACTTGCTCTTGCTGCTCCGGCTTTAAAAGCGGTTTTCCTACTCCCAGAAAAGGGAGCGTTCGAGGCCTTGTGTAGCCTGACGACGAACCTGGCTCCACAGCTCCAGACTTAGGTGCAATATTTTTTTTCCCACGACCAGCTGATGCTCCACCACTACCACTACCCTCATTACCAGCTAACAATGAACGCCCCCGGCCACGACCTCTTCCACCATACTTCCTCATTGTTTTAAAAACGTAAACAAACTAACGGTATTTGTTGCTGTCACACAAATTACACGGTGAGCTATAACTTCAGTATGATTTATCTACCCCTTTAAAGGTGAGTGAGACCACAACGAAAATCAGGCACAATGTTACACACTCTGTTGTTGGTGGCAACAAATGAGAGAGATGCCACACACGCAGGACTGTCACTGAAGCACAAATGTAAATATTAATCTCCCACTGATTTGATTTTTTTTTTTTTTAAGGGAGACTTTAGGAAAAAAAAATAGAATAAAATGATTTTTTCAGGAAGAATTTAGAAACCAAATAAAATAAAATGATTTTTTCAGTGAGAATTTAGAAAACAAATAAAACAAAAAAAGCCTTTCTATGGCCCACTGAGTGAGAGATGACGCACACAGGAGTCAGGAGTGGCACACAAGCCCAGAGGCCAATATTTATCTCCCACTGATTGATGTAGTGATTTTTTCAGGTACATTTTGGAACCCAAATCAAGCTAAAAAAAATAATAGGCTTTCTATGGCCCACAATTGGAGAGAGAGAGAGAGATGGCACACCCAGGAGTCAAGACTGGCACACAAGCAGAAAGGGCAATATTAATCTCCCACTGATTTGTTTTTGTTTTTGTTTTTTTCAGGGAGACTTTAGGAAAAAAAAAATAGAATAAAATGATTTTTTCAGGAAGAATTTAGAAACCAAATAAAATAAAATGATTTTTTCAGGGAGAATTTAGAAAACAAATAAAACAAAAAAAGGCTTTCTATGGCCCACTGAGTGAGAGATGACGCACACAGGAGTCAGGAGTGGCACACAAGCCCAGAGGCCAATATTTATCTCCCACTGATTGATGTAGTGATTTTTTCAGGTAGATTTTGGAACCCAAATCAAGCTAAAAAAATAATAGGCTTTCTATGGCCCACAATTGGAGAGAGAGAGAGAGATGGCACACCCAGGAGTCAAGACTGGCACACAAGCAGAAAGGGCAATATTAATCTCCCACTGATTTGTTTTTTTTTTTTTTTTTTCAGGGAGACTTTAGGAAAAAAAAATAGAATAAAATGATTTTTTCAGGAAGAATTTAGAAACCAAATAAAATAAAATGATTTTTTCAGGGAGAATTTAGAAAACAAATAAAACAAAAAAAGCCTTTCTATGGCCCACTGAGTGAGAGATGACGCACACAGGAGTCAGGAGTGGCACACAAGCCCAGAGGCCAATATGTATCTCCCACTGATTGATGTAGTGATTTTTTCAGGTAGATTTTGGAACCCAAATCAAGCTAAAAAAATTATAGGCTTTCTATGGCCCACAATTGGAGAGAGAGAGAGAGATGGCACACCCAGGAGTCAAGACTGGCACACAAGCAGAAAGGGCAATATTAATCTCCCACTGATTTGTTTTGTTTTTGTTTTTTTTTCAGGGAGACTTTAGGAAAAAAAAAAATAGAATAAAATGATTTTTTCAGGAAGAATTTAGAAACCAAATAAAATAAAATGATTTTTTCAGGGAGAAGTTAGAAAACAAATAAAACAAAAAAAGGCTTTCTATGGCCCACTGAGTGAGAGAGGACGCACACAGGAGTCAGGAGTGGCACACAAGCCCAGAGGCCAATATTTATCTCCCACTGATTGATGTAGTGATTTTTTCAGGTAGATTTTGGAACCCAAATCAAGCTAAAAAAAATAATAGGCTTTCTATGGCCCACAATTGGAGAGAGAGAGAGAGAGATGGCACACCCAGGAGTCAAGACTGGCACACAAGCAGAAAGGGCAATATTAATCTCCCACTGATTTGTTTTTGTTTTTGTTTTTTTCAGGGAGACTTTAGGAAAAAAAAAATAGAATAAAATGATTTTTTCAGGAAGAATTTAGAAACCAAATAAAATAAAATGATTTTTTCAGGGAGAATTTAGAAAACAAATAAAACAAAAAAAGGCTTTCTATGGCCCACTGAGTGAGAGATGACGCACACAGGAGTCAGGAGTGGCACACAAGCCCAGAGGCCAATATTTATCTCCCACTGATTGATGTAGTGATTTTTTCAGGTAGATTTTGGAACCCAAATCAAGCTAAAAAAATAATAGGCTTTCTATGGCCCACAATTGGAGAGAGAGAGAGAGAGATGGCACACCCAGGAGTCAAGACTGGCACACAAGCAGAAAGGGCAATATTAATCTCCCACTGATTTGTTTTTTTTTTGTTTTTTTTCAGGGAGACTTTAGGAAAAAAAAAATAGAATAAAATGATTTTTTCAGGAAGAATTTAGAAACCAAAGAAAATAAAATGATTTTTTCAGGGAGAATTTAGAAAACAAATAAAACAAAAAAAGGCTTTCTATGGCCCACTGAGTGAGAGAGGACGCACACAGGAGTCAGGAGTGGCACACAAGCCCAGAGGCCAATATTTATCTCCCACTGATTGATGTAGTGATTTTTTCAGGTAGATTTTGTAACCCAAATCAAGCTAAAAAAATAATAGGCTTTCTATGGCCCACAATTGGAGAGAGAGAGAGAGATGGCACACCCAGGAGTCAAGACTGGCACACAAGCAGAAAGGGCAATATTAATCTCCCACTGATTTGTTTTTTTTTTTTTTTTTTTCAGGGAGACTTTAGGAAAAAAAAATAGAATAAAATGATTTTTTCAGGAAGAATTTAGAAACCAAATAAAATAAAATGATTTTTTCAGGGAGAATTTAGAAAACAAATAAAACAAAAAAAGCCTTTCTATGGCCCACTGAGTGAGAGATGACGCACACAGGAGACAGGAGTGGCACACAAGCCCAGAGGCCAATATTTATCTCCCACTGATTGATGTAGTGATTTTTTCAGGTAGATTTTGGAACCCAAATCAAGCTAAAAAAATTATAGGCTTTCTATGGCCCACAATTGGAGAGAGAGAGAGAGATGGCACACCCAGGAGTCAAGACTGGCACACAAGCAGAAAGGGCAATATTAATCTCCCACTGATTTGTTTTGTTTTTGTTTTTTTTCAGGGAGACTTTAGGAAAAAAAAAAATAGAATAAAATGATTTTTTCAGGAAGAATTTAGAAACCAAAGAAAATAAAATGATTTTTTCAGGGAGAATTTAGAAAACAAATAAAACAAAAAAAGGCTTTCTATGGCCCACTGAGTGAGAGAGGACGCACACAGGAGTCAGGAGTGGCACACAAGCCCAGAGGCCAATATTTATCTCCCACTGATTGATGTAGTGATTTTTTCAGGTAGATTTTGGAACCCAAATCAAGCTAAAAAAATAATAGGCTTTCTATGGCCCACAATTGGAGAGAGAGAGAGAGATGGCACACCCAGGAGTCACGACTGGCACACAATCAGAAAGGGCAATATTAATCTCCCACTGATTTGGTTTTTTTTTGGTTTTTTTTCAGGGAGACTTTAGGAAAAAAAAATAGAATAAAATGATTTTTTCAGGAAGAATTTAGAAACCAAATAAAATAAAATGATTTTTTCAGGGAGAATTTAGAAAACAAATAAAACAAAAAAAGCCTTTCTATGGCCCACTGAGTGAGAGATGACGCACACAGGAGTCAGGAGTGGCACACAAGCCCAGAGGCCAATATTTATCTCCCACTGATTGATGTAGTGATTTTTTCAGGTAGATTTTGGAACCCAAATCAAGCTAAAAAAATTATAGGCTTTCTATGGCCCACAATTGGAGAGAGAGAGAGAGATGGCACACCCAGGAGTCAAGACTGGCACACAAGCAGAAAGGGCAATATTAATCTCCCACTGATTTGTTTTTTTTTTTTTCAGGGAGACTTTAGGAAAAAAAAAATAGAATAAAATGATTTTTTCAGGAAGAATTTAGAAACCAAAGAAAATAAAATGATTTTTTCAGGGAGAATTTAGAAAACAAATAAAACAAAAAAAGGCTTTCTATGGCCCACTGAGTGAGAGAGGACGCACACAGGAGTCAGGAGTGGCACACAAGCCCAGAGGCCAATATTTATCTCCCACTGATTGATGTAGTGATTTTTTCAGGTAGATTTTGGAACCCAAATCAAGCTAAAAAAATAATAGGCTTTCTATGGCCCACAATTGGAGAGAGAGAGAGAGATGGCACACCCAGGAGTCACGACTGGCACACAAGCAGAAAGGGCAATATTAATCTCCCACTGATTTGTTTTTTTTTTGTTTTTTTTTCAGGGAGACTTTAGGAAAAAAAAATAGAATAAAATGATTTTTTCAGGAAGAATTTAGAAACCAAAGAAAATAAAATGATTTTTTCAGGGAGAATTTAGAAAACAAATAAAACAAAGAAAGGCTTTCTATTGCCCACTGAGTGAGAGATGACGCACACAGGAGTCAGGAGTGGCACACAAGCCCAGAGGCCAATATTTATCTCCCACTGATTGATGTAGTGATTTTTTCAGGTAGATTTTGTAACCCAAATCAAGCTAAAAAAATAATAGGCTTTCTATGGCCCACAATTGGAGAGAGAGAGAGAGATGGCACACCCAGGAGTCAAGACTGGCACACAAGCAGAAAGGGCAATATTAATCTCCCACTGATTTGTTTTTTTTTTTTTTTTTTTCAGGGAGACTTTAGGAAAAAAAAATAGAATAAAATGATTTTTTCAGGAAGAATTTAGAAACCAAATAAAATAAAATGATTTTTTCAGGGAGAATTTAAAAAACAAATAAAACAAAAAAAGCCTTTCTATGGCCCACTGAGTGAGAGATGACGCACACAGGAGTCAGGAGTGGCACACAAGCCCAGAGGCCAATATTTATCTCCCACTGATTGATGTAGTGATTTTTTCAGGTAGATTTTGGAACCCAAATCAAGCTAAAAAAATTATAGGCTTTCTATGGCCCACAATTGGAGAGAGAGAGAGAGATGGCACACCCAGGAGTCAAGACTGGCACACAAGCAGAAAGGGCAATATTAATCTCCCACTGATTTGTTTTGTTTTTGTTTTTTTTCAGGGAGACTTTAGGAAAAAAAAAATAGAATAAAATGATTTTTTCAGGAAGAATTTAGAAACCAAAGAAAATAAAATGATTTTTTCAGGGAGAATTTAGAAAACAAATAAAACAAAAAAAGGCTTTCTATGGCCCACTGAGTGAGAGATGACGCACACAGGAGTCAGGAGTGGCACACAAGCCCAGAGGCCAATATTTATCTCCCACTGATTGATGTAGTGATTTTTTCAGGTAGATTTTGGAACCCAAATCAAGCTAAAAAAATAATAGGCTTTCTATGGCCCACAATTGGAGAGAGAGAGAGAGATGGCACACCCAGGAGTCACGACTGGCACACAAGCAGAAAGGGCAATATTAATCTCCCACTGATTTGTTTTTTTTTTTTTTTTTTTTCAGGGAGACTTTAGGAAAAAAAAATAGAATAAAATGATTTTTTCAGGAAGAATTTAGAAACCAAAGAAAATAAAATGATTTTTTCAGGGAGAATTTAGAAAACAAATAAAACAAAGAAAGGCTTTCTATTGCCCACTGAGTGAGAGATGACGCACACAGGAGTCAGGAGTGGCACACAAGCCCAGAGGCCAATATTTATCTCCCACTGATTGATGTAGTGATTTTTTCAGGTAGATTTTGGAACCCAAATCAAGCTAAAAAAATAATAGGCTTTCTATGGCCCACAATTGGAGAGAGAGAGAGAGATGGCACACCCAGGAGTCAAGACTGGCACACAAGCAGAAAGGGCAATATTAATCTCCCACTGATTTGTTTTTTTTTGTTTTTTTTCAGGGAGACTTTAGGAAAAAAAAATAATAGAATAAAATGATTTTTTCAGGAAGAATTTAGAAACCAAATAAAATAAAATGATTTTTTCAGGGAGAATTTAGAAAACAAATAAAACAAAAAAAGGCTTTCTATGGCCCACTGAGTGAGAGATGACGCACACAGGAGTCAGGAGTGGCACACAAGCCCAGAGGCCAATATTTATCTCCCACTTTTTTTTTTTTGTTCCAGGGAAAATTTATAAACCCAATAAAAAAAATAATAAATAGGCTTTCTATGGCCCACTATCTGAGAGACAGAGAGAGATGGCACGCTTAGGACTGGCACACAAGCCCAAAGGCCAATATTAATCTCCCTTTTTTTTTTAAGGGAGAATTTATAAAACCAAAAAAAAAAAAATAAATAGGCTTTCTATGGCCCACTATTTGTGAGAGAGATGGCACGCTCAGGACTGGCACACAAGCCCAGAGGCCAATATTAATCTCCCACTTTTTTTTTTTTTTCCAGGGAAAATTTATAAACCCAATAAAAAAATAAATAAATAAATAGGCTTTCTATGGCCCACTATCTGAGAGAGAGAGATGGCACGCTTAGGACTGGCACACAAGCCCAAAGGCCAATATTAATCTCCCACTGATTGATTTATTGATTTTTTCAGGTAGAATTTAGAACCCAAATAAAGCAAAAAAAAAAAAAATGGGCTTTCTATGTCCCACTGAGTGAGTGATGATGCACACAGGAGTCAGGAGTGGCACACAAGCCCTGAGGCCAATATTTTTCTCCCACTGATTGATGTAGTGATTTTTTCAGGTACATTTTAGAACCCAAATCAAGCAAAAAAATAAATAGGCTTTCTATGGCCCACTATTTGTGAGAGAGATGGCATGCTCAGGACTGGCACACAAGCCCAGAGGCCAATATTAATCTCCCACTTTTTTTTGTTTGGTTCCAGGGAAAATTTATAAACCCAATAAAAAAAAAAAAATAGGCTTTCTATGGCCCACTATCTGAGAGAGAGAGATGGCACGCTTAGGACTGGCACACAAGCCCAAAGGCCAATATTAATCTCCCACTGATTGATTTATTGATTTTTTCAGGTAGAATTTAGAACCCAAATAAAGCAAAAAAAAAAAAAAAAAATGGGCTTTCTATGGCCCACTGAGTGAGTGATGATGCACACAGGAGTCAGGAGTGGCACACAAGCCCTGAGGCCAATATTTTTCTCCCACTGATTGATGTAGTGATTTTTTCAGGTAGATTTTAGAACCAAAATCAAGCAAAAAAATAAATAGGCTTTCTATGGCCCACTGAGTGAGTGATGATGCACACAGGAGTCAAGAGTGGCACACAAGCCCTGAGGCCAATATTTTTCTCCCACTGATTGATGTAGTGATTTTTTCAGGTAGATTTTATAACCCAAATCAAGCAAAAAAATAAATAGGCTTTCTATGGCCCACTGAGTGAGAGATGACACAGACAGGGATGGCACTCTAGCAGAAATGTCAATCTTAATCTCCCACAAAAAAAAAAAAAAAAACAGGGAGTGTCCTTCAATTACTATCTCCCTGCAGTAATCTCAGCCAGGTATGGCAGGCAGCAATAAGGAGTGGACTGATGCACAAATTAAATAAAAAGTGTGTACAAACAAAAAAGATAGCTGTGCAGAAAGGAAGGAACAAGAGGATTTGTGCTTTGAAAAAAGCATTTGGTTTGCACAGCGGCGTACACACAGCAATGCAGCTATCAGGGAGCCTTCTAGGGCAGCCCAATGAGCTACAGCGCTGAGGGGGAAAAAAAAAAAATGTAGCTTCCACTGTCCCTGCACACCGAAGGTGGTGTTGGGCAGTGGAAATCGCTACAGCACAAGCGGTTTGGTGGTTCATGGACCCTGCCTAACGCTATCCCTGCTTCTGACGAAGCGGCAGCAACCTCTCCCTAAGCTCAGATCAGCAGCAGTAACATGGCGGTCGGCGGGAACTCCCCTTTATAGCCCCTGTGACGCCGCAGACAGCAAGCCAATCACTGCAATGCCCTTCTCTAAGATGGTGGGGACCAGGACCTATGTCATCACGCTGCCCACACTCTGCGTTTACCTTCATTGGCTGAGAAATGGCGCTTTTCGCGTCATTGAAACGCGACTTTGGCGCGAAAGTCGCGTACCGCATGGCCGACCCCGCACAGGGGTCGGATCGGGTTTCATGAAACCCGACTTTGCCAAAAGTCGGCGACTTTTGAAAATGAACGACCCGTTTCGCTCAACCCTATTTATAACGCCCGGGCGTGAAAATAAAAAATCCTATTTTTTCCACAAACATGATGGTTTAGTCCCCAATTTTTTATTTTCTCAAAGGTAAAAGGAGAAATTGGACCCCAAAAGATGTTGTCCAATTTGTCCTGAGTACGCTGATACCCCATATGTGGGGGGGAACCACTGTTTGGGAGCATGGCAGGGCTCAGAAGGAAAGGAGCGCCGTTTGACATTTTCAAGCTAAAATTGGCTGGAATTGAGATCGGACGCCATGTCGCGTTTGGACAGCCCCTGATGTGCATAAACAGTGGAAACCCCTCATAAGTGACCCCATTTTGGAAACTAGACCCCCTAAGGAACTTATCTAGTTGTGTTGTGAGCACTTTTATCCCCCAAGTGCTTCACGAAAGTTTATAACGCCCGGGCGTGAAAATAAAAAATCCTATTTTTTCCACAAACATGATGGTTTAGTCCCCAATTTTTTATTTTCTCAAAGGTAAAAGGAAAAATTGGACCCCAAAAGATGTTGTCCAATTTGTCCTGAGTACGCTGATACCCCATATGTGGGGGGGAACCACTGTTTGGGCGCATGGCAGGGCTCAGAAGGAAAGGAGCGCCGTTTGACATTTTCAAGCTAAAATTGGCTGGAATTGAGATCAGACGCCATGTCGCGTTTGGACAGCCCCTGATGTGCCTAAACAGTGGAAACCCCCCACAAGTGACCCCATTTTGGAAACTAGACCCCCTAAGGAACTTATCTAGGTGTGTGGTGAGCACTTTTATCCCCCAAGTGCTTCACTAAAGTCTATGATGCCCGGTGTGAGAATAAAAAATTCTATTTTTTCCCCCACAAAAATGATCTTTCAGCCCCCAATTTTTTATTTTCCCAAGGGTAACAGGAGAAATTGGACCCCAAAAGTTGTTGTCGAATTTGTCCTGAGTACGCTGGTACCCCATATGTGGGAGAAAACTACTGTTTGGGCACACTTCGGGGCCCGGAAGGGAAGTAGTGACGTTTTGGAATGCAGACTTTGATGGAATTGTCTGCAGGCATCATGTGCCATTTGGTGAGCCCCTGATGTGCCTAAACAGTAGAAACTCCCCACAATTGACCCCATTTTGAAAACTTGACCCCCAAGGAACTTATCTAGGTGTGTCGTGAGAATTTTGAACCTCCAAGTGCTTCACTAAAGTCTATGATGCCCGGCGTGAAAATAAAAAATTCTATTTTTCCCCCCACAAAAATGATCTTTCAGCCCCCAATTTGTTATTTTCCCAAGGGTAAGAGGAGAAATTGGACCCCAAAAGTTGTTGTCGAATTTGTCCTGAGTACGCTGGTACCCCATATGTGGGAGAAAACTACTGTTTGGGCACACTTCGGGGCTCGGAAGGGAAGTAGTGACGTTTTGGAATGCAGACTTTGATGGAATTGTCTGCAGGCATCATGTGCCATTTGGTGAGCCCCTGATGTGCCTAAACAGTAGAAACTCCCCACAAGTGACCCCATTTTGGAAACTTGACCCCCTAAGGAACTTATCTAGGTGTGTCGTGAGAATTTTGATCCTCCAAGTGCTTCACTAAAGTCTATGATGCCCGGTGTGAGAATAAAAAATTCTATTTTTTCCCCCACAAAAATGATCTTTCAGCCCCCAATTTTTTATTTTCCCAAGGGTAACAGGAGAAATTGGACCCCAAAAGTTGTTGTGAATTTGTCCTGAGTACGCTGGTACCCCATATGTGGGAGAAAACTACTGTTTGGGCACACTTCGGGGCTCGGAAGGGAAGTAGTGACGTTTTGGAATGCAGACTTTGATGGAATTGTCTGCCGGCATCATGTGCCATTTGGTGAGCCCCTGATGTGCCTAAACAGTGGAAACTCCCCACAAGTGACCCCATTGTGAAAACTTGACCCCCTAAGGAACTTATCTAGGTGTGTCGTGAGAATTTTGAACCTCCAAGTGCTTCACTAAAGTCTATGATGCCCGGCGTGAAAATAAAAAATTCTATTTTTCCCCCCACAAAAATGATCTTTCAGCCCCCAATTTTTTATTTTCCCAAGGGTAAGAGGAGAAATTGGACCCCAAAAGTTGTTGTCAAATTTGTTCTGAGTACGCTGGTACCCCATATGTGGGAAAAAACTGTTTGGGCACTTCGGGACTCAGAAGGGAAGCAGTGACGTTTTGGAATGCAGACTTTGATGGACTAGTTCTGAGGGCGTCATGTTCCGTTTGCAGAGCCCCTGATGTGCCTAAACAGTAAAAAAAAACATAAGTGACATCATTTTGGAACCTAGACCCCCAAGGAACTTACTTAGATGTGCCCCCTCTTTGGAACTAATCTACTGGTTCCTGTTAAGTAAATTAGTAGTGCATGGAGGTGTGGTACAATTTGAAGCAGTCTTTCATACACAGGCCAGGTTTGTCGGGGCAGGTGTCGCATTGATAGATGGTGTCCTTGCGTACTCCTCTTTTGTAGCACACTCGGCACCTTTTTTGCGGCTTACTTTTTCTATCAGTTGGCGGGACCACCCCCGGAAAATGCTGACCTGGTATGATACGAGCACTCTCAGTTCCGGAAGTGCTGGGGCCCGCTCCTTCCCTCGTGCCAAATATCAGGGCCTTAACCACTACCTCCTGGAACTGAAGGTACGACGTATCAGTGTGTCGTGCACATCGTGACAGCAGGAAAGCGTTGAGCATTGCCATTTGTACGATGTACACGGACAGCTTTTTGTACCACACCTTGGCCTTCCTCAAAGCACTGTACGGTTGGAGGAGTTGATCGGAGAGATCAACGCCCCCCATGTTTTTGTTGTACCCCAGTACACAGTCCGGTTTGCAGACCTGTGTTGAGGTACCCCGTACACTGCTGAGGGCACTGCCATCACCATGTATGGTGGTCAAGAGAAGGACATCCCTCTTGTCCTTGTACTTGACCACCAGCAGGTGGTCGCTACATTGGGCTTTGCTCTCACCTTTTCTGAGCATCTGCCCAAGTAGCGTCTTCGGGAGGCCTCTCTGATTTTTGCGGACAGTACCGCAGGCTGCGGTACCTCGCGCAGAGAGGGATTTGTAGAGTGGGATGCTGGAATAAAAGTTATCGGTGTAGAGGTGATAACCTTTATCCAGCAGTGGGTGCACCAAATCCCACACAATTTTCCCACTCACTCCCAGGATGGAAGGACACTCAGGCGGTTCAATCCTGCTGTCCTTCCCTTCGTACACTCTAAAGCTGTAGGTGTACCCTGAGGTACTCTCACACAGCTTGTAGAGTTTGATTCCGTACCTGGCCCTTTTGCTGGGCAGGTATTGACGGAATCTGAGCCGCCCCTTAAAATGAACCAAGGACTCATCCACACAGATGTCCCTTTTGGGCACGTACACTTCAGCAAACTTTTTGCTGAAGTGTTCGATGACCGGCCGAACTTTGTACAGACGGTCAAAATTGGGGTCATCTCGTGCGGGATACCGTGCATTATCGTTGTAATGCAAAAACTTATGGATGGCCTCAAAACGCGTCCGAACCATGACCATTCGGAACACTGGAGTGTTATATAAAATATCTACACTCCAATATTGCCGAATTTCTGGCTTCTTCACGATCCCCATATGGAGGACCAGGCCCCAAAACTGCATCATTTCAACTGCGTCCACAGGAGACCAGTTAGAAAATGATGAACGGGGGTTTTGCTCCAAAAATTGCCGAGCATACAAATTAGTTTGCTCCACCATGAGGTTAACGAAAGCCTCAGAGAAAAAAAAAAGAAATGGAAGGCACGGGTTCAGACGCAGCGGCGGGGTGCGTGGACGGGGATGTGAAAAAAAAAAAAAAAAGAAATGAAAGGCACGGGTTCAGACGCAGTGGCGGGGTGCGTGGACGGGGATGTGGAAAAAAAAAAAAGAAATGAAAGGCACGGGTTCAGACGCAGCGGCGGGGTGCGTGGACGGGGATGTGGGAAAGAAAAAAAAGAAATGAAAGGCACGGGTTCAGACGCAGCGGCGGGGTGCGTGGACGGGGATGTGGACAAAAAAAAAAAAAGAAATGAAAGGCACGGGTTCAGACGCAGCGGCGGGGTGCGTGGACGGGGATGTGGGAAAAAAAAAAAAGAAATGAAAGGCACGGGTTCAGACGCAGCGGCGGGGTGCGTGGACGGGGATGTGGGAAAGAAAAGCGAGCACGAGTGTTGATCGGTGAACTGCGTCACCAATCAACGCTCGGCGGCGCTAAGGGGGGTGAAAAAGAAAAGCGAGCACGAGTGTTGATCGGTGAACTGCGTCACCAATCAACGCTCGGCGGCTGCTAAATTTGGGCACGGACGGACGCGGCGCAAAGTGGGGGTGGAGGGGGAAGGGGAAGGGGGGGGGGGAGGGCAAGGGGGGGATGAAGTAAGATCGGGCCGGGATCGGGGATGAACACTTACAGTTGTAGTCTCTCTTCTTTCTTCTGTCTTCTTTTATCTGTCTTCTTTCTTTAGCAAGAATTGTGGTGTCACAGGCTACTGTGGCACCACAAGTCTCAGCACAGGAGGGGATCTGTCAGCGTGACCGCTCTTCAGGAATCCTCACCAAGTGTGAGGATTCCTGAAGAGCAGTCAGACAGGTCAGGGACAGGTGAGACAGGTCACAGAGCGGTCACACCGCTGCTGTGACCTGTCATTGGTGGGATCGAATGATCACATCGATCCCACCAATCAGAGGTGGCCCTGGTGACGCCGGTGTCGCTAGACACCAGCCTATGATCGGAGCTCACAGCTCCGATCATAGGCAGGTCACCGGCAGGTTACCAGCAAGTGACCGGCAGGTGACCGGCAGGTCACCGGCAGGTCACCATCAGGGCACAGCGCGGGCACACCGCTGCTGTGCCCTGATTGGCAGAGCTGCAGGAGGTGGTGGGGGAGGTGGCAGGCGCAGGCAGATGAGGCAGGCACATGGATTTCAAAAGCAGGGCACAGCGCGGTAACACCGCCGCTGTGCCCTGCGATCGGCACGATCGATGTGATCGTCGATCGCGCCGATCCGGCGGGTCTGTTCCTGATTGGCGCGATCGACGATCACATCGATTGCGCCAATCACAGCTGCAGGATCCGGAGCCGCAGGGCAGCTGAGGAAGGCTCCGGATCAGGCAGGGCACAGCGCAGTAACACCGCCGCTATGCCCTGCGATTGGGGCGATCGATGTGATCGTCGATCGGGCCAATCCGGGGGGTTTTGGCCGGTGCCTGGGTTGCCAGGCACCGGCCCCAGGATCGAGTACATCGGTACTCGATCATAGCCTGGGACCTCACTGTTTCAGCCAAGCTGATTGGCTGAAACAATGAGAAAGGCTGTGATTGGCTGTTCAGAATTGAACAGCCAATCACAGCGATCGGGAGGCGGGGGAGGGGACGCCATACCCCAGGATGCCGAGGCCATCTTCCCTGAGGTAAGATGGCATCGGAATTTTAATGCGATCACCGCGACTTAAGTCGCAGTGTCGCATTAAAGTGCATGACGTACTATCCCGTCCCTGGTCATGGGGGCCCACCCCACCTCGACGGGATAGTACGTCTGATGTCAGAAAGGGGTTAAAAAACCCAGTGCTTTCAGACCTCAAATAATGCAAAGAAAACAAGGTCATAATCATTTAGAAACATGAATACTGTTTTAACTTAGGAAGAGATCAGAAATCAATATTTTGTGGAATAACCATGATTTTTAGTCACAGCTTTCATGCATCTTGGCATGCTTTCCACCAGTCTTTCTCCTGGTGCAAAAATGTAAGCAGTTCCTCTTTTTTGATGGCTTTTGACTATCCATCATCCTCTTGATTACATTCCAGAGGTTTTCAATGGGGTTCAGTTCTGGAGATTGGGCTGCCCATGACAGGGTTTTGATGTGGTGGTCTCTTAATATTTGCCAG
This sequence comes from Ranitomeya imitator, assembly GCF_032444005.1. Classification (NCBI taxonomy): domain Eukaryota; kingdom Metazoa; phylum Chordata; class Amphibia; order Anura; family Dendrobatidae; genus Ranitomeya; species Ranitomeya imitator. Next base: position 179,198,051 of record NC_091285.1, read on the forward strand.
AGCTGAAGTTATTAGAGGGCTTGTTTCTTTCAGGACCAGATGTAGCTTTAAATGACAATGTTTATTTTTTCATGTAATGTACAGAAAAAGGGGAAAAGAACACAAAATAGGATGAAACTGTAAAAAAAAGCAGATTCTGCTATTAAATCTGGTTCTATATTTTTGGTGTTTAATATGCGGTAAAAATTACTTATATTCGAATTCTGCAGATTAGTATTCAGAACTTTGCAAAAAAAATAGTTTTACACTATGTTATCTGATATGGTATGTTTGATATCTAGATTTTTTTAGTTGCTTTTTTTGAAGGAAGAGTGGCGACAAAAACCCTCCCCACAAATCTAGGGCTAAGATTTTCAGTGTTGTAAAAAAAAATTAAAGTTATAGGTCAAATATTTTTAAATTTTGATAGATTGGACTTTAACGAACATGACAATACCAAATATGTTTGTTTTTGGTATCGCATTATGACACATTATACCCACCAATCAGACTAATAGGAGTTAAGGTCCCTTAAAGGGGGTTAAGTAAAAAAAAGGAAAATAAATAATATTTAAAAAAAAATCATTAATAAAAAATAAAGAAATATTAAACCAATAAATAGGTAAATAGGTATATTTATGTAAAAAAAAAAAAAATGTTTTGTATCACCTTGTCCAGAACAACCCAAACACAATATTTAACCCTTTCAGTGAACTTCGTAAAAGAAAATTAATAAAAACGTGCCAAAAAACTATGCTTTTTCATCATACAGACCCCAAAAAGTTGAATAAAACACAATGAAAAAGTTGACTGAAAATAAAAATAATATAGCTGACTAGGGTTGAGCGACTTTTACTTTTATAGGATCGGGTCGGGTTTCACGAAACCCGACTTTTTCAAAAGTCGGGTCGAGTGAAATCGGCCGATCCTATAAAAAAGTCAGGGTCGGCCGAAACACGAAGCCCAATGCAGTGCATTGGGTTTCCAATGGTTCCCAGGGTCTGAAGGAAAGGAAACTCTCCTTCAGGCCCTGGGATCCATATTTAAGTGTAAAATAAAGAATTAAAATAAAAAATATTGCTATACTCACCCTCTGACGCGCCCTGGTACTAACCGGCAGCCTTCCTTCCTTAGAATCAGCGCGTGAAGGGCCTTAGATGACGTCGCGGCTTGTGATTGGTCGCGCGACCGCCCATGTGACCGCTTGCGCGACCAATCACAAGCCGCGACGTCACCGAAGGTCCTTCAAGCGCTGATTCTTAGGAAGGAAGGCTGCCGGAAAGAAGCAGGGCGCGTCCGAAGGTGAGTATATACCTAAGAGGAATATACCTAATATACCTAATAGGAATATACTCACCTTCGGACGCGCCCTGCTTCTTTCCGGCAGCCTTCCTTCCTAAGAATCAGCGTTTGAAGGACCTTCGGTGACGTCGCGGCTTGTGATTGGTCGCGCGAGCGGTCATATGGGCGGTTGCGCAACCAATCACAAGCCGCGACGTCATCTAAGGCCCTTCATGCGCTGATTCTAAGGAAGGAAGGCTGCCGGTTAGTACCAGGGCGCGTCAGAGGGTGAGTATAGCAATATTTTTTATTTTAATTCATTATTTTACACTTAATTATGGATTCCGATACTGATTTCCGATATTGCAAACATATCGGAACTTGGTATCGGAATTCCGATACCAGATTCAGAAGATCGCCGACCTCATGGCCGACCCCTACAGGGGTCGGGTCGGGTTTCATGAAACCCGCCTTTGTCAAAAGTCGGCGACTTCTGAAAATGGCCGACCCGTTTCGCTCAACCCTATAGCTGACTACAGCATCTTGAGCCTCAATAAGCAAGCTGCCATACAGCTCCGTCAACTGAGAAATAAAAATGTTATAGCTCTCAGAATATACCAATCCGTCCATCATCTGTCAATGAAAATATAGGGGTCTTCCACGGTATTTGTAGCACAAAGGCTCTGGAAAAGTGCTATAGCACCTCACTCCCCAAGTCCCCGTTTTCAGTAGATCTGTTGACAATTCTTTTCTTTTCCCCATGACTCCCAATCCAGAAACATCAGTGGCTGGATGAAAGATGCAACGGTCTGTCTGGATCCCAGAAACTGACAGCTTTTGATCAGGGTCATTTGGATGTTTTGGGTGGTCATTATGATTTAAAAAGAGAAAACACAGTAGTTTGACAATAAATGGCTTCACCCAACCACTAACCATGAGTGGAGAAAAAGTTTTGGTGTTATCATTCATATTCTCTGAAAAAAGGCCAAGAAAACAAAAATTCTACCAGGGTTTGTAAACTTTTGAGCACAACTGTATGGGTATTGGCACACTCAGGAGAAATTGCATAACAATTTTCACCATTCTTTTTTTCCTATTATCTCTTTTGAAAATTAAAAACTTTGGCAACATTTTAGTGGAACAATGGTAATTTTTCTTTTGCTCAGCTTAATGTTTTACAATTCCGTAATTCGCCTAAAGGTAAAAAATGCTCACTGCACACCATATGAATTCCACGAGAGGTTTTGTTTCCAAAGTAGGGTCACTTGGGGGGAGGTTCTGCTGGTTTGGCATGTTAGCGACTCTTCAAATGTGACATGGCATCTGCAATCTATTCCAGTCAAAATTTAGCACCAGAATTCAGTTGGCGCTCTTTCCCTTCTGAGCCCTGCTGTGTCAAACAGTAGTTTTCCACCACATATGGGGTATCGGTGTATTCAGCATAAATTGCTCAACAAAACATATGGTCCTGTTACCCTTGTGAAAATGCACAATTTAGGGCTAAAGCAACATTTTTATGGGAAAAAATTTAATTTTCACTTTTTCCTTCCACATTGTTTAATTCCTGTGAAGCATCTGAAGGGTTAATAAACTGACTGAATGTTGTTTTAAACACTTTGAGTGGTGCAATTTTTGGAATATTGTAACTTTTGGGTATTTTCTGTCATATAGGCCCCTCAAAGTCACTTCAAATGAGATGTGGCTCCTAAAAAAATTGATTGATTTTGTTGTAAAAATGAAAAATGGCTGATAAACTTTTAACTTCCTAACAATGATACTCATGAATAGTGGACATGTGGTAAATGTTATTTATTAACTATTTCATGTAATATAACTCTCTTATTTAAAGGCATAAAATATATAAACATTAAAACTTTAAAATTGCTAAAGTTTCAATGTTTTCTCCACAATTCGGATATTTTCACAAATAAGCACAAAATATATCAACCCAAATTTATGTCAAACATGAAGTACAGTGCGTACAAGAGTTATTACCACATAAAGTAACACTGGAAAAAACTGTAAAACCTGGCCTGGTCAGGAAAGTGAAAATAGACTTGGGGGGTAAAGGAGTTTAGAATTGGAGCATACAACAGAAAAGATGAATGTATGTTGTAAGCCTATATTAGATTTGGCTATATTTCATATTCTTGTAAGGCATTCAGACGAGATGAGAGCTCTGCACATGGTATAATAGACTATCTTTGCATCATATTTTTTTACACTGGTTGATATAGGCTGGCTGCTATACTGTGATATTTTTATTTGTGACAGCTTTGATACATGAGATACTTTGACTCTGCTGAAATGTTGCGGATTGGCTTCAGTAGACACATATTACCGAGCAAGATATGGTTATAAAAGGTGATATATATAGTTATACTAGCTGTTTCCAGCCAGCTAACGCTCGGCACGCTCATTGCTATCTAATTAACGCTGCTGGTGATTAAACTAAAGTAAATAATGACAACATTCAATAGCGCTTATGCAGGTGATAAATTAACTTAAAATGAAGTTAATAACAATAATAATAATTAAAAATCTGAATAAGTCTAATAAGACATTTTATTCACAGTGTAAAATGAAAAACAAACTGGATTCAGTAAGATATGCGTTTTTTATTCATTCCAGCATCTAAACAAATTTTATAACGAAACATAAATTAAGTTAAAATTTCTCTGTAAACACAATTAAATGTATAGTCATTTTCGTCATTTTCAAAGATCTTTCCTTGACTTCTACCAGCTACAATTTGAACTGAAAGACCTTTTACAACTTGATACTCTGCTCAGGTGTTTGTTGTTGATAACCAATCCTACGATTTAGTCGATATTGTTGTCGATAAGCTACTGCATCGTTGTCCGGATTTTCCTGCGGCCTGTGAGATGGACCTGGCGACTCTTCTTGGCTCATTTTGTTTGGGAGAATGCGAATGCAATTAAATGTACCTTTACCTTGGCTGAAGTGGTTGAATTACACAGAAAGGAAGTGATGCATGTGGTAATGTGGGGGGCGGAGCCTCGTGTGGTAATGTGTGAAGACGGAACCTCGTGTGGTAATGTGGAGGGCGGAGCCTCGTGTGGTAATGTGTGATGAAGGAGCCACGTGTGGTAATGTGGGGGAACGGAGCCTCGTGTGGTAATGTGTAGGGACGGAGCCTTGTGTGGTAATGTGTGGGGACAGAGCCTCGTGTGGTAATGTGTGGGGACAGAGCCTCGTGTGGTAATGTGTGGGGACGGAGCCTCGTGTGGTATTGTGTGGGGACAGAGCCTCGTGTGGTAATGTGGGGGAATGGAGCCTCATGTGGTAATGTGTGGGGAGGGAGCTTCGTGTGGCAATGTGTGAAAACAGAGCCTCGTGTGGTAATGTGTGGGGACGCAGCCTCGTGTGGTAATGTGGGGGGTGGAGCCCCGTGTTGTAATGTGGGGTGTGGAGCCTCATGTGGTAATGTGGGGGGGCAGAGCCTCCTGTGGTAATGTGTGATGACAGAGCCTCGTGTGGTAATGTGGGGGAACGGAGCCTCGTGTGGTAATGTGTGGGGACGGAGCCTCGTGTGGTAATGTGTGGGGACAGAGCCTTGTGTGGTAATGTGGAGGACCGGAGCCTCGTGTGATAATGTGTGGGGACGGAGCTTTGTGTGGTAATGTGTTAAAACAGAGTCGCGTGTGCTAATGTGTGGGGACGCAGACTCGTGTGGTAATGTGTGGGGACGGAGCCTCGTGTAGTAATGTGTGGGAACAGAGCCTCGTGTGGTAATGTGTGAGAACAGAGCCTCGTGTGGTAATGTGCGGGGATGGAGCCTCCTGTGGTAATGTGTGAGGACAGAACCTCGTGTGGTAATGTGGGGGGTGGAGCCTCCTGTGGTAATGTGTGAGGATGGAGCCTCGTGTGGTAATGTGGGGGGCGGAGCCTCATGTGGTAATGTTGGGGCAGAGCCTCGTGTGGTAATGTGGGGGGGCGGAGACTCGTGTGGTAATGTGGGGGGGCGGACCCTTGTGTGGTAATGTGTGGGAACGGAGTCTTGTGTGGTAATGTGTGGGGACGGAGCCTCGTGTAGTAATGTGGTGGGGGGCAGGATTGTGTGGTGATGTGGTGGGGGGCGGGATTATGTGTGGTAAGGTGGTGGGGGGCGGGATTGTGTGGTGATGTGGTGGGGGGGCAGGATTATGTGTGGTGATGTGTTGGGGGTGGGATTATGTGTGGTGACGTGGTGGGGGGGCGGGATTATGTGTGGTGATGTGGTGGGGGGCGGGATTGTGTGTGGTGATGTGGTGGGAGGCAGATTATGTGTAGTAATGTGGTGGGGGCAGGATTATGTGTGGTAATGGGATGGGGGGTGGGATTGTGTGGTGATGTGGTGGGGGGCGGGATTATGTGTGGTAATGTGGTGGGGCGGGATTAAGTGTGGTAATGTGGTGGGGGGCGGGATTGTGTGTGGTGATGTGGTGGGGGTGGGATTGTGTGTGGTGATGTGGTGGGGTGGAATTTTGTGTGGTGATGTGGTGGGGGGATTGTGTGTGGTGATGTGGTGGGGGGTAGGATTGTGTGTGGTATTGTGGTGGGGGGGCAGGATTGTGTGTGGTGATGTGGTGGGGGGTGGGATTGTGTGTGGTAATGTGGTGGGGGCTTGATTGTGTGTGGTGATGTGGGGGGGCGGGATTGTGTGTGGTAATGTGGTGGGGGCAGGATTGTGGGTAGTGATGTGGTGGGGGGCAGGATTGTGTGTGGTGATGTGGTGGGGGGCGGGATTGTGTGTGGTAATGTGGTGGGGCAAGATTGTGTGTGGTGATGTGGTGGAGGGCGGGATTATGTGTGGTAATGGGGTGGGGGGCGGGATTATGTGTGGTAATAGGGTGGGGCGGGATTATGTGTGGTGATGTGGTGGGGGCAGGATTGTGTGTGGTGATGTGTTGGGGCAGGATTATGTGTGGTGATGTGGTGGGGGGCAGGATTATGTGTGGTGATGTGGTGGGGGGTGGGATTATGTGTGGTAATTGGGTGGGGGGCGGGATTATGTGTGGTGATGTGGTGGGGGGTGGGATTGTGTGTGGTGATGTGGGTGGGGGGCGGGTTTGTGTTTGGTGATGTGGTTGGGGTTGGGATTGTGTGTGGTGATGTGGTGGGGGGCAGGATTGTGTGTGGTGATGTGGTGGGGGGCGGGATTGTGTGTGGTAATGTGGTGGGAGGGCTGGATTGTGTGTGGTAATGTGGTGGGGGCGGGATTGTGTGCGGTAATGGGGTGGGGGATAGGATTAAGTGTGGTGATGTGGTGGGGGGCGGAGCTACTGTGCAGGGGGCAGGATTAGCGAGTAATCACGATGCCTCTTATATATATAGATATACAATTAGGAACACTGTATGGTAATGGGAAATGCTCCATAAATTTGAGATTTGATTTTTGGTTTAAAAAAAAAAAAAACCTTGCCCGGCACCATTTCCAAAACTGCTGGACCATCTGAGAGTGAGTTAACTTTATTTTGCGTTGCCATCCGGGCTTCTCCATAATACTCTTCTGCTATGACATCTTACGGATTATCATACCTTGTACAGTGGTGGTCAGAAGAGTTGAGCGAAACGGGTCGGCCAGATTCAGAAGTCGCTGACTTTTGGCAAAGTCGGGTTTCATGAAACCCGACCCGACCCGTGTGGGGTCGGCCATGAGGTCGGCGATCTTCTGATCTGGAATCGGAATTACGATACCGAGTTCCGATATGTTTAAGATATCGGGAATCGGTATCGGAATTCATATTTAAGTGTAAAATAAAGAATAAAAATAAAAAAATATTGATATACTCACCCTCGGACGCGCCCTGGTTCTCACCGGCAGCCTTCCTTCCTAAGAATGAGCGCCTGAAGGGCCTTCGATGACGTCGTGGCTTGTGATTGGTCGCGTGAGCGGTCACATGGGCGGTCACGCGACCAATCACAAGCCGCGACGTCATCTAAGGTACTTCAGGCGCTAATTCTTAGGAAGGAAGCGTCCGAGGGCGCGTCCGAGGGTGAGTATATTCCTAATAGGTATATACTCATGCTCGGACGCGCCCGCAGCCTTCCTTCCTAAGAATCAGCGCCTGAAGGACCTTAGATGACGTCGCGGCTTGTGATTGGTCGCATGACGCCCATGTGACCACTCACATGACCAAACACAAGCCGCGACGTCATCCTTCAGGCGCTCATTCTTAGGAAGGAAGGCTGCCGGTTAGAACCAGGGCGCGTCCGAGGGTAAGTAAATCAATATTTTTTATTTTCATTCTTAATTTTACACTTAAATATGGATCCCAGGGCCTGAAGGAGAGTTTCTTCTCCTTCAGACCCTGGGAACCATTAGAAACCCAATGCACTGCATTGGTGCACTGCATTGGGTTTCGTGTTTCGGCCGACCCCGACCCCGACTTTTCTATAGGATCGGCCGATTTCACTCGACCCGACTTTTGAAAAAGTCGGGTTTCGTGAAACCCGACCCGATCCTATAAAAGAAAAGTCGCTCAACCCTAGTGGTCAGTTCCAAAGTCGTTTTCCATCTCCAGAATCACTGGTAAGCCTCTCTATCCAGTAAATTCTTATGATGAGTGGGATTCTTTCTTTTGCAGCGTGTTAGAAACTTTGGGTCAGCAGGGCAATCTCTCTCTTCTGTAGAGTGTAAGGTTTTATGGTCAGTGGGGTTCTCTCTCTCTCCTGTAGTGTGTAATCTCTTATGGTCAGAAAGGCCCTCTCTCTTTTGTAGTGTTTAAGCTCTTATGGTCAGCAGGGTCCTCTCTCTCTCTCCTGTAGAGTGTAAGCTCTTATGGTCAGGGGGTTCCTATGTCTCTTCTTCTGTAGGGTGTAAGCTCTTATGGTCAGCGGAGTCCTCTCTCTCTTTTCTGTAGTGTGTAAGCTCTTATGGTCAGTGGAGTCCACTAATTCAAATTTCAAAAGCTCTGCTTATTTCTAATGAGCTAGCATTAAACTAGTAGTGTAAGGTTTACAACAAGGATGGATTTGAAAATTCTTCAAGTACGTTTCATCTATTGTATGTTTAAAGAAATACAGTATGTACATTTCCTCTAATATAACAATCCTGGAGCATCTTTTCGTAGCTCTCTGCATCATGCCATTCCTCTGTTCTTCCTCCTGGAAATATGCGGATTGATAGCTAGATCTTTCTACTAATAAAGGAAGGCCACACAGAAGTATTTTAAGAAAAGATGCTCTAAAGTTGTTATTTTATTGGAAATACAAGTATCTGTGAAAACTGGCACTTAAAAAACTGACAAATCTCTTTAAAGGGAACTGTGAGGCAGTGACCGGTGTCATATGCGAGGGTCGCTATGTGTCCCCCAGGATGTGCTTAGAAGCATATTAGATCCGCTGGAGTGCCCTGTGCTCACAGCAGGTTGCCTGTGAGACACAGGGAAGAATAAAAGTGAGTGTGAACTGGGTCAAGTTATTTGTCCCAGAATTTATTCAGGAAAACCTGGTATGGGCTTTTATTTTGAAACGGACTGCAGGATGGTAGTGGGGCCGGTCCGTTTCCTCCAGCCCAGATCTTATAGTGGCTCATGGCCATAGAATCTGGAGGATAGAAAAAAAAACCCCAGCAAGAGAGTTTGGGTGTGTCAGTCTGGTCTGGGAGTCAGACCTTGCAGGAGGCTTGTGCAAAGCTCCTTCCGTGTGGAGAAACACGGGCCAGGCAGAGCCTGAAAAGCCAGACACCCCAGCGTACATGGGGGTGTAATACGTTCACGGCAGCGGACTATGGACTGTTGTTATTTTTTTTCCCGGCTGCATACCGAAGGACTTGTTTGCTTTCTTTTCCGGTTTGTGAGTATGCTGTGTAATAAACAAGACTTTGTTTGAACTTTATATGGGTCACTGCCTATTCACTGCACAGCAAGGACATCGCTACATCACAGAACCCATCACTAGGTTTGAAGCCACTAAGCCACCAATGAGTCATTACGCAGCTGTGGTTTAGCTATCCAAACATGTCAATGCTAAAACCATCCATTTTCGAACCCACAGGTGCATGGTGACATACTCGCAAGTTTATTGACTTTAAACCTAATGAAAGGTTTTCTTTCAGTTCCCTTCTGAAAAGGAAGTTAGTGACACGCTGGATTCTAAGTGCCAACCAATAATAAACTTTCAGAAAGTCCAGAAGAAATTTGCTTTTTTTCTCCAGTCTATTGTCTCAGAAAGAAAAAAGTGCAGTCCGTGATCAAGCAGGAGGAAGATCCTTCTCCAAGACGTGACGTCACTAAACAGCCGCTTTACTGCTAGACGGTAGTTCTGAAAACCCGATGCTAGATGGTAGTTACTGTGTATAAAGTCAAAGATTTGTACAGTAATGGAAGAAAAGAATAGTAGAATTGGAAAATTAAAAGGTATTCCCATCTCCAAGATCCTATAACAATATATAGTAGATGTAATAATAACAATATTAGCAAATGCCTCCAAATAGTAATGGAGTATAGTACTTCTGATTCTCTATGTCACTTCCCCCATGTGCAGGTTATTGCATTAACTTAGATATCCATAGTTACAGCCAAAAACAACTAACTGTCACTACATATGTGGTCATAATAACCATGGATATCTAAACTACTGCAATGCCCCTTAATATGGGGTAAGCCATATAGCTTATCAGACGAACTACACTATATTTCTAATTTGAGGTATTAGAATTAGTGTTATTATATTATTATTATTTTTATACCTACTACATATAGGGGTAGGATCTTGGAAAGAATACCCCTTTAACAACTTTACGACAGATGACGAATAGGTACCTCATTGGTCGTGTCCCTGCCTTTGATGCTCCGCCATGTGCCTCTAACAGCCGTGGGTGGATCCGCAATCCAGCCGCAGCTGTTAACAAGTTAAATGCTGCTGTCAATCTCTGGAAGCAAAAACTAAAAAAGGAATCTCGTCTGGGGGTGAAGAAGTTAAGTAGGATAAGGAAATTGTAATGGGAATGTTAGGGGAAAAAAAATTAAAGCAATAATAAAGTAGACAAAAAGACAAACTAAAGAATATTTTAATGAAGAGTGATTACAAACGAATGCATGGAAGAGTAAAAGTTGGGTAGAAACAAGAAAGAGATAATGGTAAAAGTGAAGTGTATGGAGACAACAGTGGATAGCAATCCTGCAGTCCATATGGAGAAATCTATCAGTTCTGGGAAAACGAGAATAATTAGTAAATGACAGAACACATAATTAAAAAAAGCTGGGGGCTCCAAATTCTCTTTTGAGGTCCTTTGAGACTATGGATCCAATACACTTTTCTCCTTTTGAGTAGCTTCACCCTCATCAGTGCTTACCAGAGGTGAAAGAGGGACCCTGAGCCGGATGGCAAGACCCCGTCCATATACTGGCCTTATGAGTCAGTCTGTGATCTTTGATCCATTTTGAATAGAAGATTTGGCACTGAAGTAGTCACCTACTAGTTTTCGCAAATGAGAATTGATGGCAGACGCATATTTGATGTTTGTGACCCTTGCCTGGTGCAATAAATGCTAATATTTGGGAGTTTTCAATTACAGAAATAAAGGTAAAATGGGAAGAAGCATTATGAGACTTCTCAAGACTTGTAGCTGACGTTTTTCTTTCATGTTGATCAGGAACAAGGAGAGGACATGCTAGGACTAGTTTTGGGCAAGTTGGCACATTGAACATAATTGTGAGAAAGTAAAATCTACTTTCACCCTTGAGATTAGTTTTGGAAACCCATTCATACAAACAATGGAGTGTGAACTAACTGAAAATAGAATCGAGCAATTAACATTCAACAGAAAAACACATATACAGGTTTCCCTCCATAAGCTGATATCTATCAGAGACGTACTTGCATGACCTGTAAATATATTATGTCTCCAGTAATCCTGTTTTGAGGACACGCATGTATTACACAGAAAAATATTTAGAATTGAGAGTCCTCAATGGTTGATACCTTTTAATGGCCAACTGAAAAGATGGTAACAAATTGCAAGCTTTCGAGACTACACAGGTCTCTTCATCAGGCAAAGACTAAAACAAATTCTGAAGAATCACATATTTATGCACAACATAGTATAGAAAAAAAAAAGGGGGAAAATTACACAGAAATTAGTGCCCTTGGACACTGACCAGCATGTTCTATACAATTCATTAGAATCTGTTTTCCCTTTTCCCTTAGCAACTAACAATGTCATTGCAGTGTAGACTTATTGTCTTATCCTATGTTGTGTCCTTCTAGTTCAAAAGATCAGATCTACCATGTAGAATCCTTCAAAGCATTTGGAAGACTAATAGATATTTCCCCTCTTAAGTTTACTTAGCTGTGTCCAGTAAAACAAAAAAAATGTGGTTTATCTTTTTATAAAGTAAATGTAGAGATAACAGTGTTTTCCTTCCTGTGGAGAGATCTGTGGCTCTGTAGTTATGAAGCATTTCTTTTAAATGATCTAACTTCTTGGCTACCTTCCTTCCTTATATGCACAACGAAAGGTCTATCTACCCACACACACTGTGTATATAATAAATATGACTGTGTACATGTACTATATCTGAACGTGTGTACATATATACAGGTGATTCTCACAAAATTAGAATATCTTCAAAAAGTTATCAGTTTTTCAATCTCATATATTATATAGAGCCATTACAGAGTGATCTACTTCAGGTGTTTATTCCTGTTAATGTTGATGATTATGGCTTACAGCCAATGAAAACCCAAAAGTCATTATCTCAGTAAATTAGAATACTTTATAACATCAGCTTGAAAAATTATTCTAAAATCTCAAATGTTGGCTTAATGAAATGTATGTTCTGTAAATGCACTCAATACTTGGTCAGGGCTCCTTTTGCATCAATTACTGCATCAATGTGGCATATAATGGAGGTGATCAGCCTGTGGCACTGCTGAGGGGTTATGCAAGCCCAGGTTGCTTCGATAGCAGCCTTCAGCTCGTCTGCATCATTGGATCTGATGTCTCTTCATTTTCCTCTTGACAATAGCCCATAGATTCTCTACTTGGTTAAAATCAGGCGAGTTTGCTGGCCAATCAAGCACATTGATAATCTTGTTTTTAAGCCAGGTATTGGTACTTTTGGCAGTCTGGACAGGTGCCAAGTCCTGCTGGAGAATTAAATTTTCCTCTCCAAAAAGCTTATCGGCAGAGGGAAGCAGGAAATGCGCTAAAATTTTCTCGTAGAAGGCTGTGCTGACTTTGGTCTTGATAAAACACAGTAGACATTCACCAGCAGATGACATGGCTCCTGAAACCATCACCTATTTGTGGAAAATTCACACTAGACCTCAAGCAGCTTGGATTGTGTGCCTCTACACTCTTCCTCCAAACTCTGGGATTGTGATTTCCCAAAAAAATGCTAAATGAATAATAATCTCTTTGTTTATATAGCAATGCTTTACAGTTTGCACACATTATCATCACTGTCACCGATGGGGCTCACAATCTAAACTGCCTATCAGTATGTCTTTGGAATGCAGGAGGAAACTGGAGTACAGGGAGGAAATCCACAGAAACATGGGGAGAACATGCAAACTCCTTGCAGATGTTGTCCTTGGTGGGATTTGAACCCAGTACTCCAGTGCTAACCTCTGAGCAACCATTCTGCCCATTTACTTTCATCTGAAAACAACACCTTGGACCCCTGAGCAATAGTCCAGCTATTATTCTCTTTGGCTCAGGTAAGATGCTTCTGGCGTTGTCTATTGGTCATGAGTGGCTTGACACAAGGAATGCGACACTTGTAGCCCATGTCCTGCACACCTCTGTGTGTGGTGGCTTTTGAAGCAATGACTACAAGGAGCAGTTCACTCCTTGTGAATCTCCCCCCAATTTTTGAATGGCCTGTTCTTAACAATCCTTTCAAGGCTGCAGTTATCCCAGTTGCTTGTGCACCTGTTCTACCACATTTTTTCCTTCCAATCAACTTTCCATTAATATGCTTGGATACAGCACTCTGTAAACAGCTTCTTTAGTAATGAACCTTTGTGGTTTACCCACCTTGTGGAGTGTGTCAATGACTGCCTTCTGGACATCTATTAAGTCAGTAGTCTTCCCCATGATTGTGAAGCCTACTGAAACAGACTAAGGGGCCTTTTTAAATGCTTAGGAAGCCTTTGCAGGTGTTTTTTGTTAAATGTTCTAATTTACTGAGATTATGACTTTTGGGTTTTCGTTGGCTGTAAGCCATAATCATCAACATTGACAGAAATAAACACTTGAAATAGATCACTTTATTTGCAATGGCTCTGTATAATATGAGTTTCACTTTTTTGAATTGAAGAACTGAAATAAATTAAGTTTCTGATGATATTCTAATTTTGTGAGAAGTACCTGTATATAGTCATGACCAAAAGTGTTGGCATCCTTGAAATTGTTCCAGAAAATTAAATATTTTTCCCAGAAAGTTTTTGCAATTAAACATGTTTTGTTATACACGTTTATTTCCTTTGTGTGTGTTGGAATAACAAAAAAAAACCTGTGTAAAAAAGAGAAATTGGGCATAATTTCACACTAAACTTCAAAAAAATGGGCCAAATTTGTTGGCACCTTTTCAAAAGTGCGGGTAAACAATTTTGTTTAAAAAATATGATGTTCTTTCAAACTCTCCTGTGGCAAATAACAGATATGAAAATCACACCTGAAATGAGATATAAAGGGGAGAAAGTTGACTCAATATTTGCAATATGTGTTTGTGTGTGCCACACTAAGTATAGAGAACAGAAAGAGAAGAGAAATGTGTGAACACTTGAGAACCAAAATTGTTGAAAAATATCAATAATCTCAAGGTTACCAAACCATTTCTAGAGATCCTGATGTTCCTTTGTCCACAGTGCACAACATTATCAAGAGGTTTACAACCCATGGTTCTGTAGCTAATCTCCCTGGACATAGCCAACAGAGAATTGATGAAAGGTTGCAACACAGGATGATGCATAAGGAGCCACAATTAATTTCCCAAAAAATTTCAAGCTGTCCTGCAGGCTCAGGGTGCATCATTGTCAGCAAAAACTATCCGTCAACATTTCAATGAAAATAAATGCTATGCTAGGAGACCCAGTAGGAATCCACTGCTGACAAAGAAACATAAAAAAGCTAGACTGCAGGTTTCCAAAATGTATGTGAGCAAGCCAAAATCCTTCTGGAAAAAAATGTTGTGGACAAATACGACCAAGATAGAGCTTTTTGGTATAGCACATTATTCTACTCTTTACTGAAAATGCAATGAGGCCTGCAAAGAAAATAGCACAGTACTTAGTAAGATATGGTGAAGATTCAAAGATGGTTTGAGGTTGTTTTGCTGCCTCTGGCATGGGGTGCCTTGACTGCAGGCAGGGCTGGCGTTAGGGGCAGGCAGACCAGGGCAACTGTGTGTGGGGGCTGGACTATACTGTGTATGGGGGGGTTGCATTATTCTGTGTGTGGGAGGCTGCATTATATTGTGTGTGTGGGGGGATGTATTATGACGTGTGTGTTGATGGCTGCATTATACTGTTTGTGTGTGTGAGGGGGATGCAATATACTGTGTGTTTGTGGGGCTGAATCATACCGTTTGTGTATGTGAGGGGATTGCAATATACTCTGAGGAGGCAGCATTATCCTCTGAGGGGGCTGCATTATTCTCTATGCGGGGACTACATTATATTGTGTATGAGAATTGGCACATCTAATGGATGCACCATTCCTGGGTTGACTGAGGGCTCGACTTATTAGGCTGGGAAGGGGCCAATATTCAAGGACTTTCACATCCAATTAATATCATCCATCAGCTGTTTGCCTTAGCAGGTTATTAAAAATATGGGGGACATCACATAATTATTTTTGGGTCCCCCTTTTTTAATAACCAGCAAAGGCAAAACAGATGGCTGGGGACTGATAATAATAATAAGCTGGGAAGCTCCATTGATATTGCCCCTTTCCAGCATAATAAACCAGCTCACAGATGTCTGTTTTCCTTTGGCCGGTTATTAAAAAATGTTAATTGATTTATTTATTAACAAGTACAGTAAATTACACATGAAAAGCACTACTCCACTCATCCAATTGGACCTCCACCACCTGGTTCAAGATTTTTGTTGTTGTAATGTTATTTTAAGTAATTTCCCTATCCACAGTTGTTTGCAGGGCAATTGTCCTGCTGTTAGGGTTGGCGGAACGCACCAAATATATAGTTTATTAAATGGAATTGGTGCGTTCGCAACCCGGGATCCACCGTGCAGGAAAGTACCTGCTGCTAAGTAAGACGGACTATATGGCGGTACTATAAGTATACATACAAGGGTTAACTTCACCCTGCGTGAAGGAAGCGATCCTGTTGCGTCACAGGACCGCGGTACCGCACATAGAGCGCGAGCAATAAGTCAGCGAACACAACCCCAACTAGGATTGAAGTCCGATTAGACCACTGCTGGCACAACACCGCAACTGGGTGTGTAAGGACACTATTGAAATAGTAAATAAAGGCACGAGAGTGTGTGCGGTGCCACACAGACGGACGCCACTAACCACCCAGGCATGGGTAAGGAAAGCGCAAAGGAAGTGCACGGCGCCGTACTGGCGGACACAGCAACTGGACGCTGTGATGTGTGTTACGTGCTGTTTGATAAGTCGGGCGCTAGATAGCAAACATACACCTTCCGCGAACAGACATTCAATAGGGAGGGTTGTTTAAAGAGCGACTTTCACTCACAACACACACACATATTTACAAGACAATACTAGCGCATGGCCGTGCGGTCATGCGCAGTTTATATAGTTGCAGCACAGGAAGCTGCTACCGAAGTTTTGCCCTTTCAGGACCTTCCTGGAGGACCAATGGAATGTGCTGCAGTACCTGAGCATGTGACCCTTGATCTCCAACGGGAGATCTTGCCCTGGGCATGCTCAGTGTGTGAAAATAAGGACTTAGTCCCAGAGAAGCCTGCTCGCCGCAGTGCAGGGTACAACAGGAGAGCCAGAAAAGGCAGTAGTAACCCTTTGCACAGAATCAGTCCCAGCAAGACACTGGGAGCGACGCCTCCGCTGAGCAGACCCCACTGCGGCCGATGCAGAATGGGAGACCGCAGCAGACACGGATCGAGATTCTTCCTGTGCAGCAGAGGAAACTCGACTCCTAACACCTGCTCCCCCTCATTTTGCTTACTTTTGTAGCCACCTAGCCCTTAGAATGACCATTTTAGCAGCCAAATTTGGGTCCCCATTGACTTATATGGGAATCGGGGTCAAGTTCGGTCAAGTTCTGGTACCTGAGCTGAACTTTGGATTCAAATTAGGACAAACCCACCAAACCCATACTTCCACGGGTTCACTCATCCCTAATCAAAGATTTATATTTTACCTAAATTGGTATCAATAAAACCATAAGCTCATCACACAAAAATAAGCCTTCACACAGCTTAATCTATGTAGAAATTTAAAAAAAAATCTCTAGAGGCCATCTGAAAAAACTGTAGTATAAAACATGAGGGACAAACTTAGAAAGAAGTTCCAGTAACAACTAATGGAGATACTTGGTAAACATCTCAGAATTGACAATATAAAAAGGGCAGGATTGTTTAGCTCAGCTCAAGAAAAATTATGATCTTCCAAGATTTGAGCGGACAATAGATCCTGGATGGGAAGGATGATGATAATACATATAGATTTCGGACAAGCACTCAATCTCAAGGTAAAAATGTATATACTTTAGTTCACTAAAAAGATAATGTATCAAAACACACAAGTCAAAAAACAGTACATTCTGAAAATTGCTTCTTGATTCAAACCTAAAACTGTAGCCAGTTATTTTTCATGATCGCCAATTTCTTTATGCTAAACATCACGCTATGCAGGTGCAAATTGTAAGCCTAATTTTTATTCTAATGTGTTCAAGGCTATAGCAAGTGCAATTGTTCTTACTATAAAATCACATAATCATTCAAATTAACGGATTCACACCTTTATTTAACAAATTTTAAAGAGGTTAGCTTTATCTGTTACCATTTTTTTTAACATATATGCTTGTATTTGGGGCTGAAAAACATTCAACTTTGATGTGGTCTGTGATCATAAATCAACTGAGAGGGGCTAAAAAATGTCACAAGTGTGTCACGTCAACATGGGAGACCTGGGGGTAGAAGATCACTGCCTATTGTGAATTGCAGACCTTCAATTTTGCCTGTGTGCTTGGTTTCCATATTAAATTAATTTGGTTTCCATTGGTGCTGAAGAGGTTAATGACCCTTTCTATGCTCCTCAAAAACTTGCAGCTCCATTTTCAGCTGTTTTTGATCAGGTCATTACCTCTCCCTATAAAACTTGGACAGACTCTTTTTGTCTTGCCAGTGAAAGCTTTGCTTTCTAGCTCCGTGGAGACGCTGTGCTGAATTGGAGATCGTTGATGCTACTAATGATTGTTGCGTGCTATTTTGAGGTGTATGCTTTCCACTTAATTCCATTCCCATTTGGTTAGTACCTGCCTATCCTTCCCTATATACCTCCTGACAATTGGTGAGTGTTTTTATAGGTAAATTGCTTTTGTTTTTCCTGTTTCTCTCATGTGTTTATATACTAACATATCAGGTGCCGAGGCAAGGGACAGCTCAAGGTATAACAGGAGCATAGTATGATCGAAGACTTGGGCTGCTCTACCATCAACAGCTCCACCAGGTCAGGGATAACAAGGGTCCCAATTCCAGGTACAGTTGGAGGTCCCCTTTCTTAACTGAAGACCGCCACAACATGCAAAAAAGGAACATATAAGAGTTAAAAAGTCTTTCATTGGACCGTCAGACTGAGCTTGCTGATAGATAGCAGTCAGCAATAGGTAGTACAAAACATAGGCTATAGATGGCAAAACTGCAAACATTTTAATAAAACCAAATTACAAAAAAATATACTGTTAATACATCCACCTTCCTGATTAGGCCAAATTTTACAATTCTGACCCAGTGTCAATTTATGAGATAATAAACCAGGGATTCAAGCTTGAAGAGGCTAATTTGCATATTCCAGGTGCCTTCTGGGAAGAGCGAAGAGTCTCCCTAAGCTAGAAGACCGTTGGGTACAGCCGGGACCAGCTGCTTAGAAAGCATCGCCAAACCAGGGATTCAAGCTTGAAGAGGCTAATTTGCATATTCCAGGTGCCTTCTGGGAAGAGCGAAGAGTCTCCCTAGGCTAGAAGACCGTTGGGTACAGCCGGGACCAGCTGCTTAGAAAGCATCGCCAAACCAGGGATTCAAGCTTGAAGAGGCTAATTTGCATATTCCAGGTGCCTTCTGGGAAGAGCGAAGAGTCTCCCTAAGCTAGAAGACCGTTGGGTACAGCCGGGACCAGCTGCTTAGAAAGCATCGCCAAACCAGGGATTCAAGCTTGAAGAGGCTAATTTGCATATTCCAGGTGCCTTCTGGGAAGAGCGAAGAGTCTCCCTAAGCTAGAAGACCGTTGGGTACAGCCGGGACCAGCTGCTTAGAAAGCATCGCCAAACCAGGGATTCAAGCTTGAAGAGGCTAATTTGCATATTCCAGGTGCCTTCTGGGAAGAGCGAAGAGTCTCCCTAAGCTAGAAGACCGTTGGGTACAGCCGGGACCAGCTGCTTAGAAAGCATCGCCAAACCAGGGATTCAAGCTTGAAGAGGCTAATTTGCATATTCCAGGTGCCTTCTGGGAAGAGCGAAGAGTCTCCCTAAGCTAGAAGACCGTTGGGTACAGCCGGGACCAGCTGCTTAGAAAGCATCGCCAAACCAGGGATTCAAGCTTGAAGAGGCTAATTTGCATATTCCAGGTGCCTTCTGGGAAGAGCGAAGAGTCTCCCTAAGCTAGAAGACCGTTGGGTACAGCCGGGACCAGCTGCTTAGAAAGCATCGCCAAACCAGGGATTCAAGCTTGAAGAGGCTAATTTGCATATTCCAGGTGCCTTCTGGGAAGAGCGAAGAGTCTCCCTAAGCTAGAAGACCGTTGGGTACAGCCGGGACCAGCTGCTTAGAAAGCATCGCCAAACCAGGGATTCAAGCTTGAAGAGGCTAATTTGCATATTCCAGGTGCCTTCTGGGAAGAGCGAAGAGTCTCCCTAAGCTAGAAGACCGTTGGGTACAGCCGGGACCAGCTGCTTAGAAAGCATCGCCAAACCAGGGATTCAAGCTTGAAGAGGCTAATTTGCATATTCCAGGTGCCTTCTCGGAAGAGCGAAGAGTCTCCCTAAGCTAGAAGACCGTTGGGTACAGCCGGGACCAGCTGCTTAGAAAGCATCGCCAAACCAGGGATTCAAGCTTGAAGAGGCTAATTTGCATATTCCAGGTGCCTTCTGGGAAGAGCGAAGAGTCTCCCTAAGCTAGAAGACCATTGGGTACAGCCGGGACCAGCTGCTTAGAAAGCATCGCCAAACCAGGGATTCAAGCTTGAAGAGGCTAATTTGCATATTCCAGGTGCCTTCTGGGAAGAGCGAAGAGTCTCCCTAAGCTAGAAGACCGTTGGGTACAGCCGGGACCAGCTGCTTAGAAAGCATCGCCAAACCAGGGATTCAAGCTTGAAGAGGCTAATTTGCATATTCCAGGTGCCTTCTGGGAAGAGCGAAGAGTCTCCCTAAGCTAGAAGACCGTTGGGTACAGCCGGGACCAGCTGCTTAGAAAGCATCGCCAAACCAGGGATTCAAGCTTGAAGAGGCTAATTTGCATATTCCAGGTGCCTTCTGGGAAGAGCGAAGAGTCTCCCTAAGCTAGAAGACCGTTGGGTACAGCCGGGACCAGCTGCTTAGAAAGCATCGCCAAACCAGGGATTCAAGCTTGAAGAGGCTAATTTGCATATTCCAGGTGCCTTCTGGGAAGAGCGAAGAGTCTCCCTAAGCTAGAAGACCGTTGGGTACAGCCGGGACCAGCTGCTTAGAAAGCATCGCCAAACCAGGGATTCAAGCTTGAAGAGGCTAATTTGCATATTCCAGGTGCCTTCTGGGAAGAGCGAAGAGTCTCCCTAAGCTAGAAGACCGTTGGGTACAGCCGGGACCAGCTGCTTAGAAAGCATCGCCAAACCAGGGATTCAAGCTTGAAGAGGCTAATTTGCATATTCCAGGTGCCTTCTGGGAAGAGCGAAGAGTCTCCCTAAGCTAGAAGACCGTTGGGTACAGCCGGGACCAGCTGCTTAGAAAGCATCGCCAAACCAGGGATTCAAGCTTGAAGAGGCTAATTTGCATATTCCAGGTGCCTTCTGGGAAGAGCGAAGAGTCTCCCTAAGCTAGAAGACCGTTGGGTACAGCCGGGACCAGCTGCTTAGAAAGCATCGCCAAACCAGGGATTCAAGCTTGAAGAGGCTAATTTGCATATTCCAGGTGCCTTCTGGGAAGAGCGAAGAGTCTCCCTAAGCTAGAAGACCGTTGGGTACAGCCGAGACCAGCTGCTTAGAAAGCATCGCCAAACCAGGGATTCAAGCTTGAAGAGGCTAATTTGCATATTCCAGGTGCCTTCTGGGAAGAGCGAAGAGTCTCCCTAAGCTAGAAGACCGTTGGGTACAGCCGGGACCAGCTGCTTAGAAAGCATCGCCAAACCAGGGATTCAAGCTTGAAGAGGCTAATTTGCATATTCCAGGTGCCTTCTGGGAAGAGCGAAGAGTCTCCCTAAGCTAGAAGACCGTTGGGTACAGCCGGGACCAGCTGCTTAGAAAGCATCGCCAAACCAGGGATTCAAGCTTGAAGAGGCTAATTTGCATATTCCAGGTGCCTTCTGGGAAGAGCGAAGAGTCTCCCTAAGCTAGAAGACCGTTGGGTACAGCCGGGACCAGCTGCTTAGAAAGCATCGCCAAACCAGGGATTCAAGCTTGAAGAGGCTAATTTGCATATTCCAGGTGCCTTCTGGGAAGAGCGAAGAGTCTCCCTAAGCTAGAAGACCGTTGGGTACAGCCGGGACCAGCTGCTTAGAAAGCATCGCCAAACCAGGGATTCAAGCTTGAAGAGGCTAATTTGCATATTCCAGGTGCCTTCTGGGAAGAGCGAAGAGTCTCCCTAAGCTAGAAGACCGTTGGGTACAGCCGGGACCAGCTGCTTAGAAAGCATCGCCAAACCAGGGATTCAAGCTTGAAGAGGCTAATTTGCATATTCCAGGTGCCTTCTGGGAAGAGCGAAGAGTCTCCCTAAGCTAGAAGACCGTTGGGTACAGCCGGGACCAGCTGCTTAGAAAGCATCGCCAAACCAGGGATTCAAGCTTGAAGAGGCTAATTTGCATATTCCAGGTGCCTTCTGGGAAGAGCGAAGAGTCTCCCTAAGCTAGAAGACCGTTGGGTACAGCCGGGACCAGCTGCTTAGAAAGCATCGCCAAACCAGGGATTCAAGCTTGAAGAGGCTAATTTGCATATTCCAGGTGCCTTCTGGGAAGAGCGAAGAGTCTCCCTAAGCTAGAAGACCGGTGGGTACAGCCGGGACCAGCTGCTTAGAAAGCATCGCCAAACCAGGGATTCAAGCTTGAAGAGGCTAATTTGCATATTCCAGGTGCCTTCTGGGAAGAGCGAAGAGTCTCCCTAAGCTAGAAGACCGTTGGGTACAGCCGGGACCAGCTGCTTAGAAAGCATCGCCAAACCAGGGATTCAAGCTTGAAGAGGCTAATTTGCATATTCCAGGTGCCTTCTGGGAAGAGCGAAGAGTCTCCCTAAGCTAGAAGACCGTTGGGTACAGCCGGGACCAGCTGCTTAGAAAGCATCGCCAAACCAGGGATTCAAGCTTGAAGAGGCTAGTTTGCATATTCCAGGTGCCTTCTGGGAAGAGCGAAGAGTCTCCCTAAGCTAGAAGACCGTTGGGTACAGACGGGACCAGCTGCTTAGAAAGCATCGCCAAACCAGGGATTCAAGCTTGAAGAGTCTAGTTTGCATATTCCAGGTGCCTTCTGGGAAGAGCGAAGAGTCTCCCTAAGCTAGAAGACCGTTGGGTACAGACGGGACCAGCTGCTTAGAAAGCATCGCCAAACCAGGGATTCAAGCTTGAAGAGGCTAGTTTGCATATTCCAGGTGCCTTCTGGGAAGAGCGAAGAGTCTCCCTAAGCTAGAAGACCGTTGGGTACAGCCGGGACCAGCTGCTTAGAAAGCATCGCCAAACCAGGGATTCAAGCTTGAAGAGGCTAGTTTGCATATTCCAGGTGCCTTCTGGGAAGAGCGAAGAGTCTCCCTAAGCTAGAAGACCGTTGGGTACAGCCGGGACCAGCTGCTTAGAAAGCATCGCCAAACCAGGGATTCAAGCTTGAAGAGGCTAGTTTGCATATTCCAGGTGCCTTCTGGGAAGAGCGAAGAGTCTCCCTAAGCTAGAAGACCGTTGGGTACAGCCGGGACCAGCTGCTTAGAAAGCATCGCCAAACCAGGGATTCAAGCTTGAAGAGGCTAGTTTGCATATTCCAGGTGCCTTCTGGGAAGAGCAAAGAGTCTCCCTAAGCTAGAAGACCGTTGGGTTCAGCCGGGACCAGCTGCTTAGAAAGCATCGCCAAACCAGGGATTCAAGCTTGAAGAGGCTAGTTTGCATATTCCAGGTGCCTTCTGGGAAGAGCGAAGAGTCTCCCTAAGCTAGAAGACCGTTGGGTACAGCCGGGACCAGCTGCTTAGAAAGCATCGCCAAACCAGGGATTCAAGCTTGAAGAGGCTAGTTTGCATATTCCAGGTGCCTTCTGGGAAGAGCGAAGAGTCTCCCTAAGCTAGAAGACCGTTGGGTACAGCCGGGACCAGCTGCTTAGAAAGCATCGCCAAACCAGGGATTCAAGCTTGAAGAGGCTAGTTTGCATATTCCAGGTGCCTTCTGGGAAGAGCGAAGAGTCTCCCTAAGCTAGAAGACCGTTGGGTACAGCCGGGACCAGCTGCTTAGAAAGCATCGCCAAACCAGGGATTCAAGCTTGAAGAGGCTAGTTTGCATATTCCAGGTGCCTTCTGGGAAGAGCGAAGAGTCTCCCTAAGCTAGAAGACCGTTGGGTACAGCCGGGACCAGCTGCTTAGAAAGCATCGCCAAACCAGGGATTCAAGCTTGAAGAGGCTAGTTTGCATATTCCAGGTGCCTTCTGGGAAGAGCGAAGAGTCTCCCTAAGCTAGAAGACCGTTGGGTACAGCCGGGACCAGCTGCTTAGAAAGCATCGCCAACAAATTTTTGCCTGTAGGACATTATTGCAAGAGAGGTTGGCTGAGTACATTACACAAGAAAGATAACACACAGCAACTCAGCAGGTTCTAGGAGCAACATGGCAGATGTGACAACCTACATGGTGAGCTGCAGCATGTGCTACATGTTCACAGATCGACCAGAAGAAGAATCAAATTTCACCTGTCAGAAGTGTAGACTAGTGGCCCTTTTAGAAGAAAAGGTGCGGGGTCTGGAAGAAAGAATAGCAACTTTGAAACTCATCAAAGAGAATGAAGACTTTCTAGACAGAACAGAAACATCTCTACTGGTCACAGAAGGTGAAAAAAGTGTCAGAGAACCTCCAAAAGCAGATGAGTGGAAGCATGTGACCAAAAGAAGCAAGAAGACCATGGAGAAATCACCAACCACACAACTGAAGAACCGATATCAAATCTTTGTAGAGGATGAAGATGGCACACCTAAGGATGAAGCAATACCAGCAAGCAAAAAAGAAAAGGGCACACAGCAACAAGTGACAGCAAAAAGTACAGCCAAGAAGCAACGAAGAGTGGTGGTGGTGGGAGACTCACTACTGAGAGGCACAGAAGCAGCCATCTGCAGACCGGACATAACTGCAAGAGAAGTATGCTGCCTTCCAGGTGCGATGATCAAGGATGTGACCGATAGGATACCAAAGCTCTTCAGCTCCAAGGACGTCCACCCATTTCTTCTGATACATATTGGCACCAATGACACTGCAAGAAAGGACCTACCGACAATCTGCAAAGACTTTGAAGAGTTGGGGAAGAAAGTAAAGGAACTGGATGCACAGGTGGTTTTTTCTTCTATCCTTCCAGTAGACGGGGATGGCACCAGGAGATGGAACAGGATCCTTGATGCAAACAACTGGCTAAGACGATGGTGCAGACAACAAGGATTCGGATTCCTGGACCACGGTGTGAATTATTTGTACGATGGTCTCCTCGCCAGAGACGGACTACACCTCAACAAACCTGGGAAACACACATTCGCCAGAAGACTCGCTACACTCATCAGGAGGGCGTTAAACTAGAAGAAGAGGGGACGGGAAGAAAAACATTAGACGCGAACAAAGAAGACGCAGGAAAACATACTCAGAAGGGAGGTAAGAACATTTCTAAAACAATCCACAGCGAGGAGATTGGAACAAAACAAAATCCTCTAAACTGCATGCTCGCAAACGCCAGAAGCCTGACAAACAAGATGGAAGAACTAGAAGCAGAAATATCTACAGGTAACTTTGACATAGTGGGAATAACCGAGACATGGTTAGATGAAAGCTATGACTGGGCAGTTAACTTACAGGGTTACAGTCTGTTTAGAAAGAATCGTAAAAATCGGAGAGGAGGAGGGGTTTGTCTCTATGTAAAGTCTTGTCTAAAGTCCACTTTAAGGGAGGATATTAGCGAAGGAAATGAGGATGTCGAGTCCATATGGGTCGAAATTCATGGAGGGAAAAATGGTAACAAAATTCTCATTGGGGTCTGTTACAAACCCCCAAATATAACAGAAACCATGGAAAGTCTACTTCTAAAGCAGATAGATGAAGCTGCAACCCATAATGAGGTCCTGGTTATGGGGGACTTTAACTACCCGGATAATTACTGGGAAACAGAAACCTGTGAAACCCATAAAGGCAACAGGTTTCTGCTAATAACCAAGAAAAATTATCTTTCACAATTGGTGCAGAATCCAACCAGAGGAGCAGCACTTTTAGACCTAATAATATCTAATAGACCTGACAGAATAACAAATCTGCAGGTGGTCGGGCATCTAGGAAATAGCGACCACAATATTGTACAGTTTCACCTGTCTTTCACTAGGGGGATTTGTCAGAGAGTCACAAAAACACTGAACTTTAGGAAGGCAAAGTTTGACCAGCTTAGAGATGCCCTTAATCTGGTAGACTGGGACAATATCCTCAGAAATAAGAATACAGATAATAAATGGGAAATGTTTAAGAACATCCTAAATAGGCAGTGTAAGCGGTTTATACCTTGTGGGAATAAAAGGACTAGAAATAGGAAAAACCCAATGTGGCTAAACAAAGAAGTAAGACAGGCAATTAACAGTAAAAAGAAAGCATTTGCACTACTAAAGCAGGATGGCACCATTGAAGCTCTAAAAAACTATAGGGAGAAAAATACTTTATCTAAAAAACTAATTAAAGCTGCCAAAAAGGAAACAGAGAAGCACATTGCTAAGGAGAGTAAAACTAATCCCAAACTGTTCTTCAACTATATCAATAGTAAAAGAATAAAAACTGAAAATGTAGGCCCCTTAAAAAATAGCGAGGAAAGAATGGTTGTAGATGACGAGGAAAAAGCTAACATATTAAACACCTTCTTCTCCACGGTATTCACGGTGGAAAATGAAATGCTAGGTGAAATCCCAAGAAACAATGAAAACCCTATATTAAGGGTCACCAATCTAACCCAAGAAGAGGTGCGAAACCGGCTAAATAAGATTAAAATAGATAAATCTCCAGGTCCGGATGGCATATTCATTAATGATCTGGTAGAAGGTTTACACAGTAAAATATCGATATTTGCAGATGATACAAAACTATGTAAAGCAGTTAATACAAGAGAAGATAGTATTCTGCTACAGATGGATCTGGATAAGTTGGAAACTTGGGCTGAAAGGTGGCAGATGAGGTTTAACAATGATAAATGTAAGGTTATACACATGGGAAGAAGGAATCAATATCACCATTACACACTGAATGGGAAACCACTGGGTAAATCTGACAGGGAGAAGGACTTGGGGATCCTAGTTAATGATAAACTTACCTGGAGCAGCCAGTGCCAGGCAGCAGCTGCCAAGGCAAACAGGATCATGGGGTGCATTAAAAGAGGTCTGGATACACATGATGAGAGCATTATACTGCCTCTGTACAAATCCCTAGTTAGACCGCACATGGAGTACTGTGTCCAGTTTTGGGCACCGGTGCTCAGGAAGGATATAATGGAACTAGAGAGAGTACAAAGGAGGGCAACAAAATTAATAAAGGGGATGGGAGAACTACAATACCCAGATAGATTAGCGAAATTAGGATTATTTAGTCTAGAAAAAAGACGACTGAGGGGCGATCTAATAACCATGTATAAGTATATAAGGGGACAATACAAATATCTCGCTGAGGATCTGTTTATACCAAGGAAGGTGACGGGCACAAGGGGGCATTCTTTGCGTCTGGAGGAGAGAAGGTTTTTCCACCAACATAGAAGAGGATTCTTTACTGTTAGGGCAGTGAGAATCTGGAATTGCTTGCCTGAGGAGGTGGTGATGGCGAACTCAGTCGAGGGGTTCAAGAGAGGCCTGGATGTCTTCCTGGAGCAGAACAATATTGTATCATACAATTAGGTTCTGTAGAAGGACGTAGATCTGGGGATTTATTATGATGGAATATAGGCTGAACTGGATGGACAAATGCCTTTTTTCGGCCTTACTAACTATGTTACTATGTTACTATGTAACACTGGAACACTTTGACGTATCACAGTGATTCTGAGAATGTTGTTCAAGACACATTGTACTTTATATTAGTGGTACTTTATATTAGTGGTAAATTTAGGTTGATATTTAGCAATGATTTATGAAAATTTCTGCATTTTGGAGAAACAGTTTGCATTTTTCAATATTTTATTTTTATCCCTATAAAACCACCAGATATTTATTTACTAGTATGTGTTAGGAGTCGAGTTTCCTCTGCTGCACAGGGGGAATCTCGATCCGTCTCCGCTGCAGTCTCCCATTCTCCTCCAGCCGCAGTGGAGTCTGCTCAGCAGGGACGTCGATCCCAGCGTCTCGCTCAGTCTGACTCTGTGCGAAGAGTTACTGCTGCTTTTCCTGCTTCGGCCATTGAAGCCAGTGCTGGGCAGCGGCGAGTGGACGTTTCTGGATCTAAGTCCTTATTTGCACACACTGAGCATGCCCAGGGCAAGATCTCCTGTTGGAGATCGAGGGTCACATGCTCAGGTACTGCAGCACATGCCATTGGTCCTTTTGGCAGGTCCTGAAAGGGCAAAACTTCTGTAGCTGTTTCCTGTGCTGCAGCTATATAAACTGCGCATGACCGCACGGCCATGCGCTAGTATTGTCTTGTAAATATGTGTGTGTGTTGTGAGTGAAAGTCGCTCTTTAAATAACCCTCCCTATTGAATGTCTGTTCACGGAAGGTGTATGTTTGCTATCTAGCGCCCGACTTATCCAACAGCACGTAACACACATTACAGCTACCAGTTGCTGTGTCCGCCTGTACGGCGCCGTGCGCTTGCTCTGCGCTTTCCTGACCCAAGCCTGGGTGGTTAGTGGCGTTCGTCTGTGCGGCACCGCACGCACTCTTGTGCCTTAATATTATTATTTAGTTTCCTTACACACCCAGTTGCGGTGTTGTGCCAGCAAGTGTCTAATCGGACTTCAATCCTAGTTGGGCTTGAGTTCGCTGACTCCTTGCTCGCGCTCTATGTGCGGTACCGCGGTCCTGTGACGCAACAGGATCGCTTCCTTCACGCAGGGTGTAGATAACCCATGTGTGTATACTTGTAGTACCGCCATATAGTCCGTCTTACTAGCAGCAGGGTTTTTCCTGCACGGTGGACCTCGGACTGCGAACGCACCTAGTTCCATTTCATCTTGTACTTGGTGCGTTCCGCCAGTCCTTAACATAATACTAGCGCCAAGGTCTGGCTAGTAAATGATGGATGATCAGCGTTCACAGTGGTACATAGAGCAGCTGGAGGGAAGGTTGGCGGCTCTTGAGCGTTCAACCTCAGCTGTGGATGTCACTGCTGTCGCTGTTCAGGCTGCTAGTGTTGCTGCAGCCAACTTGTCCACTGCCGCTCCTGTCCCGACTCTAACTCGCCTCCCGCTTCCAGAGAAATTCTTGTAGTGGTTTCATGAGTCAGTGCTCTATCCATCTCGAGCTTCTGGCCTCTCGTTTCCCTACAGAGCGGGATAAGGTGGGATTTATAGTGTCTCTTCTTTCGGACAGGGCGTTGCAGTGGGCTACGCCGCTATGGGAGCGTAGCGATCATGTGGTGCAGAGTGCTCCGTTGTTTCTGAGCACTCTGAAACAGGTCTTTCTAGGACCTCGTGTCACCCATCATACGGCGCTCCAATTGTTAGCATTGACTCAGGGCTCGTCCTTGGTCAGTCATTTTGCCGTCCACTTCCGCACCTTAGCATCTTAGCTGGAGTGGTCGGATAAAGCCCTCATTCCAATGTTTTGGAGGGGGCTGGCTGACCACGTTAAGGACGCCCTGGCCACTAGGGAGATTCCCGCCACACTGGAGGAATTAATAACTCTATCCACTCGTATTGATCTCCGTTTCCACGAGCGGAGGTTAGAGCGAGCCCAGTGTAGGCAGATGTTTCGGCTGGCTCCCACCTTCGCCAAACCTTTGGAATCTCCAGACCAGGCTCCTGAGCCCCTTGAGCCTGTGGTAGAGTCACGAGCGGGATCTAAGTCCCGGACCGCTCGTGCACTCCAGATTTGTCATCTTTGCCAACAGTCTGGACATCTTGCCTCCAGATGTCTCCAGCGGTCGAGGAAACGTCAGCGTCTAGTTTTCGTTGGTGGAGGTGTACTAGACACGGCGACGTTTGCCTCCAAATTGTCTTTTAAGGGGACAATAACATTGGGCTCATCCTCTCACTCGGTAGAACTCTGCGTGGATTCTGGGGCGGAGGGCAATTTTATGTCTTCAGCCTTCGCCCAGCGTCACGCAATTCCTCTGGTCATGCTATCTCAACCAGTAACGGTACGAGTGGTGAATCAGTCGACACTGCCCGCACAGATTACACATCAAACTATCCCTTTTACTCTGTCCATGTCACCATCTCATCAGTAGATTATATCTCTACTCATCATTCATGAGGGAATTGAT
Source organism: Ranitomeya imitator (assembly GCF_032444005.1). Taxonomy (NCBI): domain Eukaryota; kingdom Metazoa; phylum Chordata; class Amphibia; order Anura; family Dendrobatidae; genus Ranitomeya; species Ranitomeya imitator. The sequence goes on from NC_091285.1 coordinate 179,227,280, forward strand.
GAGGTTCTCTTGGGGATACCTTGGTTACGGTACCACTCTCCTCACATCGAGTGGTCCTCAGGCAGAATTCTGGGATGGGGTGAATCTTGTGGGAACAGGTGTCATCGAGAGTGCGTTCAGGTTGCTACTACAGAGGTACCCGCAGATCTTTCCTCTCTCCCCAAGCAATATTGGTCTTATGCAGACATGTTCTCCAAAAAGGCAGCGGAGACCCTTCCGCCCCATCGCCCCTATGACTGTCCTATTGATCTCTTGCCTGGTGCTGAGCCTCCCCGGGGTTGAGTCTATCCATTATCTCTCCGGGAAATGGAGGCAATGTCTCAGTACATTCAAGAGAATCTGGCAAGAGGGTTCATCAGGAAGTCAGTGTCACCTGCTGGGGCAGGGTTCTTTTTCGTGCAGAAGAAGAATGGAGAACTACGTCCATGCATAGACTACAGGGGTCTTAATGCTATCACAGTTAAGAACAAGTACCCTTTGCCTTTGATATCTGAGCTTTTCGATAGGCTTCGGGGAGCTAGAGTGTTTACTAAGCTAGATCTGCGGGGTGCTTATAACCTGATTCGCATCCGTGAGGGGGACGAGTGGAAAACGGCATTTTTCACCAGAGATGGGCACTATGAGTATCTGGTGATGCCCTTCGGGCTCTGTAATGCACCTGCCGTTTTCCAAGACTTTGTCAACGACATCTTCCGGGATATGCTTTCCACCTCGGTTGTAGTCTATCTGGATGATATTCTCATCTTTTCTCCAGATATTGACTCCCACCGGAGAGATGTTGGCAAAGTCTTCGACCTCCTATGGGCAAACTCTCTTTATGCGAAGTTGGAGAAGTGTGTGTTTGAGCAGGAGTCCTTACCTTTCCTGGGCTATATCATCTCCGCCCAGGGATTGGCTATGGATCCTGCCAAACTACAGGCTGTGATGGACTGGCAAGAGCCCCATTCTCTTAAAGCGGTGCAGCGCTTTATGGGGTTCATAAACTATTACCGCCAGTTCATTCCCCACTTCTCAACTCTGGTAGCTCCCTTGGTAGCCCTCACCAAGAAGGGAGCAAATCCCAAAGTGTGGTCTGAAGAGGTCTCCAGGGCCTTTTCTTCTACTAAGTCTCATTTTGCTAGCGCTCCCATCCTACATCGTCCCGATGTCGATAAGCCGTTTATAATAGAGGTGGATGCCTCTTCCTTTGGTGCTGGAGCAGTCCTCTTCCAAAAGGATGCTCAAGGTCGGAAGCATCCGTGCTTCTTCTTCTCCAAAACCTTCACACCAGCGGAGAGGAATTATTCAATCAGGGACAGGGAGTTGCTAGCGATGAAATTGGCTTTCTCAGAGTGGAGACATCTCTTGGAGGGGGCTCGTTTTCCCTTTCAAGTTTTTACAGACCACAAAAATTTGCTATATTTGCAAACAGCCCAGCGGTTAAATTCTCGCCAGGCCAGATGGTCCTTATTCTTCTCCCGATTCCACTTCACCCTCCATTATCTCGCTGGGGAGAAGAACATTCGAGCTGATGCTCTTTCTCGCTCTGTTGTGTCATCTGAGGAGGAGGAAGGAGAGCCTCGGCTTATTGTTCCTTCTGAGAGCTTGAGAACCGTGGCTCCGGTGTCGCTTGAGTCTGTGCCTCCGGGCAAGACTTTTGTGCCCATTAATTTGCGACCGGAGGTTCTCTCTTGGGCTCATTCGTCCAGAGTGGGTGGACACTTTGGGACAAAGAGGACATCTGAGCTACTGGCGAGGACGTACTGGTGGCCTGCATATGGTCCGGGATGTCAGGGATTATATTCTGGCGTGTGTCTCCTGCGCCAAAAATAAATCTCCGCGTCAAAGGCCAGCTGGGTTGCTCTATCCCTTGCCGGTGGCAGATAGGCCCTGGGAGATGGTCGGGATGGACTTTGTGGTGGGTTTGCCCAAGTCTCGCGGCTGTACCATCATTTGGGTTGTTACTAGGGTTGAGCAACCTTGACTTTTTTAGGGTTGAGCCGGGTTTCGCGAAACCCGACTATCTCAAAAGTCGAGTCGAGTGAAATCGGCCGATTATGGCGAAAAGTCGAGGATCGACCGAAACACGAAACCCAATGCAAAGGCAATGGGATTTTTTTTTTCTCTCTCTCTCTCTCTCTCTCTCTCTCTCTCCCCTCCGTCCGTCCCTGAACTGAAAAGCTGGTGCTACACAGTGTAAATCGCTACAGCGCACAAGCGACAACATGGCGATAGGCGTCCACGCCCCTAAGACCTATGTCATCACTCTGCCCACGCCCCTTCATTGGCTGAAAAAAATGGTGCCAAGCGCGTCATACGAAACGCGACTTTGGCGCGAAAGTCGCGTACCGCATGGCCGACCCCACACAGGGATCGGGTCGGGTTTCATGAAACCCGACTTTGCCAAAAGTCGGCGACTTTTGAAAATGAACGATCCGTTTCGCTCAACCCTAGTTGTTACCGATCATTTCTCGAAAATGGTGCATTTGGTGCCGCTCCCACGGTTACCTTCTGCACGGGCCTTGGCAGCGTTGTTCATAAGACACGTCTTCCGCCTGCACGGCATGCCAGACAAAATTGTCAGTGACCGGGGTCCCCAGTTTGCGTCTCGGTTTTGGAGAGAGCTTTGTCGTGTTCTCAGTATTGAGTTAAATCTCTCTTCCGCATATCATCCCGAGACGAATGGGTTGGTGGAGAGGGCCAATCAGACTCTGGTCACATATCTGCGACATTTTGTTTCTGCCAGGCAGGATGACTGGGCATCTTTATTACCATGGGCAGAGTTCGCCCTTAATAACGCTGTAGCTGACTCCACTGGTCAGACTCCTTTCCTCCTTAATTACGGCCAGCATTCGCGGGTTCCTGTGCCTATGCCCGTGTCCTCTGCTGACTCCAGGGTGGCAGATTGGGCAGTGGAGGCACGGGACATTTGGGACCGCACTCAGGATGCCATTCGGGCCTCGAAGGAGAGAATGAGGTCCTCCGCCGATGCACATCGGCGCCCTGCCCCGACCTTTGCTCCTGGCGATTTAGTGTGGCTCTCCGCCCGTAACATCAGGCTGTGTGTAGAGTCCACTAAGTTTGCACCTCACTACTTGAGTCCCTTCAAGGTCCTCGAACAGGTTAATCCTGTGGTCTATCGTTTGGCCCTTCCGCCACGCCTGGGTATCACCGACACCTTTCATGTGTCCCTCTTGAAACCCGTGTATATGTCCCGGTTCTCCGAGTCATCTGCTGGGACATCGGGTTCGTCTACGGACGATTATGAGGTGAACGCTATTTTGGGGTGCAAGGTGGTACGTGGCAAAATATTTTATTTGGTAGACTGGAAGGGTTATGGCCCCGAGGACAGGTCCTGGGAGCCTGTTGAGCACATTCGGGCCCCGCAGCTCATTGCTGCCTTCGAACGTAGCGAGGCCCAAGGAGGGGGGGCCCTAGGAGGGGGGGTAATGTTAGAAGTCGAGTTTCCTCTGCTGCACAGGGGGAATCTCGATCCGTCTCCGCTGCGGTCTCCCATTCTCCTCCAGCCGCAGTGGAGTCTGCTCAGCAGGGACGTCGATCCCAGCGTCTCGCTCAGTCTGACTCTGTGCGAAGAGTTACTGCTGCTTTTCCTGCTTCGGCCATTGAAGCCAATGCTGGGCAGCGGCGAGTGGACGTTTCTGGATCTAAGTCCTTATTTGCACACACTGAGCATGCCCAGGGCAAGATCTCCTGTTGGAGATCGAGGGTCACATGCTCAGGTACTGCAGCACATCCCATTGGTTCTTTTGGCAGGTCCTGAAAGGGCAAAACTTCTGTAGCTGTTTCCTGTGCTGCAGCTATATAAACTGCGCATGACCGCACGGCCATGCGCTAGTATTGTCTTGTAAATATGTGTGTGTGTTGTGAGTGAAAGTCGCTCTTTAAATAACCCTCCCTATTGAATGTCTGTTCACGGAAGGTGTATGTTTCCTATCTAGCGCCCGACTTATCCAACAGCACGTAACACACATTACAGCTACCAGTTGCTGTGTCCGCCTGTACGGCGCCGTGCGCTTGCTCTGCGCTTTCCTGACCCAAGCATGGGTGGTTAGTGGCGTTCGTCTGTGCGGCACCGCACGCACTCTTGTGCCTTAATATTATTATTTAGTTTCCTTACACACCCAGTTGCGGTGTTGTGCCAGCAAGTGTCTAATCGGACTTCAATCCTAGTTGGGCTTGAGTTCGCTGACTCCTTGCTCGCGCTCTATGTGCGGTACCGCGGTCCTGTGACGCAACAGGATCGCTTCCTTCACGCATGGTGTAGTTAACCCGTGCGTGTATACTTGTAGTACCGCCATATAGTCCGTCTTACTAGCAGCAGGGTTTTTTCTGCACGGTGGACCTTGGACTGCGAACGCACCTAGTTCCATTTCATCTTGCACTTGGTGCGTTCCGCCAGTCCTTAACAGTATGTGTGTGATAACTAACATTTACCACATGTGTACTTAAACATTTTTAAAATAATTGTTTTTGTTAGAAAGTTTGAAGGGTTAAAAGTTGAAGTGACTTTGAGGGTCCATTTAAAAACTGCGCCAATCACAGTGCTGAAAACCACTATCAATAAAGCAAGGTGGAAGGAAAAAATGAACATTTTATTTTTACCACAAAAATGCTACTTTAGCCTAAAATTTTGCATTTTCACATTGATAAAAAGAGAAAGTAGAAGAAATATTTTGTTGTGATATTCTTCCTGAGTACGCCGATATTCCATATGTGGTGGAAAATTACTGTTTGTGAGAACAGAAGTGCTCAGAAGAGAAGGAGCACCATTTGAATTGCGAAATTGGCTGGAATAGATCGCAGATATCAAGTTGCATTTGCGACCCTGATGTGCCTAAACAGTGGAAATTACACCCTTCACAGAACTTTTCTAGATGTGTTGTGAGCACCTTGCACCTGCTTCACAGAATTTTATAGCGTTGAGCCACAAAAATGAAAAAAAAAAAAATTTTCCTGTACAAATGTTGGTTTTGCAACACTTTTTTCATTTTCTCAAGGGTAATCAAAGAAAATGGACCTTAGAAATTGTTGCACAATTTCTCCTGAGTACCCCATATGTGGGGGCAAACTACTGTTTGGGCTCAAGGCACTGCTAAGAAGGGATGACACTCCAAATGAATTCTGGAGCTCAGTTTTGTCTGGAAAATATTATGGATGCCATGTCACATTTGAAGAGCCCCTCACATGCCAAAACAGCAGAAACCCCCACATACAACCCCATTTTGGAAACAACTCTTAAAAAAAATTAATCTAGGGGTGTAGTGAACATTTTTAATCTTCAGGATTTTCACAGTATTGGGTTGAGTACATGGAAAAGTATATTTTTTCCACTAAAATGTTGCTTTGGTCTCAAGGGTTAATTTTCAAAAGGGATGAAAGGAGAAAATGAATAATAATGAATAATATAATATGTTATGCAAATACACCATAGATGATCAAAAATAACTTTGGAGGCACAGTGAAAATTTCAGAAGGGAAGAAGTGCCATATTGGATTTCAGATTTTGCTGGAATGCCTTGTTACATTGGCAGAGCCGGAGGTGCCAGAATAGCATAACTTTCTGGGAGTGACCCCATTTTACAAACTACATACCCCAATAAATTCACCTAGGGGTGCAGAGAGCATGTTGACACACCATTTGTGTATGTGTCTCACAGAACTTTATACTATTGAGCGGTGAAGAAAAAGTAAGCACATTTTTACCATTAAAATATTGTTTTATCCACAAGTTTTTAATTTTTATATGGGCTAATAGGAAAAAATACCTTGTGCAATTTCTCCTGAATGTGTCAATTTCCTGCATGCAACTGGGAAATGCTTTTCAGGCGCAGTGAAAAGCTTAGAAGGGAAGAAGTACCATATTATAGTGCAGATTTTGCTGTTTACGAGTAACAGAAAAGGAGAACCACCCCTCTTCCATAAAAGACACCATTTTACTATCTACATCTCTCAATGAATTCAGCTAAGGGTGTCTTGGGGGTCGAGTTCCCGCATCTGCACAGGGGGAATCTCGAACCATCTCCGCTGCGGTCTCCCATTCTTCTCCAGCCACAGTGGAGCCGGCTCAGCGGAGACGTCGGTCCCAGCATCTGGCTCAGCCTGATACGGTGCGGATGATTACTGCTGCCTTTCCAGGCTCAGCCATTGCAGCCAGAACTGGTCAGCGGCAACCAGACGTCTCTGGTACTAAGTCCTGCTATTCCCTTTCTGCGCATGCCCAGGGTAAGATATCTCATGGGAGATCGAGGGTCACATGCTCAGGTACTGCAGCAGCTCCCATTTATTCCTCTAGAAAGGTCCTGAAGTTGCTCAGGTACTGTGGCAGCTCCCATTGGTCCTCTAGGAAGATCCTGAAGTTGCTGCAGCTATAAAAGGTTCGCATGGCCGCACGGCCATGCGCTAGTATTAACCTAAGTTATGAGCTCAGCGCCAGTGTGGTCATGCTTGCATGTTGCCAGGGTTCGGCTTAAATAAGCCCCTAAAATACCGGCACCTCTGGTGAGGAGTTTGTGTATGTAGATTCAGGGTTTGGCTGAAATAAGCCCCTAGAATACCGGCACCTCCGGTGAGGAGTTTTGTGTGTGCTATACTGACTGCATGACCACTGTCGGCTCTATTAGATAGCTGTACCTGTGAAGTTAACAGGGCACAGCATTCTCTTTCTCAAGCGAATCTGTGAAGTAACAGAGTTCGCTTATATTGCCATATAGTACTGTCTTTTACTAGCAGCAAGTTCTCTCCTGCACGGTGGCCCCAGGTTGCGAACGCATCTACTACTCAATATATATATATATTCGGTGCGTTCCACCAACCCTAACAGAATACTAGCGCCAGGGTCTGGCTAGTAAATGGCGGACAAACAGCAATCCTTGCAGTACATCCAGCAGCTGGAGGGTAGGTTTGCGGCTCTCGAGCGCACAACCTCAGCTGTGGATGTTACCGCAGTTGCTGTTCAGGCTGCTGGCGTGGCTGCAGCAACCTTGTCCACTGCCACCCCTGTTCCGATTCTATCTCGCCTCCCGCTGCCAGAAAAATTTTCTGGTGATAGTAAACCTTGTAGGGGTTTTGTGAGCCAGTGCTCTATACACCTCGAGCTTCTGGCCACACATTTCCCCAAAGAGCGGGCAAAGGTGTGATACAGTATATTGTGTCTCTCTTGTCAGACAGGGCATTAGAGTGGGCTACGCCGCTATTCCTGAGCACTCTAAAACAGGTCTTTTTAGGACCTTGAGTCACCCATGATATGGCGCTCCAACTGTTGGCATTGACTCAGGGCTCGTCCTTGGTCAGCCATTTTGCCGTCCACTTCCGTACCCTAGCATCTGAGTTGGAGTGGTTGGATAAAGTCCTTATCTCAATATTTTGGAGGGGGCTGGCTGACCACGTGAAGGACACTCTGGCCACTAGGGAGATTCCCGCCACACTGGAGGAGTTAATAGCTGTGTCCACTCGTATTGACCTCCGTTTTTACAACCGGAGGTTAGAGTGAGCCCAGTGTAGGCAGAGTTTTCATCTGGCTCCCACCTTCGCCAAACCTTTGGAATCTCCGGTCCTGGTCCCTAAGGCTACTTTCACACGAGCGTCGGGCTCGGCCCGTCGCATTGTGTCGGGCTGAGGTTACCGACGCTAGCATTGTTTGCGCCGCACAACGGGTGCAGCGGATGCAGATTTTCATCACATCCGCTGCCCCATTGTGAGGTGCGGGGAGGTGGGGGAGGAGTTCCGGCCGCGCATGTGCGGTCGGAAAAAGTGGTCTGTCGGCTGCAAAAAACGTTACATTTAATGTTTTTTGCTCCCGGCGGTCCGCCACAACACGGTGCAACCGTTGCAAGACGGTTGCGACGTGTGTCAATACGTCGCAATGCGTCGATAATGTAACTCTATGGGGCAAAAACGCATCCTGCAAACAACTTTGCAGGATGCGTTTTTTCCCCTAAACGACGCATTGTGACGTATTAAAAAAAACGCCAGTGTGAAAGTAACCTTTGTCACAGGAGGCCATGGAGGTGTCACGAGCGAGATCTAAGTCCTGGACTGCTCGTACACTCAAGGTCTGTCATGTTTGCCAGCAGTCAGGTCATCTTGCCACCAAATGTCCCCAGCGGTCAAGGAAACGTCAGCGTCTAGTGGTAGTAGGTGGAGGTACACTAGACACGGCGACGTTTGCCTGCAAATTGTCCTTTAAGGAGACAATTACTATAGGCTCATTCTCCCACTCGGTAGAGCTCTGCGTGGTTTCTGGGGCGGAGGGCAATTTTATGTCTTCAGCATTCGCCCAACATCATGCAATTCCCCTGGTAATGCTAGCTCAACCAGTTACTGTACGAATGGTGAATGGGTCAACACTACCCTCTCAGATAACACACTAGACCATCCCTTTCACTTTGTCCATGTGGCCATCTCATCAGGAGATTGTATCTCTCCTCATCACTCCTGAGGGAATTGATGAGGTCCTGTTAGGGATACCTTGGCTACGGTACCACTCTCCTCATATTGAGTGGTCCACAGGCAGAATTTTGGGATGGGGTGAATCTTGTGGGGGTAGATGTCAGAGGGAATGCGTTCAGGTTGCTACTACCGAGGTACCCACAGATCTATCCTCTCTCCCCAAATATTGGCCCTATGCGGACGTGTTCTCCAAAAGGGCTGCGGAGACCCTTCTGCCTCACCGCCCCTATGACTGTCCTGTAGACCTCTTGCCTGGTGCTGAGCCTCCCCGGGGTCGAGTCTATCCGTTATCTCTCCCGGAGATGGAGGCAATGTCACAGTACATCCAGGAAAATCTGGCAAGGGGATTCATTAGGAAGTCAGTGTCACCTGCAGTGGCCGGGTTCTTGTTCGTGCAGAAGAAGAACGGGGAACTACATCCATATATAGACTACAGGGGTCTTAACGCCATCACCGTTAAGAATAAATATACCCTGCCCCTGATATCTGAGCTCTTTGATAGGCTTCAGGAGCAAGGGTATTTACTAAATTAGATCTGCGGGGTGCTTACAACCTGATTCGCATCTGTGAGGGGAACGAATGGAAGACGGCTTTTAACACCAGGGATGGGCACTATGAATATCTAGTGATGCCCTTTGGGCTCTGTAATGCCCCAGCCGTTTTCCAAGACTTTGTAAACGATATCTTCTGGGATATGCTCTCCACCTCAGTCGTAGTCTATCTGGATGATATTCTCATCTTCTCTCCAGATATTGACTCACACCGGAGAGATGTTTGCAAAGTCTTTGACCTCTTACGAGCTAATTCCCTCTACGCCAAGTTGGAGAAATGTGTGTTTGAGCAGGAGTCCTTACCATTCCTGGGCTATAACATCTCCGCCCAGGGATTGGCTATGGATCCTGCCAAACTACAGGCTGTGATGGACTGGCAAGAACCCCATTCTCTTAAAGCGGTGCAGCACTTTATGGGGTTCATTAACTATTATTGCCAGTTCAGTCCTCATTTATCCACTTTGGTAGCTCCCTTGGTAGCCCTCACCAAGAAGGGAGAAAATCCCAAATTGTGGTCTGAGGAGGTCTCCAAGGCCTTCACTTCTATTAAGTCCCATATTGCTAGCGCTCCCATCTTACATCGCCCCAATGTAGATAAGCCGTTTATAATGGAGGTGGATGCCTCATCCGTTGGTGCTGGAGCAGTCCTCTCTTAAAAGGATGCTCAAGATTGGAAGCATCCTTGCTTTTTCTTTTCCAAGACCTTCACACCAGTGGAGAGGTAGTATTCCATCGGGGGCAGGGAGTTGCTAGCAATGAAGTTGGCCTTCTCTGATTGGAGACATCTTTTGGAGGCGGCTCGCTTTCCTTTCCAAGTACTCACAGACCACAAGAATTTGGTTTACCTACAGACAGCCCAGCAGTTAAATTCTCGCCAGGCCAGATTGTTAACAGGGCACAGCGTTCTCTTTCTCTAGTGAATCTGTGAAGTAGCAGAGTTTGCTTATACAGCCATATAGTACTGTCTTTTACTAGCAGCAGGTTCTCTCCAGCACAGTGGACCCTGGGTTGTGAACGCAACTTCAACTCAATATATATATATATATATATATATATATATATACTCGGTGTGTCCTGCCAACCCTAACAGGGTGCATTGATCATTGTAAAATGAGTAATGATGGCATAAAAATTTGACACACAATTTCTGCTAAAGGTGGCTATACCACATTTGTGGCTGTACGGTACTGCTTAGCTACATGATGAGACTCGGTGAGATGGAGCACTTTTTGACTCTTGGAGAATAAATTATCGTAGAATAGTTTGCGGACTTCAGAAACAGAGCCTCTATATTCCAGAGGAGTTCCCCATTAAGTGATCCCATTTTGTAAATTATACCCCTCTGGGACTTTTTCTACAGATATAGTAATGACTTTTATTCCAAGGGTGTGTTCCATAAATAAGCAGCAGTGGATGCTGCCAAATAAAAATTTCAAATCTGCTAATGTAGTGCTCGTGCATTGTAGTACTCAGTACATTGCAGTGCCCAATACTGGCAGTGCCCAGTACATTTTTGCCCAACTCGTGCTTCTGAAGACATGTATTCACAGATTAGGTGAGCTCTCATTGCTATAGAAATGCCAAACATATGGATGTTAAATGAGGTTTAGTCACACTAGGGGCTCAGAAGGGAGCCCCTAGTGTACAGGCACTGACCCTGAACACAGTATTCTCCAGGAAGTCTGTGCTACTGTTCGGGCTCAGCACCCAGAACACTGGCATGACAGAAAGCAAAAAACCGACAGCTTTGATCGGTGGTAAGATCATTACCGCTGTTCACAGAGCTGGGGTTCCTACGCATCGGGTGATGAGAGAGTACTACTCCCATCTCCCTACATCTGCTGTCACTGATAACAGCGAGAACAAGCGCCGCTGGTGGGAGTATTCTAAAAATAAATAATCTATTAAATAAAATATGCTATGTCACCCTCTATGACAATTGTCTCATTGGGATCTGGTTGCAAAAATGAACTGTGGACCATACAAAATGCAGGTTTCACAGCACCTGCTGGCCCTCTGAAAATTTGAAGTGAGGGCCGTATAATGATATGGCAGTGGACATGGTGGTGGTGGCGGCGGGCAATGCCCAAAATTCAAATGGGTATGTTTGAAATGGCATTGTAAATGGATGGGGAATATGCCTCTCTCAGGTTTCACGGCACTCTGCAAATTGGAAGTGAGGGCCGCATAATGACATGGCAGTGGACATGGTGATGGTGGCGGGCGATACGCAAAATTCAAATGGGCATGTTTGAAATGGCATTGTAAAGTGATGGAAAATATGCGTTCTATTATCTTGCTAACTATTTGGCATGAAGGAGGGAGTGAGAGCCCTTACAAATGATAAAGGAAAAACTAAAGCCAAAACACTCCGTGTGAACATATGCTAATACACATTTTTGCGCTGTATACATGTAATTATGAAGAAAAAATGTTTCTTAGCATTTTTCCCTTTCAAATAAAATTTTGGTTTGGTTTGGAAGGTCTTTTTAAAAAAATCCATAAAACCGGCAAAATTGTCTGACAACATTATTCCCAGATACCATATGTGAGTCAGAAAGGCATGCAGGCATCTTCTCCATGCTGTTCCCATTTAGTTTTAACTCCTTCCCATAAATTTCAGCTTTTTTCCCATGCCCCCAGACCTGTTTGTTGGATCAAGCAGAAAAATATTCAGCTTTCCCATTGACTTGCATTGGATTTGTTATTCGGTACGAATACACGGATATTAGAAGTTATTTGTGCCAATTTTCCCGAATCCGAATATTTTACTATTGGCTCTTCAGTACCTGTATACTGTACTTTATTAGGTAAAAACTCAAACACGGAAGATCGAATTCTTGAAATCGAAGACATTTGATTACTTTTTTCCCTTATTAGTAAAAAAAAGGTAAAAACAACAAAACAGTGATGTTCTATTTTTTAATTTTGCAACATCTGCTGAGGCATGGTAAGCAAGCAGTGAGAACATATTGTGGGAGTACTATATACAGGTCAGAAATGTATACTTTTATGGTACATATGTACTAGACAAAGTCTTGGTTCCACACTACGGTCCCAAGAGTTAAAAGAATTAATTTACATGTCCTGAAACTTTTTTAAATGAGGAATGACAAGCACTTTCCATTAGTCTTATTAGGACATATGGATATCATATAGGAAGCCTAAAGTAAGGACACAGTAAAGCCAAAAATCCCTTTGAGGCAGTTTTGAATTTCATCTTTTTAACAGAAAAAAAAAATCCTTCCATCCTTCCTGGCTCCAGACAATGAATAGATAATTTTCGTGTTTGCTTGAGCTGTGGTGTTCCCAGCAGTGGAATCCCTAGTGATTAGCAAGTTATCATCTATCACTCTGGGTATCGCCCCTTTAATGTCCTTCATGCAGAAGAAAAGACAAGTATGGAAATGTAAGCATGCTGACTAAAGGCACAGTGGCATCACATAGAAACATTGTGAATAATACTGGTCAAACAGATAATAATAATTCACTGGATCTACAATCCATCTCTGTCAATCTCCATCCCAGACCCCCATAAACTTAGTCAATGAAGTTTCACATATTGAAGTGGCAGTTCCACTGTATCACTGCTCTTACAGTAAAGAATCATAGTCTGTGATGATGGTGAAATCTGCAATTTTCTAGCAGCTTGCACATTTTTATATGGTATGGTTTTTTATTTCTTACGCTATCATATTTATTGTCAGTAACATAATATATTTTGGCACAAGTATAACATTTAAAACATAAATGTTTAAACAAACAAACCTGAAAATCCAAACCTGATCCAATCCAAATCTGAAAATATGTCGAATCCATAGAAATGCTAACTAGGCTGCATGTGCTGTCTCTAACAATATGTCCTACCTGTATCTAAAACTGAATATCTGTCAAAAACTGAACTCCTCGTGTTTTCCTTCCTCCACTAACCTACCTATGCACGATATTGATATCTCAGTATGAGGCTCCTGCAGCAACATGCTCGCTGTCTTGGTGTCATTTTTGATTAAATCTTTCTTTCACTCCACCCATTTGATCACTCTCCTGCTCGTGTCACCTACACCTCAAAAATATCTCTAGAATTCGACCTTTTCTTACTTTCGACTCTGCAAAAACTCTTACTGTTTCTCTCATTCATTCTCGTCTCGACTATTGTATCTCTCTACTAATCAGCATCCCTCTTGCTAAACCCTCCACTCTCCAATCTTTCCTGAAGCTGCAGCCAGGATCATATTACTTTCTAACTGCTGTAATAATGCCTCTACCCTGTGCCAGTCATTGCACTGGTTGCCCATCCAAACAGAGTTCAATATAAACTCATCACCCTACATCTTCTCTCTTCTCTGAGTCTACTATCCTACCGGTGCCCATCATTCTGCTAATGCCTTTAAAATAAAATCATCATTTAATTGAATTTCCCATTCCTGTCTCCAAGACTTCCCGCGTGCTGCACCAATTCTTTGGAATGCACTACCCAGGAGAATTTGATTAATTCTCAATACTCACAGTTGTAAGCGTGCCCTAAAAACACATTTCTTTAGACTGACTTTTTGCCCCATTTAATTTATCTAACTATCCTCTTTTGGCCCATACAAAATTTTCTTCAAAATCTTGACCCCCGTAGCGTCTGTTCATGCACCCTATATGCACTTTAATAGCCCTCTGTCTCTGTTCTGTACACATACAGGCTGGTGATCAATTCATGTAGCATTATTTGAAGACCCTAGTTAGTATATTATGGCTGTATCATACAATATAAGCATATTTTGCCATTTACCATTCATATCTAACCTATTTCCTCATAGATTGTAAGCTTGCAAGCAGGACCCTTACTACTTTTGGTATATGAATTATGTTTATCCTGTAATGTCCCCTCCAAAATTATAAAGTGCTGCGGAATATGTTGTCTCTCTAAAAATTAAAAATTAACAGTATTGGTATAACGTATGTCTCCAATTAACAAACAAACAGGAATGCTAAAACAGACCTATATAAATGTCTCAGTTTGATGTAATTTCTTTTTAGACTTTTTGCCAATCATGTTAAATCCACATGGCCTAAAAGGACATAATATCAAATCCCATGTAGGTACACTGCTTCCAAATGCAGCAACAGCCCACAGTATGGTTGTGGGGTGTATGGTTGTCAAATTTGACTAGTAAAATAGGTATGGAAAAATTAAAATGTGTGTAGTATCTTTTAAAGCTTTAACCCCTTTCTGACATCAGACGTACTATCCCGTCGAGGTGACCTGGGCCCGTATGACCATCAACGTGATAGTACATCATATGCGATCAGCTACTCTCACGGGGGGGCGCGGCCGATAGCGGCCGGGTGTCAGCGATAATATGGGTTCACTTGTGGGTGGGTTTCTACTGTTTAGGTACATCAGGGGTTCTGCAAACTCAATGTGATGCCTGCAGACCATTCCATCAAAGTCTGCATTCCAAAACGCCACTTCTTCCCTTCCGAGCCCCGTCGTGTGCCCAAACAGTAGTTTTCTCCCACATATGGGGTATCAGCATACTCAGGACAAATTGCACAACATCTTTGAGGTCCAATTTCTCCTGTTACCCTTGGGAAAATACAAAATTGGGGGCTAAACGATCATTTTTGTGGAAAAAAAAAAGATTTTTTGATTTTCACGGCTCTACATTATAAACTTTAGTGAAACAATTGGGGGTTCAAAGTGCACACCACACATCTAGATAAGTTACTTAGGTACATCAGGGGCTCTACAATCGCGACATAGCATCTGATCTCAATTCCAGACAATTCTACGTTGAAAAAGTCAAATGGTGCTCCTTCCCTTCCAAGCTCAGCCATTCGCCCAAACAGTGGTTTACCCCAAGATATGGGGTATCACCATACTCGGGACATATTACACAACACCTTTTTCAGTCCAATTTCTCCTGTTACCCTTGGAAAAATAAAAAATTGGGGCAAAAATATCATTTTTGTGAAATAAATTAGATTTTTTATGTTTACAATAATGTTTACATTATAAACTTCTGTGAAGCACTTGGGGGGGTTCAAAGTGCTCACCACACATCTAGATAAGTTCCTTAGGGGGTATACTTTCCAAAATGTTGTCACTTGCATGGTGTTTCCACTGTTTAGGCACATCAGGGGCTCTCCAAATGCGACATGGTGTCTGATTAGCCAATTTTGCATTGAAAAGTCAAATGGCGCTCCTTCCCTTCCGAGCTTTGCCATGCGCCCAAACAGTGGCTTACCCCCACATATGGGGTATCGGCGTACTCTGGATAAATTGCACAACAACTTTTGGGGTCCAATTTCTCCTGTAATGTTCATTTTTTTAAACATTCCAAAAAAGCCTGTGAAGCACCTGAAGGGTTAATAAATTTCTTAAATGTGGTTTTGAGCACCTTGAGGGGTTCAGCTTTTAGAATGGTGTCACTTTTTGATATTTTCTGTCATATAGACCCCTCAAAGTGACTTCAAATGTGATGTGGTCCCTAAAAAAAATAGTGTTGTTAAAAATGAGAAATCGCTGGTAAATTTTTAACCCTTATAACTACCTACCCAAAAAAAATTTGGTTCCAAAATTGTGCTGATGTAAAGTAGACATGTGGGAAATGTTACTTATTAAGTATTTTGTGTGACATAGCTCTGTGATTTCAGGGCATGAAAACTCAAATTTGGAAAAATGCAAACTTTTCAAAATTATCGCCAAATTTTCATTTTTTTCCACAAATAAACGCAAGTAATATCAAATAAATTTTACCACTATCATGAAGTACAATATGTCATGAGGAAACAGTCTGACAATCATCGGGATCCGTTGAAGCGTTCCAGAGTTATAACCTCATAAAGGGACAGTGGTCAAAATTATAAAAATTGACCCGGTCATTAACGTGCAAACCACCCTTCGGGGTAAAGGGGTTAAACATTATTTTCACCTCTTGACAATAAAGCCATAACCAAGAATTCTATGTCGGTAAGTAGGTATACTCCAAAAAAGGAATCTGTGTCAACAGCCTGTTGTATTGTTATGTGGTGTACAGTTTCCAAACTGGACTAATAAACCAGATATGCACAAATTAAAAAGGTATTTTTTTTTCGCTTTCTTTAAATTCAAATCTTAACGCCTTCCCGACCTTTGACGCATACGCTGCGTCATGAAAGTCGGTGCCATTCCGACCCATGACGCAGCGTATACATCATGGCGGAATCGCGTTCCTGCAGGCCGGGTGAAAGGGTTAACTGTAATTTCACCCGGCGTGCAGGGACAGGAGGAGTTGTACTTTAGCCCAGGGGGGGTGGCTTCACCCCCCCCGTGGCTATGATCGATCTGATTGGCTGTTGAAAGTGAAACTGCCAATCAGAGCGATTTGTAATATTTCACCTAAAAAACTGGTGAAATATTACAATCCAGCCATGGCCGATGCTGCAATATCATCGGCCATGGCTGGAAACACTAATGTGCCCCCACCCCACCGATCGCCCCCCCAGCCCTCTGATCTGTGGTCCGCTCCCCTCCTTCCTGTGCTCCGCTCCCCCGTCCTCCTGTCCGCTCCCCCCGTGCTCCAATCCCACCCCCCGTGCTCCAATCCCACCCCCCTGCACTCCGATCCACCCCCCCGCACTACGATCCACCCCCCCGCACTCCGATCCACCCCCCGTTCTCCGATCCACCCCCCGTGTTACGATCTCCACCCCCTGCTCCGATCCACCCCCCCGTGCTCCGACCCCCCCCGTGCCCTGATCTCCCCCCCCCTTATACTTACCTAGCCTCCCGGGGTCCGTCCGTCTTCTTTCCTGGGTGCCGCCATCTTCCAAAATGGCGGGCGCATGCGCAGTGCGCCCGCCGAATCTGCCGGCCGGCAGATTCGTTCCAGAGTGGATTTTGATCACTGTGATAAAACCTCACAGTGATCAAAATAAAAAAAAAACAGTAAATGACCCCCCCCCTTTGTCACCCCCATAGGTAGGGACAATAATAAAATAAAGAATTTTTTTTTTCCCCCACTAAGGTTGGAGTTAGAACTAGGGTTAGGGTTAGGGTTAGGGGTAGGGTTAGGGTTAGGGGTAGGGTTAGGGGTAGGGTTAGGGGTAGGGTTAGGGGTAGGGTTAGGGTTAGGGGTAGGGTTAGGGTTAGGGTTGGGGGTAGGGTTAGGGGTAGGGTTAGGGCTAGGGTTAGGAATGTGCCCACGTATTCTGGTCCTCTGCGGATTTTTCCGCAGCGGATTTCATAAATCCACAGTGCTAAACCGCTGTGGATTTATCGCGGATTTACCACGGTTTTTCTGCGCATTTCACTGCAGTTTTACAACTGCGATTTTCTATTGGAGCAGTTGTAAAACCACTGCGGAATCCGCAGAAAGAAGTGACATGCTGCGGAATGTAAACCCCTGCATTTCCGTGCAGTTTTTCTGCAGCATGTGCACAGCGATTTTTGTTTCCCATAGGTTTACATTGAACTGTAAACTCATAGGAAACTGCTGCGGATCCGCAGCGTTTTCCGCAGCGTGTGCACATACCTTTAGAATTAGGCTATGTGCACACGGTGCGGATTTGGCTGCGGATCCGCAGCGGATTGGCCGCTGCGGATCCGCAGCAGAGTTCCATCAGGTTTACAGTACCATGTAAACATATGGAAAACCAAATCCGCTGTGCCCATGGTGCGGAAAATACCTCGCGGAAACGCTGCGTTGTATTTTCCGCAGCATGTCAATTCTTTGTGCGGATTCCGCAGCGTTTTACACCTGTTCCTCAATAGGAATCCGCAGGTGATATCCGCACAAAAAACACTGGCAATCCGCAGTAAATCCGCAGGTAAAACGCAGTGCCTTTTACCCACGGATTTTTCAAAAATGGTGCTGAAAAATCTCACACGAATCCACAACGTGGGCACATAGCCTTAGGGTTAGGGTTGGGTTGGAATTAGGGTTGTGGTTAGGGTTAGGGGTGTGTTGGGGTTAGGGTTGTGGTTAGGGGTGTGTTGGGGTTAGGGTTGTGATTAGGGTTACGGCTACAGTTGGGATAAGGGTTAGGGGTGTGTTGGAGTTAGAATTGAGGGGTTTCCACTGTTTAGGCACATCAGGGGGTCTCCAAACGCAACATGGCGCCACCATTGATTCCAGCCAATCTTGTATTCAAATAGTCAAATGGTGCTCCCTCACTTCCGAGCCCTGACGTGTGCCCAAACAGTGGTTTACCCCCACATATGGGGTACCAGCATACTCAGGACAAACTGCGCCGCAATTACTGGGGTCCAATTTCTCCTGTTACCCTTGAGAAAATAAAAAATTGCTTGCTAAAACATCATTTTTGAGGAAAGAAAAATGATTTTTTATTTTCACGGCTCTGCGTTGTAAACGTCTGTGAAGCACTTGGGGGTTCAAAGTGTTCACCACATATCTAGATAAGTTCCTTCGGGGGTCTAGTTTACAAAATGCGGTCACTTGTGGGGGGTTTCTACTGTTTAGGCACACCAGGGGCTCTGCAAACGCAACGTGATGTCCGCAGACCATTCCATCAAAGTCTGCATTTCAAAAGTCACTACTTCCCTTCTGAGCCCCGACGTGTGCCCAAACAGTGGTTTACCCCACACATGGGGTATCAGCGTACTCAGGAGAAACTGGACAACAACTTTTGGGGTCCAATTTCTCCTGTAACCCTTGGGAAAATATAAAATTCTAGGCTAAAAAACTATTTTTGAGGAAAGAAAACGTATTTATTATTTTCACGGCTCTGCGTTATAAACTTCTGTGAAGCACTTGGGGGTTGAAAGTGCTCACCACATATCTAGATAAGTTCCTTTCGGGGTCTAGTTTCCAAAATAGGGTCAATTGTGGGGGGTTTCTACTGTTTAGCCACATCAGGGGCTCTGCAAACGCAACGTGACGCCCGTAGAGCATTCCATCAAAGTCTGCATTTCAAAACGTCACTACTTCACTTCCGAGCCCCGGCATGTGCCCAAACAGTAGTTTACCCCCACATATGGGGTATCACCGTACTCAGGAGAAACTGGACAACAAATATTGGGGTCAAATTTCTCCTGTTACCCTTGAGGAAAATATAAAAATTCTGGCCTAAAAAATTATTTTTGAGGAAAGAAAACGTATTTATTATTGTCACTGCTCTGTGTTATAAACTTCTGTGAAGCACTTGGGGGTTCAAAGTGCTCACCTCACATCTAGATAAGTTCATTTCAGGGTCTAGTTTCCAAAATGGGGTCACTTGTGGGGGGTTTCTACTGTTCAGCCACATCAGGGGCTCTGCAAACGCAACGTGACGCCCGCAGAGCATTCCATCAAAGTCTGCATTTCAAAACGTCACTACTTCACTTCCGAGCCCCAGCATGTGCTCAAACAGTGGTTTACCCCCACATATGGGGTATCAGCATACTCAGGAGAAACTGAACAACAACTTTTTGGGTCTAATTTCTCCTGTTACCCTTGGGAAAATAAAAAATTGTGGGCTAAAAAATCATTTTTGAGAAATGAATTTTTTTTTTTTATTTTAATGGCTCTGCGTTATAAACTTCTGTGAAGCACTTGAGGGTTAAAAGTGCTCACCACACGTCTAGATTAGTTCCTTTGGGGGTCTAGTTTCCAAAATGGGGTAATTTGTGGGGGATCTCCAATGTTTAGGTACACAGGGGCTCTCCAGACGCGACATGGTGTCCGCTAATGATTGGAACTAATTTTCCATTTAAAAAGCCAAATGGTGTGCCTTCCCTTCTGAGCCCTGCCGTGCGCCCAAACAGTGGTTTACCCCCACATATGGGGTATCTGCGTACTCAGAACAAACTGTACAACAAAATGTGTGGTCCAATTTCTCCTAATACCGTTGGCAAAATAGGAAATTCCAGGCTAAAAAATCATTTTTGAGGAAAGAAAAATTAGTTTTTATTTTCATGGCTCTGCGTTATAAACTTCTGTGAAGCACCTGGGGGTTTAAAGTGCTCAGTATGTATCTAGATAAGTTCCTTGGGGGGTCTAGTTTCCAAAATGGGGTCACTTGTGGTGGAGCTCCAATACATAGGCACACAGGGGCTCTCCAAACGCGACATGGTGTCCGCTAACAATTGGAGCTAATTTTCTATTCAAAAAGTCAAAAGGCGCGCCTTCCCTTCCGAGCCCTGCCGTGTGCCCAAACAGTGGTTTACCCTCACATATTAGGTATCAGCATACTCGGGAGAAATTGCCCAACAAATTTTAGGATCTATTTAATCCTATTGCCCTTGTGAAAATGAAAAAATTGAGGCGAAAAGAAATTTTTTGTGAAAAAAAATACTTTTTCATTTTTACGGATCAATTTGTGAAGCACCTGAGGGTTTAAAGTGCTCACTACTCCATATGCACATGCGCCGGCGTCTAGTGCACTTCCGGCCACATGCCCCAGCAGCGCTCTATATCTGAGCACTTATCTTGTATAGGACACATTCCCTCACTACGCCGGCCACAGCTTAGACACGGGAGTGTCAGCACAGGCTCTACCTTAGGATCCCAGATGCCTATGCCAGCACCTAGACACGGCTGTGTCATCTATCTCACCGCCAAACGCTATACTCAGAGGGCTATTTCCACCTGGGATCTCCCACTCCTGCTCCTGACACCGCTGTGTCAGCTGTGCACCATCACGTTAAACCGGACGTATGTTTCAACTACCAGATAAGTATTCCCATTTTTCTCTAGTCCTCTGACCTTTTTCCTAATGCCATATATCTCATATTTTCTCTTAGCTAGTGCCACACACACGGGCATCTTACCCTATGGAGCGCTAATCACATTAGTCTACTCTCGGACTCCATACCGTAGCTTGCATATCCACAGGTCAGGAGCTTTTCCATAAGCTATAGCAGCACATTACTACTAGGATGTATCCTCATTATTATACCTTCCTATAGGCTTCTGGCACACGACCGGGATATCCATCTACTTTATTTGTTCCAAAAAGACATCACTCAGCCCTGAATATACGGGTACCTTTGAAAAAAACAGGGTAGGTTTATGCTCTCTTCCATATTTCCCTACACTCCATAACAGATTCATAGTGGATAACCATACTCATATTTATTTATGTACTTCTTACCCTCCATCCCCACCAGGACGTAACCTCTTGTCAGTACCACATTTGCTACACCCTGAACTGAAACTTACTCTGCATATTAGGTGGGCCACCCTCATTTGCCATGTGTGTTTTTTATAGCATGATTGATCTATATAAAATATAGCTATCCAGGCCAATTTTTGGCCCTTTAGACTAATTTCTAGATTGCGCATAAATTTTAGTTGCATGCACTATTTAATGTAGACATATCCTTGTCATCATGTAAACCTTTTTTCGATCCTCTTGTTTATATACACCCCTTGGTTATCATCATTTATCCCTATTTCAGTATACCTCGTTACATGGTCTCACAGAGTCATTACTCTGGACATGACTACCACCTAAACCTTTTGTTGTATATCTTGTATATATTGTACAGTACATATCTTTATTGTTTTTTGTATATACCGAATTGTAAATAGTTGTATCTCTATGTTTTTTGCAGCGACGTTGTGACCAAGGCTATGTATTGGCCGAAACGTCAAAAATTTACCAGTCGCTTTATCTTGAAATCACTATAAATAAACTTCCACTTTCAAGCATATCTTCCTTTGAACGTAGGCAGTGATCTCTATATAAAGTGCTCACAAGGCATCTAGATAAGTTCCTTGGGGGATCCAGTTTCCAAAATGGGGTCACTTGTGGGGGAGCTCCAATGTTTAGGCACACAGGGTCTCTCCAAACGCGACATGGTGTCCGCTAATGATGGAGATAATTTTTCATTCAAAAAGTCAAATGGCGCTCCTTCCCTCCCGAGCCTTACCACGTGCCCAAACAGTGGTTTACCCCCACATGTGAGGTATCGGTGTACTCAGGAGAAATTGCCCAACAAATTTTAGGATCCATTTTATCCTGTTGCCCATGTGAAAATGAAAAAATTGAGGCTAAAAGAATTTTTTGTGAAAAAAAAGTACTTTTTCATTTTTACAGATCAATTTGTGAAGCACCTGAGGGTTTAAAGTACTCACTAGGCATCTAGATAAGTTCCTTGGGGGGTCTAGTTTCCAAAATGGGGTCACTTGTGGGGGATCTCCAATGTTTAGGCACACAGGGTCTCTCCAAACGCGACATGGTGTCCGCTTACGATGGAGATAATTTTTCATTCAAAAAGTCAAATGGCGCTCTTTCCCTCCCGAGCCTTACCATGTGCCCAAACAGTGGTTTACCCCCACATGTGAGGTATTGGTGTACTCAGGAGAAATTGCCCAACAAATTTTAGGATCCATTTTATCCTGTTGCCCATGTGAAAATGAAAAAATTGAGGCTAAAAGAATTTTTTTGTGAAAAAAAAGTACTTTTTCATTGTTACGGATCAATTTGTGAAGCACCTGGGGGTTTAAAGTGCTCACTATGCACCCATATAAGTTCCTTGGGGCGTCTAGTTTCCAAAATGGGGTCACTTGTGGGGGAGCTCCAATTTTTAGGCACACGGGGGCTCTCCAAATGTGACATGGTGTCCGCTAAAGAGTGCAGCCAATTTTTCATTCAAAAAGTCAAATGGCGATCCTTCCCTTCCAAGCCCTGCCGTGTGCCCAAACAGTGGTTTACCCCCACATATGAGGTATCAGCGTACTCAGGACAAATTGGACAACAACTTTCGTGGTTCAGTTTCTCCTTTTACCATTGGGAAAATAAAAAAATTGTTACTGAAAAATCATTTTTGTGACTAAAAAGTTAAATGTTCATTTTTTCCTTCCATGTTGCTTCTGCTGCTGTGAAGCACCTGAAGGGTTAATAAACTTCTGGAATGTGGTTTTGAGTGCCTTGAGGGGTGCAGTTTTTAGAATGGTGTCACTTTTGGGTATTTTCAGCCACATAGACCCCTCAAACTGACTTCAAATGTGAGGTGGTCCCTAAAAAAATGGTTTTGTAAATTTCATTGTAAAAATGAGAAATTGCTGGTCAAATTTTAACCCTTATAACTTCCTAGCAAAAAAAAAATTTGTTTCCAACATTGTGCTGATGTAAATTAGACGTGTGGGAAATGTTATTTATTAACTATTTTGTGTCACATAACTCTCTGGTTTAACAGAATAAAAATTCAAAATGTGAAAATTGCAAAATTTTCAAAATTTTCGCCAAATTTCCATTTTTATCACAAATAAACACAGAATTTATTGACCTAAATTTACCACTAACATGAAGCCCAATATGTCACGAGAAAACAATCTCAGAATCGCTACGATCCGTTGAAGCGTTCCCGAGTTATTACCTCATAAAGGGACACTGGTCAGAATTTCAAAAAATGGCAAGGTCTTTAAGGTCAAAATAGGCTGGGTCATGAAGGGGTTAAACAATATTTTATTCAAACCCTCACAAAAATAGCCTTAACCAAGAACTGTGTGGTAGGTACAAACACAAAGAGGAAGATGGGGCTGAAGCTTGCAATATTGTTGTGTGGTTGTTTGATTTTGCTAGTAAACAAGTATCAAGACATCAAACTTTTTCATTTATTTCAATTATTCTTTAAATTCTCACTGCTTTCAAAATATGTATCCGCCAAAAAAAGAACATTCTACAGCGGCATTTAGCAATGTCTTGAGGTATTGTTGGTTTCTAAATTGGACTAGTACAACATGTATGCAAAAAGAAAATTGTGGACGATTTTTAAAGATTTAAAACTTTCCACCTTACCCAAAGGACATGGCAAGAATAGCGAGGCAAGTAAATGTTCTAAAAACAAGCACCTGCAACAGCTCACTGTATTCTGCGGACAAGCATGACAGTAATATTGGACTAAAAATATGAGCAAAAAAATATAAAACATTTTTAAAGCACACACTTTGTAAGGCAGACAGGTACAATTACAATTTTAAAGTGTTGGAAATTTCTTTTGTCTTTAAAAAAAAATCCTTTACAAAAATAAATGCAATCATATGGCTTGTAAGTCATACTAGTCATCGTTTTAATATATTTATTCAATAAGAAAAGTAAGAGAGCTGACATAAACTGCTGTTCATGTTTGCAGTGCATCAAGAATAAAAAAATGGTGTTTTTAACCCCTTAACGACTGCCGATACACCTTTTAACGGCATCAGTTATTCCTCAGCGCTGCTTTTTAACGGCGCAGAGAAATAAGGTTATAGTGCCCCCCAGCGTCGGAAAATTTCTGGGGACTCAGCTACCCCCGGTGCATGATTCGGGTTGGTTTTTACTGTCCCCAGTATCGCGATCACCGCTGTTCATGGAATAACAAAAAAAAAAATCAGATTTGCCATTTATTTCTCTTTCCTTTGATATAATTTAGCACATCAGAGGAGAGAGCAAAGAGGTCCCCCGAGCATCCCCGATACCTGCGATGTCCTCACGGTCCCTCTGGCTGTGTCCCCCGGCTCTTGGCGTCTTCTTCCGAGAGAAAAATGGTCGGTGCATGCGCAGTGCCCCAGCTGAGATCTGCCAGCTGGCACCTGGCAACAATAGAAGATTTTTCCTATTGGTTCATTTTTATCACTGTGATAGACCCTATCACAGTGATCAAAATAAAAAAAATACTAAATCAACTCCCTGTTAGGACTGGCGGAACGCACCAAGAAAGATGTAATAGATGCGTTCGCAGTCCGGGGTCCACCGTGCAGGTGAAAACCTGCTGCTAGTAAATGGCAGCGTAATATGGCGGTGGAAGCGAACCCGGTAAAGCCACAGATCCGCAATACCGCACTAAAGAGTGCAAGCAAGGAGTCAGCGAATACAACCCCAAGACTCAGGATTGAAGTCCGATTAGACCACTTGCTGACACAACACCGCAACTGGGTGTGTTAGGTAACTATTATAATTAGAGCACCGAAGTGCGAACTGTGCCGTGCTGGCAGACACCACTAAGCACCCAGACGTGGGTCAGGAAGCTCACTACTGGCGCGTGGCGCCGCACTGGCGGACACAGCAATAGACGCTGATACGTGTGTGACACGTTGAGTGGTTAGTCGGGCGCTAGATAGCAGCCATACTCCATACGCGAACAGTCATACAATAGGGTAGGGGTATTTAATGAACGACTTGCACTCACAGCAAACACACGTATACAATTGTACACTAGCGCATGGCCGTGCGGTCATGCGAAGCTTATATAGCTGTAGTACAGCTTCAGGACCTTCCAATAAAGGACCAATGGGCAGCTGCCACAGAAGTTAGCCATTTCAGGACCTGCCAGGAGGACCAATGGGAACCACTGCAGCATCTGAGCATGTGACCCTTGATCTCCAACGGGAGATCTCACCCTGGGCATGCTCAGAAGGGAAAAAGGAGGACTTAGTCCCAAAAGCGTCCGCTCGCTGCTGCCCAGCACTGGCTTTAATGGCAAAAGCTGGAGAAGCAACAGCAAGCCTAAGCACAGAGTGAGACTGAGCCAGATGCAAGGACCGATGTCTCCGCTGAGCAGGTTCACCTGTGGCAGGAGAAGAATGGGAGACCGCAGCAGAAGCGGCCCGAGATTCCCCCTGTGCAAAAGCGGGAACTCGACCCCTAACACCCCCCCTCCCCCTTTATCTCCAACTTAGGTAAAAATAGTATAATAAAAAATGTATTTTTTTCCATTTTTCAGTTAAGGTTAGGGTTATGGTTGGGATTATAGTTGGATTTATAGCTAGGGTTAGGGTTGGGACTAGGGTTAGGACTATGGTTGGGGCAATAGTTGGGGTTATAGCTAGGATTAGGGTTGGGCTAGGGTTAGGGTTGGGGCTAGGGTTAAAGCTAATGTTAGGGTTGGGCTAGTGTTAGGGTTGGGGCTAAAGTTGTGCTGGGGTTAGTGTTGTGGTGTTGGTGTTAGGGTGGTGTTGGGGTTAGGGTTGTGGTTAGGGTTATGATTAGAGTTGGGATTAGGGCTAGGGGTGTGTTGGGGTCAGGGTTTGGGTTAGGACTGTGTTAGGGTTGGAGTTAGAATTGGCGGGTGTCCACTGTTTAGGTACACTAGGGCATCTCCAAATGCGACATGGCACCCGCCATTGATTCCAGCCAATTTTGCGTTCAAAAAGTCAAACGGTGTTCCCTCCCTTCTGAGCCCTGCCATGCACCCAAATAGTGGCTTTTCCCCACATACGGGGTATTGGCATACTCAGGAGAAATTGCACAACAAAGTTTGGGGTCCATTTTCTCCTGATACCCTTGTAAAAAGAAAAAACTTTGGTTCCAATGTAAATTTTTTGTAAATTGTTAATTTTTTCCTTCCGCATTGCTTTTGTTCTCGTAAAACACCTCAAGGGTTCATAAACTTCTGGAATGTGGTTTTGCGCACCTCACACCATTCTAGTGATTCTCTCCAGCCTATTGGGTAAGCTAATTAACTCAATGTTCACTGACTAAGGGATTTAAGTTATTTACCTATCCACCTTTGCTTGCAGGGCATTTTTTCTGATCTTACCCCCATTTTGCTTACTTTTTCTGCCCCCGTAGCCCTTACTAAGACCATTTTATAGCCATTTCAGAGAACCAAAATTCAGGTCCTCATTGACTTGTATTTCGTTCAGGGTCAAGTATGAACCCGAACCAAACTTTTAACTGTATATTAGTTGAACCTGCCAAACCCGAACATCAATGGGTCCACTCATCATTAAACACTATGTTCTAGACATGTGTATTTATGCTTTCTCATGCATGTTATACTTGAATTGGGCAATTTCCACAGTGTTTTACTGTTGAATACATAATTGTCAAACTTGTTTTCTTTATCCAAATGCATCTTACATTTATTCACAATATGCTCCAATTTCAGCTATGCTCACATTTCAAGTTTTCCTTAATCCATTGAGGCTGAGTGGCTAGCACTGTTGCTTTACAAGACTGGGTTTCTCCTGGGTTCAAATCCTACCAAGGACAACCTCTACAAGGAGTTTGAATGTTCTCTCTGTGGTTGTGTGGGATTTCTCCCATACTCCAACAACATAGTGATAGAGAATTTAGATTGTGTGCCCCAATAGGGACAGCAATGTTGATGTCTGAAAAGAGGTATGGAATTAATGACACTATATGAGTAAAGTAATTAAATAATGAATATCAATGTGATAATATTCTCATCTATGTTGATTAACAGACAGAGTTTAGTATAATTTCTGCTTTGTAAGTATCCCAAAAATAATCATATTAAAAGAGGGTCCAATACTGACCCCTTTTATACCTCACTCACAACTGTGATCCAATCGGAGTAGCTTTCATTAACACCCCCTGGTAACTATCCTTAAACTGATTATTTAGTAATTTACATATTTTACCTCAGCCGCAACATTTTCATTCGCTCAACCAATGGTCTCTCTTGCGCTTCTATTGGTCTCTATGACACTACATTAGTATGGTCTCATTTTACATGGCTTCGTCAAATTTTTGTTGCCAATATTTCATTCAGCAATGTCAAATAAAGTCATATGAGGTAACTAATAGGAAAGCCAAATGACTGTTTGAAGACTGGATGTGAGGGATAGAAGTATTCTGATAAAAATCATGTTGCAACCTTTTAATGCGGAATTTTGTTCAATTGTCACAGTTTAGTACTAATGATGGCCATAAACAACTCCCCACAGTTTATAAATCTTCTGCCTTCTACTTCTAGTACGATAGCATACCTTGTCACAAACCACACATCACCGTAGATTGTTCCAGAAATATCATGATAAGTTCAGTGTACTTCAATGTCTTCATGAGCCTCCAGATCTGAGTCCAACACAACAGTTTTGGGAAGTGGGAGAAGGGATATTCAAATTTCTCTTGAGCAAATGCCAAATGAGACGCAAATATGTAAACCTATTGGATCAACAAATGTTGTAGAGTTAAATTTTTATTGAGAACTGCATTCCCTTTTCCATTGAAATAAGCCCATTGTGACTAAATAATAACGTTTACTAAAGTGACGTGATGCTCTTCTATGTTACCATGGTATATGCTATGGAAATTGCTCAAGTTCTCTGTTCATATTGCACAAAGAAACAGTAGATAAATCGCTCCTTTTTGGCAGGTATCCATTATAATGTCAAGAAGTTAAAGAGCAGAGTATAAACAGAAGAAAGCACAATATATGACTTTAAAGCATTTGAAGATCTCTCTGCTTGAAATCTTCTCCTAATCCTAATACCACTGAGCAGCTGAACACATACTATAGCAGCATACACATCAATGTTATTTTATTTTGAGTTCTTTACAAGTTAACGCGAAGTAATTTGTAAGGCTCTAAAGCATGTTTTTTAAGTACTTAAAGAAATTGTCCACTACTTTATCATTGACCTAGGTCATCAATGTCTGAATGATCAGGGTCTGACATCCGGCGCCTCTGACAATCAGCTGTTCTTGGCTTGAAGTGCTCAATTGAGGAGCTGCTCCAAGTTCTGATAGTGGCCGCAGCTAGGTACTGCACATCCACCTCGTATTGATATGACCTTTGTACAGAGAAAAATATTGGTCTATGTTAGCCAATTTAATAGATAACAATAGCTTACTAATTTGTCTGTTAATCCTTTGACGTCACAGCTAGTTTTATCCTTGATGCCATACTTTTTTTATTTTCTATTGTCACATTTTTGGGGGTGACAAAGTCATATGAGGGCTTGTTATTTTTTTTTTTTTAACAAACTTGTGTTAACTGTTTAAGGGAAAGAACAGGGCCAGACTATGACAAAAAGCAGCCCTGGTACACAGACACCATCAGCTCACATACTACAAAACCATCACCCCCGTTCAGTGAATTTTGCTTTGCTTCATCATAATTTATCACGTCCCTCATCAATCTTTTAAAGGAATTATTTCAAGAGCCACATGTGAATATTTGGTGGGGTCACAGAATAGCATATCTCAATTTTGCAGTCTTTCCATGTAATTTTCTCAAGTATGATGTAAACAAAAGTGCCCCACAAACACTGTAAGATACCCCCACAGTGAATTCCTCAACAGTACCCTCCACACGCATTGCATGATGACCCTATTGTACCCCACCCCCCCAACTCCCCTGGAAAATTATGGTGACCCTAACAAAGTTTGAACTCCCAACACTGATCTGTACATAGCCCTACATGCAGTATAATAGGTCTACATACAGTATAATAGCTCAACACCTCTCAACACTGTATAATGGCCCCCACACAACCCTGCACACAGTATGATGGACACCACAAAAGCCTTCACTGCATAGTTGCTTGCATGCAGTATAAAGGCTCTCACATAGCCCTTCAAATATTACAATAGCCCCCACGTAGTCCTCCATATAGCATACTGCACTCCCCATAGTCATCTATATAGTATAATGCACTAATTATAGTCCTCCATATAGTTTACTGTACTTCCCTGTGACACTGCTGAGGTGTTATGGAAGCCTAGGCTGCTTTGATAGCAGCCTTCAGCTCATCTGCATTATTGGGCCTGGTGACTCTCATCTTCCTCTTGACAATACCCCATAGCTTCTCTACGGGGTTAAGGTCAAGCGAGTTTGCTGGCCAATCAAGCACAGTGATACTGTTGTTTTTAAACCTGGTATTGGTACTTCTGGCAATATGGACAGGTGCCAAGTTCTGCTGGAGAATGAAATTTCCATCTCCAAAAAGCTTGTCGGTAAAGGGAAGCATGAAGTGCTCTAAAATTTTCTGGTAAAAGGCTGCGTTGACTTTGGTCTTGATAAAACAGTGCACCTATACAAATAGATGACAAGGCTCCACAAACCATCACTGATTATCACAATAGACCGCAAGCATATTGGGTTGTGACCTCTCCAGTCTTCCTCCAGACCCTGTGACCTTGATTTCCAAATGAAATGCAAAATTTACTTTCATCTGCAAACAACACCTTGGACCACTGAGCAACAGTCCACTTCTTTTTTTTCATGGCCCAGATAAGATGCTTCTGGCATTGTCTATTGGTCATGAGTGGCTTGACACAATGAATGTGACACTTGCAGCCCATGTCCTGGATACCTCTGTGTGTGGTGGCTCTTGAAGCAATGACTCCAGCAGCAGTCTGAATCCCCCAAATTTTCGAATAGCCTTTTCTTAATAATCATTTCAGGGCTGCGGTTATCCCGGTTGCTTGTGCACTTTTCACCACCACAATTTATCCTGTTATGTTTGCTAATGACAGGTGTTATGAAGGCAATCCAGAAACACAGTGTGCTTAGCGATCAGAGCGCACACAGTGATCTGACAAATACCCAAAAATACAAGAACGAGCTCTGAGACGTGGAAACTCTGTAGACTGCACACCTGATCCTATCCTAAACACAACTAAAAGCGGCTGTGGATTGCGCCTAACAACTACCTAGGCAACTCGGCACAGCCTAAGAAACTAGCTAGCCTGAAGATAGAAAAATAGGTCTGACTTGCCCCAGAGAAATTCCCCAAAGGAAAAGGCAGCCCCCCACATATAATGACTGTGAGTAAGATGAAAAGACAAAACGTAGGGATGAAATAGATTCAGCAAAGTGGGGCCCGATATTCTAGGACAGAGCGAGGACAGTAAAGCGAACTTTGCAGTCTACAAAAAACCCTAAAGCAAAACCACGCAAAGGGGGCAAAAAAAACCCACCGTGCCGAACTAACGGCACGGCGGTACACCCTTTGCGTCTCAGAGCTTCCAGCAAAACAAAAGACAAGCTGGACAGAAAAAAAGCAACAAAAAAGCAAAAAGCACTTAGCTATACAGAGCAGCAGGTCACAGGAACAATCAGGAGAAGCTCTGATCCAACACTGAAACATTGACAAGGAGCAAGGATAGCAGCATCAGGTGGAGTTAAGTAATAAAGCAGTTAACGAGCTCACCAGAACACCTGAGGGAGGAAGCTCAGAAGCTGCAGTACCACTTGTGACCACAGGAGTGAATTCAGCCACAGAATTCACAACAGTACCCTCCCCTTGAGGAGGGGTCACCGAACCCTCACCAGAGCCCCCAGGCCGACCAGGATGAGCCGCATGAAAGGCACGAACAAGATCGGAAGCATGAACATCAGAGGCAAAAACCCAGGAATTATCTTCCTGAGCATAACCCTTCCATTTAACCAGATACTGGAGTTTCCGTCTAGAAACACGAGAATCCAAAATCTTCTCCACAATATACTCCAATTCCCCCTCCACCAAAACCGGGGCAGGAGGCTCAACAGATGGAACCATAGGTGCCACTTATCTCCGCAACAACGACCTATGGAATACATTATGTATGGAAAAGGAGTCTGGGAGGGTCAAACGATAAGACATAGGATTGAGAACCTCAGAAATCCTATGCGGACCAATAAAACGAGGTTTAAATTTAGGAGAGGAAACCTTCATAGGAATATGACGAGAAGATAACCAAACCAGATCCCCAACACGAAGTCGGGGACCCACACGGCGTCTGCGATTAGCGAAAAGTTGAGCTTTCTCCTGGGACAAGATCAAATTGTCCACTACCTGAGTCCAGATCTGCTGCAACCTATCCACCACAGAATCAACACCAGGACAGTCCGAAGACTCAACCTGTCCTGAAGAGAAACGAGGATGGAACCCAGAATTGCAAAAAAATGGAGAAACCAAGGTAGCCGAGCTGGCCCGATTATTAAGGGCGAACTCAGCCAACGGCAAAAAGGACACCCAATCATCCTGGTCTGCAGAAACAAAACATCTCAGATATGTTTCCAAGGTCTGATTGGTTCGTTCGGTCTGGCCATTAGTCTGAGGATGGAAAGCCGAGGAAAAGGATAGGTCAATGCCCATCGTACCACAAAAGGCTCGCCAAAACCTTGAAACAAACTGGGAACCTCTGTCAGAAACAATATTCTCAGGAATGCCATGCAACCGAACCACATGCTGAAAGAACAAAGGTACCAAATCAGAGGAGGAAGGCAATTTAGCCAAGGGCACCAGATGGACCATTTTAGAAAAGCGATCACAGACCACCCAAATGACTGACATCTTTTGAGAAACGGGAAGGTCAGAAATGAAATCCATCGAAATATGTGTCCAAGGCCTCTTTGGGACCGGCAAGGGCAAAAGCAACCCACTGGCACGAGAACAGCAGGGCTTAGCCCTAGCACAAATCCCACAGGACTGCACAAAAGTATGTACATCCCGTGACAGAGATGGCCACCAGAAGGATCTAGCCACTAACTCTCTGGTACCAAAGATTCCAGGATGACCAGCCAACACCGAACAATGAAGTTCAGAGATAAGTTTATTAGTCCACCTATCAGGGATGAACAGTTTCTCTGCTGGACAACGATCAGGTTTATTCGCCTGAAATTTTTGCAGCACCCGCCGCAAATCAGGGGAGATGGCAGACACAATGACTCCTTCCTTGAGGATACCCGCTGGCTCAGATAAACCCGGAGAGTCGGGCACAAAACTCCTAGACAGAGCATCCGCCTTCACATTTTTAGAGCCCGGAAGGTACGAAATCACAAAGTCGAAGCGGGCAAAAAATAACGACCAACGGGCCTGTCTAGGATTCAAGCGCTTGGCAGACTCGAGATAAGTCAAGTTCTTATGATCAGTCAATACCACCACGCGATGCTTAGCTCCTTCAAGCCAATGACGCCACTCCTCGAATGCCCACTTCATGGCCAGCAACTCTCGATTGCCCACATCATAATTACGCTCAGCGGGCGAAAACTTCCTGGAAAAGAAAGCACATGGTTTCATCACTGAGCAATCAGAACCTCTCTGTGACAAAACCGCCCCTGCTCCAATCTCAGAAGCATCAACCTCGACCTGGAACGGAAGAGAAACATCTGACTGACACAACACAGGGGCAGAACAAAAACGACGCTTCAACTCCTGAAAAGCTTCCACAGCAGCAGAAGACCAATTAACCAAATCAGCACCCTTCTTGGTCAAATCGGTCAATGGTTTGGCAATGCTAGAAAAATTACAGATGAAGCGACGATAAAAATTAGCAAAGCCCAGGAACTTTTGCAGACTTTTCAGAGATGTCGGCTGAATCCAATCCTGGATGGCTTGGACCTTAACTGGATCCATCTCGATAGTAGAAGGGGTAAAGATGAACCCCAAAAATGAAACTTTCTGCACACCGAAGAGACACTTTGATCCCTTCACAAACAAAGAGTTAGCACGCAGGACCTGAAAAACCATTCTGACCTGCTTCACATGAGACTCCCAATCATCTGAGAAGATCAAAATGTCATCCAAGTAAACAATCAGGAATTTATCCAGATACTCACGGAAGATGTCATGCATAAAAGACTGAAACACAGATGGAGCATTGGCAAGTCCGAACGGCATCACTAGATACTCAAAATGACCCTCGGGCGTATTGAATGCAGTTTTCCATTCATCTCCTTGCCTGATTCTCACCAGATTATACGCACCACGAAGATCTATCTTAATGAACCAACTAGCCCCCTTAATCCGAGCAAACAAGTCAGATAACAATGGCAAGGGATACTGAAATTTAACAGTGATCTTATTAAGAAGGCGGTAATCAATACACGGTCTCAGCGAACCATCCTTCTTGGCTACAAAGAAGAACCCTGCTCCCAGTGGTGATGACGATGGGCGAATATGTCCCTTCTCCAGGGATTCCTTCACATAACTGCGCATAGCGGCGTGTTCGGGCACGGATAAATTAAATAATCGACCTTTAGGGAATTTACTACCAGGAATCAAATTGATAGCACAATCACAATCCCTATGCGGAGGTAGAGCATCGGACTTGGGCTCTTCAAATACATCCTGATAATCAGACAAGAACTCTGGGACCTCAGAAGGGGTGGATGACGAAATCGACAAAAATGGAACATCACCATGTACCCCCTGACAACCCCAGCTGGATACCGACATGGAATTCCAATCCAATACTGGATTATGGGTTTGTAGCCATGGCAACCCCAACACGACCACATCATGCAGATTATGCAACAACAGAAAGCGAATAACTTCCTGATGTGCAGGAGCCATGCACATGGTCAGCTGGGCCCAGTATTGAGGTTTATTCTTGGCCAAAGGTGTAGCATCAATTCCTCTCAATGGAATAGGACACCGCAAAGGCTCCAAGAAAAACCCACAACGTTTAGCATAATCCAAATCCATCAGATTCAGGGCAGCGCCCGAATCCACAAACGCCATGACAGAAAACGACGACAAAGAGCATATCAAGGTAATGGACAGAAGGAATTTGGACTGTACAGTACCAATGATGGCAGACCTAGCGGACCGCTTAGTGCGCTTAGGACAATCAGAAATAGCATGAGTGGAATCACCACAGTAGAAACACAGACCATTCAGATGTCTGTATTCCTGCCGTTCAACTCTAGTCATAGTCCTATCGCACTGCATAGGCTCAGGTTTAACCTCAGGCAGTACCGCCAAATGGTGCACAGATTTACGCTCGCGCAAGCGTCGACCGATCTGAATGGCCAAAGACAAAGACTCATTCAAACCAGCAGGCATAGGAAATCCCACCATGACATCCTTAAGAGCCTCAGAGAGACCCTTTCTGAACAAAGCTGCCAGCGCAGATTCATTCCACTGAGTGAGTACTGACCATTTCCTAAATTTCTGACAATATACTTCTATATCATCCTGACCCTGGCACAAAGCCAGCAAATTTTTCTCAGCCTGATCCACTGAATTAGGCTCATCGTACAGCAATCCGAGCGCCAGGAAAAACGCATCGACACTACTCAATGCAGGGTCTCCTGGCGCAAGAGAAAATGCCCAGTCTTGAGGGTCGCCGCGCAAAAAAGAAATAATAATCAAAACCTGTTGAATAGGATTACCAGAAGAATGAGGTTTCAAGGCCAGAAATAGCTTACAATTATTTTTGAAACTTAGAAACTTAGTTCTATCTCCAAAAAACAAATCAGGAATAGGAATTCTTGGTTCTAACATAGATTTCTGATCAATAGTATCTTGAATTTTTTGTACATTTATAACGAGATTATCCATTGAAGAGCACAGACCCTGAATATCCATGTCCACACCTGTGTCCAGAATCACCCAAATGTCTAGGGGAAAAAAAAAAAGTGAACACAGAGCAGAAAAAAAAAAAAAAATGATGTCAGAACTTTTTCTTTCCCTCTATTGAGAATCATTAGTTTGGCTCCTTGTACTGTTATGTTTGCTAATGACAGGTGTTATGAAGGCAATCCAGAAACACAGTGTGCTTAGCGATCAGAGCGCACACAGTGATCTGACAAATACCCAAAAATACAAGAACGAGCTCTGAGACGTGGAAACTCTGTAGACTGCACACCTGATCCTATCCTAAACACAACTAAAAACGGCTGTGGATTGCGCCTAACAACTACCTAGGCAACTCGGCACAGCCTAAGAAACTAGCTAGCCTGAAGATAGAAAAATAGGCCTGACTTGCCCCAGAGAAATTCCCCAAAGGAAAAGGCAGCCCCCCACATATAATGACTGTGAGTAAGATGAAAAGACAAAACGTAGGGATGAAATAGATTCAGCAAAGTGGGGCCCGATATTCTAGGACAGAGCGAGGACAGTAAAGCGAACTTTGCAGTCTACAAAAAACCCTAAAGCAAAACCACGCAAAGGGGGCAAAAAAAACCCACCATGCCGAACTAACGGCACGGCGGTACACCCTTTGCGTCTCAGAGCTTCCAGCAAAACAAAAGACAAGCTGGACAGAAAAAAAGCAACAAAAAAGCAAAAAGCACTTAGCTATACAGAGCAGCAGGTCACAGGAACAATCAGGAGAAGCTCTGATCCAACACTGAAACATTGACAAGGAGCAAGGATAGCAGCATCAGGCGGAGTTAAGTAATGAAGCAGTTAACGAGCTCACCAGAACACCTGAGGGAGGAAGCTCAGAAGCTGCAGTACCACTTGTGACCACAGGAGTGAATTCAGCCACAGAATTCACAACATTTTCCTTCCATTCAACTTTCCATTAATATGCTTGGATACAGCACTCTGTGAACAGCCAGCTTCTTTAGCAATTAATTTTTGTGTCTTCCCACCTTTTGGAGTGTGCCAATGACTGCCTTCTTGACATATGTAAAGTCAGTAGTTTTCCCCATGATTGCGGAGCGTACTGAAAGACTAAGGGACCTTTTTAAAAAGCTTAGGAAGCCTTTGTCAGTGTTTTTTGTTAATTATTATAATTTAATGAGATAATGACTTTTGGGTTTTCATTTGCTGTAAGCCATAATCATCAACAATAACAGAAATAAACACTTGAAATAGATCACTCTGTTGTAATGACTCTATATAATTTATGAGTTTCACTTTGTGTATTGAAGAACTGAAATAAATTAACTTTTTGATGATATTCAAATTTTATGAGAAGCACCTGTACATGCATGTCACTTGACAAATGGTAAGGTTTTTAATATTAGAGTTAGGACCGTCTCAATTGCGGTTGCCGTGACGAGGCTGGATGGTGTTCACATTTTTTAATCAAAAAAACATGTTAACTAAATAACATACATTATTTTCATGCACTTTGCTATTTTTCTATTTACTGCAGGGTATTTAATCATTATGTTTCTGTCCTTGGTTTATTCTGTTCAGTGGCTAGTGTGAACATGCACTTGCACGCTGCATACACACCAATTTATGTCCCAGTTCATACCTTTGAGTGTATATATACATAACATGAACATGCTCGCTGAACATACCTGAACCCCATTGAATTCACTGAGAGACAAAACCAAACGCACACATAACACCTTAAGGGGGGACAAAAAGCTTCCAAAACAGTTCAAATTAGGGAACGACACCAGGAAAAGTGGCATCAATTGACCCAGAATGCAAATATTATAATTTCACAGCATGGATGTGTGGGACTGGGACTGAGACTGGGCTTGGACCAGCATTTCCAGCTTAAACATTGACCAGTAACAAGTGGATGAGTAGCAGGTGTAGGTCTGGCACTCTGAGAGCACTGCCAAATTCAAGCAACACACATGAAGGAGACCCTACTATTAGTCCAAGCATTTCCAGAAATACAGGGAAGACACCAGGAAAAGTCATCTATTTACCCACAGTAGTAATTTTATAATAATTTGATGACACAGCAGCTGTCATCCATGTGCCAAGCATGAGGTATCAGGGTCTGGGCTAGCATTTATAGCTTTTAATTGAAGTTTCAATTAAAAAGAGGTGGGTGAGGGAGCGGTGTAAGCCTTCCTTTCTGGGAACCCTGACACCTCATGTAACAACTCAAACAGTTTTTGCTCAACCACAATCAGATGGCCCAAATATCAGCTTGGTAGAGCACCAATGTTAGAAAAATATTAGGATAGTAAACAAGTAGTTGACTGTTGTGAATTCTGTTATCGAACTTCCTCCTGTGGTCATGAATGGTACTTCGGCGAGTTCTGTCCATGGGCTCCCTCTGGTGGCTGTGAGTGGAGCTGCTGCTTCTGAGGTTCCTTCCACAGGTGATGTAGTTTATTCTTTGGCTGGCTGCTCTATTTAACTCCACTCAGATCGTTACTCCATGCTAGCTGTCAATGTTCTTGTACTGGTTCAGTTTGCTCTTGGATCTTTCTGGTGACCTGTCTACTCCAGCAGAAGCTAAGTCCCTGCTAGTTAATTATTTGTTCATTGTTTCCTTGTCCAGCTTGCTATCATGATTTTGCCTTGCTAGCTGGAAGCTCTGGGATGCAGAGTGGCACCTCCACACCGTGAGTCGGTGCGGAGGTCTTTTTGCACACTCTGCAAGGTCTTTTTGTAGTTTTTTGTGCTGACCACAAAGATACCTTTCCTATCCTCAGTCTGTTTAGTAAGTCTGGCCTCCCTTTGCTGATACCTCTTTCATTTCTGTGTTTGTGACTTTCATCTTAACTCACAGTCAATATATGTGGGGGGCTGCCTTTTCCTTTGGGGAATTTCTCTGAGGCAAGGTAGGCTTTATTTTCTATCTTTAGGGCTAGTTAGCTCTTAGGCTGTGAAGAGGCATCTAGGCAGAGTTAGGTACGCTCGACGGCTATTTCTAGTTGTGTGATAGGATTAGGGGTTGCGGTCAGCAGAGCTCCCACTTCCCAGAGCTTGTCCTGTGTGAGTTTAACCATCAGGTCGTTCCGGGTGCTCCTAACCACCAGGTCCATAACAGTTGACAGATCAATTGACCCACAGTAGAACATTTTATAATAACACTGAAGCAGTCAGCCATGGGCCATGCATGAAGTATCAGGGTCTGGGCCAGAATTTAGAACTTTGAATTGTAGTTTCAATTAAGACAAAGTGGGTAAGAGAGCGGTGTTAGCCTTCTCTCCTGGGAGCCCTGATACCTCATGCAACAGCTCTTTTTTTCCCAGCAACACTCAGGTGGCCAAAATATCACCTTGATAGAGCACTAATCATAGAAAAATGTAAGGATAGTAACACAGGTAGTTGACTGATCAATTGAATCACAATCGAACAATTTATAATAGCACAGAAGCAGTCAGCCAAGGGCCATGCATGAGGTATCAGGCTCTGGGCCAGAATTTAGATCTTTGAATTGAAGTTTCAATTAAGAGGAGGTGGGGGAGGGCGCAGTGTAAGGAGCATCGCATGCTTGAAATAAAGCTGTTTACCCAGATTTTTGGAAAGGTGCCAACAATTTTGTCTGGCCCTTTTTTGGGGTGTTGTATGAAATTATGGCCAATTTGTGTTGTTCCAATTCACACAATGTAAATAGCCATGTGCATAACAAAACATGTGTAACTGGAATACTGTTCTGGGAGAAATTCCAACACTTTCATCCATGACTGTATAAAAATTCATTGAACATTCAATCTGCAGTTTTGTTGGAAATTAGTTAGTGTGCCTTGTCCTTTGCTCTTCAAAGCTTCTCTTGATACATTTTCTCTTATAGAAGCATCCAGCAGTAGTCCCCGATTATGTGCACATTCCATCTACCTTGGTATCGTCATTCCATCTTCTTAATATTCTATTCCTTGCTCTTTGCTAGCAGCAACAAGGTTTTCAAGGAAAGTAGTCCAATTGGGAATGTAAAAAATGTAACTTTAAATTCATCAGACAAACCAAGGCTTTAAAACGTCTCAGCATGTTTTCCACCATGGCCTGCTGTTTGTAGTGTAGCTCTGGAGCATCTCTCGATTGTCCAGCAATAGTCTCCTAACTTTTGTCAGGCTCCATTTTCCTTCATACCTTTTCTCAATGGCAGCAATATCCTTGATGGCTTCACAGTTCTCTGAGAAGAAGTCAAAGTGGGAATGCAGAAAGTGAATCTTCAGAGATGTGTACTCCAATTTGTATTAGCACATGAGTATCTCATCCATGAGCTCTGAACGCACGCTTGTTTCCCAAAACTCCTGAGCAAACACTAGAGGAGGGGAGAGAAAGGAATCTGGTACAACCATCCAACGTTAAAATCCAGTTTATTCCCAAGCCATTAAAAACAAGGATCCGAGGAAACTGTATAAAAACTGATTTGTTTTTGACGCAACACAAGGCACCATTAGTCATAGGATATTGGTTTGCAATACAAACATGATATATACAGTGGGGCAAAAAAGTATTTAGTCAGTCAGCAAAAGTGCAAGTTCCACCACTTAAAAAGATGAGAGGCATCTGTAATTTACATCATAGGTAGACCTCAACTATGGGAGACAAACTGAGAAAAAAAAATCCAGAAAATCACATTGTCTGTTTTTTTAACATTTTATTTGCATATTATGGTGGAAAATAAGTATTTGGTCAGAAACAAAATTTCATCTCAATACTTTGTAATATATCCTTTGTTGGCAATGACAGAGGTCAAACGTTTTCTGTAAGTCTTCACAAGGTTGCCACACACTGTTGTTGGTATGTTGGCCCATTCCTCCATGCAGATCTCCTCTAGAGCATTGATGTTTTTGGCTTTTCGCTTGGCAACACGGACTTTCAACTCCCTCCAAAGGTTTTCTATAGGGTTGAGATCTGGAGACTGGCTAGGCCACTCCAGGACCTTGAAATGCTTCTTACGAAGCCACTCCTTCGTTGCCCTGGCGGTGTGCTTTGCATCATTGTCATGTTGAAAGACCCAGCCACGTTTCATCTTCAATGCCCTTGCTGATGGAAGGAGGTTTGCACTCAAAATCTCACGATACATGGCCCCATTCATTCTTTCATGTACCCGGATCAGTCGTCCTGGCCCCTTTGCAGAGAAACAGCCCCAAAGCATGATGTTTCCACCACCATGCTTTGCAGTAGGTATGGTGTTTGATGGATGCAACTCAGTATTCTTTTTCCTCCAAACACGATAAGTTGTGTTTCTACCAAACAGTTCCAGTTTGGTTTCATCAGACCATAGGACATTCTCCCAAAACTCATCTGGATCATCCAAATGCTCTCTAGCAAACTTCAGACGGGCCCAGACATGTACTGGCTTAAGCAATGGGACACGTCTGGCACTGCAGGATCTGAGTCCATGGTGGCGTAGTGTGTTACTTATGGTAGGCCTTGTTACATTGGTCCCAGCTCTCTGCAGTTCATTCACTAGGTCCCCCCGCGTGGTTCTGGGATTTTTGCTCACCGTTCTTGTGATCATTCTGACCCCACGGGGTGGGATTTTGCGTGGAGCCCCAGATCGAGGGAGATTATCAGTGGTCTTGTATGTCTTCCATTTTCTAATTATTGCTCCCACTGTTGATTTCTTCACTCCAAGCTGGTTGGCTATTGCAGATTCAGTCTTCCCAGCCTGGTGCAGGGCTACAATTTTGTTTCTGGTGTCCTGTGACAGCTCTTTTGTCTTCACCATAGTGGAGTTTGGAGTCAGACTGTTTGAGGGTGTGCACAGGTGTCTTTTTATACTGATAACAAGTTTAAACAGGTGCCATTACTACAGGTAATGAGTGGAGGAAAGAGGAGACTCTTAAAGAAGAAGTTACAGGTCTGTGAGAGCCAGAAATCTTGATTGTTTGTTTCTGACCAAATACTTATTTTCCACCATAATATCCAAATAAAATGTTAAAAAAACAGACAATGTGATTTTCTGGATTTTTTTTTCTCAGTTTGTCTCCCATAGTTGAGGTCTACCTATGATGTAAATTACAGATGCCTCTCATCTTTTTAAGTGGTGGAACTTGCACTATTGCTGACTGACTAAATACTTTTTTGCCCCACTGTATATATACCAGTAAATACCAATCAAAGGGATGCAAAGGAAGGCTAATTGCATTTAGAAACAACAGATGGGCGCTACACTGATTAACCATTGATTGTCTTATGATCCCGGAGGGAATTTAATTTGTGGGGGGGTTTTTTTGCTTTCTCTCTAGAATCACTAGACATTCTATGGTTAATCATTGTAGCATACAGCTGCTGTTTCTAAATGCAATTATCATTTCTTTGCACATGATTGGCATTTACCGGTATGTATATCAAGTGTGTATTGCAAAGATATATCCTATGGCTAAGGGCACCGGTGTTGTGCAAGAAATGTGTCAGGTATTATAAGATTTCCTTGGATCCTTGTTTTTAATGGCTTGTGAATAAATGGGATTTTAAAGTTGGCTGGTTTGGCCGGATTCCTTCCTTCCTCGTCATCTTCACCAGCAGAAACGGCACCCTCCAAGTCTATCTCCATCCTGGGCTTTGATTACCACAATATACTATATAGAGAAAAATACACTGCTAGAACCAATTAGTAGTCATTTAAAAAACATATTTATTAGTAATGATTAAAACAAAAATCGATACAGAATGCAAAGTGGAAGTTTGTAATGTTGAGCCATGAAAATTAAAACTCACATTTTTTCCACAAAAATTATCTGTTAGCACCAATTGTTTTTTATTTTAACAAAGGTAGCAGGAGAAAATTGACCCCAAAAATGGTTTTGCAATTTCTCCTGACTACACCGATACCTCATGTGTGGAGGAAAACCACTGTTTTGGCGCCCGGCAGGGCCAAGAAGGGAAGGAGCATCATTTCATGCTTTGAAAGCAAAATTGACTGGAATCGAGAGCAGATGCCATGTCGCATTTGGAGAGCCACTGATGTGCCTAAACAGTGGAAATCCCTCGCAAGTGACCCCATTTTGGAAACTAGACCCTTCAAGGGACTTATCTAGATGTTTGGTGAGCACCTTGGACCCCCAGGTGCTTCACATAAGTTTATAACGTATAGAGTCATGAAAATTAACTACTTTTGAGGCACATTACGAAGCTCAAAAGGGAAGGAGCGCCATATTATATTGCAGATTTTACTATTATGGTTTGCGGGTACCATGACCCACTTGGAGAGCCCCCTTCAAGTGAACCATTTTGGAAATGATACCCCTGTCAAATGTGAATGCTAAAGGTGGTTTATGCACACTGGGGCTCAGAAGGGAGGGGGGCATTTGGATTTGTGAGCGCAGAATTCGCTGAATTCCTATTTGGGGCAATAAGCCATTTTGCTTTTCCAGAGCCTTTGTGCTACCAAAAATGTGGAAGCCCCTACATTTCCATTAACACATGACGGACCAGAGTGAGAGCTTGCATTTTTGTGGACTGAGTTGAAGCTTTTATTGGATACATTTTGCATAATGTTTGGGATCACAGTTACCCTGTGTTCTACGCTGAGCACTTACTTTGGGGTTTCCATCGAAATCTCCGAGTGACATGACAGATAAAACCCCCAAAGGATCCAATCACTATATTGAGGCAGCAGAGTTACTTTGGACTCCATCTGGCCTTTGTTCAGCGTTGTCCTTCCTTTCAGAGGTGCACAAATTTATACTGGACTGAATTTTTATGCATGCCTAAAAAGACGGACACTGCCAGATCACAGGTCCTTTAGTGTTCACAGTGCCTCCATCTGCCTCATTATAGGGAATTTTCCACCGGTGGCTCTGTCTGATGTACGCATTTCAAAGATGTACATGGAAACCCTGGTGTTAGCCCTCAGTGTTTAGCGCAGGCTAAATGTGCGCTGAGCCTTACTGTGATCTTTGGGAGGCAGAATGAACAAATCCACAGCAGGCGAAGACTTGGTTTTATTTATTTTTTATGCCAATCCTTGTGTGGTATAAGTGATAAGGCGACTTTATTCTTCGGGTCGGTGCGATTACATTGATACCAGATTTATATCCTTTTTTATGTTTGGCTGCTGTCATACACTAAAAGACGTTTTGTTTTTGCAAGGAGAAATTTTTGCAGAATCACTTTTTGAGAGCTATAATTTTTCCATATTTTGACCCACAGAGAAATGTGAGGGCTTGTTTTCTGGGGGACGAGCTGATGTTTTTATTGGTATCATTTTTGGGCACATGACATTTTTTGATCGCTTTCTATTCTGATTTATGTGGAGGCCGAATGAACAAAAACCAGCAATTCGGAAATTGTTTTTTTTTATACGTTCTGCATGTGGTAAAATTGATAAGGCCACTTTATTCTTCGGGTCAGTACAATTACAAAGATGCCAAACTTATATCGTTTTTTTTAAGTTTTGGCGCTTT
Source organism: Ranitomeya imitator (assembly GCF_032444005.1). Lineage (NCBI taxonomy): Eukaryota > Metazoa > Chordata > Amphibia > Anura > Dendrobatidae > Ranitomeya > Ranitomeya imitator. The sequence continues at coordinate 179,270,645 of NC_091285.1, forward strand.
TACAGAATCAAAACTTTTAAGAAAAAATATTTTTTTTGCATTGCTTTATTCTGAGAGCTATAACTTTTATTTTTCTGCTGATGGAGCTGTGTGGCGGCTTGTATTTTGCAGGACAAGATGGTATTTTCAGTTATGCTATTTTTATTTACATTCGTCTTTTTAATTGCATTCCACTTTTTCCAAGCGGTATTATGATAAGTATTGTTCGCTACTTTTTTTGTGGTTTTTTTTAGAGACGTTCGCTGAAGGGGTTAACTAGCATGAAAATTTTATAGATCGGATTGTCCCCAAAACGGCGATACCAAACATGCGCACTTTTTTGGCTTATTTAATTTTTTTTGCAGAAAAATGTGTATCTATTAGTGGATTTATTATTATTATTATTTTGTAATTTTTTTTTACGTATTTTTTCATTCCTTTTTTGCGTAGTTCCTTTATGAGACTTTCACTTTTTTCACTTTGATTGATGGTATTATGCAATAGCATTGCAGTGCATTATACCTATACTGAAAGCTTCTGACGCCATGCTGTAAGCATGGCCTTAGAAGCTTTCTGTAGCTTGGTGACCTGGGGGTCATCATGGTAACCCCGGGTCACCGTGGCAATGATGGGGCCCTGCGATGACGTCGTGGGGACCTCGATCTGATGGCAGAGGGAGATCCCGTCCCTCAGCCTCACTCCTGAATGCTTCAATCACACTTGATCGCAGCATTTAGGGAGTGAACAGCCAGGGACAGTGAAGATGACACCACTCCTGGCTGTCCGTGCAGATGCTTAGCCACTGGCAGAGCTGAGCTGCTGCACTGTTAGGGCAGGAAGTGCTGATAGACAGCTGTTTGGATTGAACTGTCACTGCGTGCTTACACACAGTGATAGTTTAAATGCATGACGGGCATAGTCCGTCCTGGTGCGGGAACTGACATCCTGCCATGAGGGGCTATGCCTGTCATTGGACATTAAGGGGTTAAATGTCATTATTAATAGTTATTGTTTTTCAGTATTTTTATTAATTTTATAGGAAGAAAAAACTCTCTGACTTTTAATTTATATACATCACAAACTAATTACTTCACGCTCATACTGATTGAATATCCAGGTACATCACTTCCCTATATCATTCGAATCCCACATGGTGGAGTCTGATTTCTCAGTCTTGAGCAGTGTGTAAAATTGAGATTTTTTTTTTACAATCTTCACAAATTGAACTGCAACATGTTCAAATTTGCAGGACCTGCAAATCTGAGGAAATTTGACTTAAAGTTGATCCTATATGGATTAATCTACTGATCTCTACCAAAACCATACCAAGGAAGATGGTATTTGCCTTTTATTAAAGGGTAAATTCCTTCCTGATTTTATATATGGCAAACAGACTGGTTCCTTGGATCAACGTTCCATCCCAAAAATCTAGAACTCGCGAATAGTTATACTGTATTTCAGTTTTTCAGAAAAGGCACTCAGGTCCTCCTTTGACTTGTTTAGGGGGTCAACCATTACACCAATGTGCGTCAGAAAGTTCCAAAGTAAAAAAAGATCCCTCATTACTCTTGTTTAGTGACTTGTCCATCACAACATCATGTGGCAGAGAGTAGAATCATAGAATCATAGAATGTTGGAAGGGACCTCCAGGGTCATCATGTCCAGCCCCCTTCTCAATGCAGGATTCACTAAACCATCTCAGACAGATGTCTGTCCAGCCTGTGTTTGAAGACTTCCATTGAAGGAGAACTCACCACCTCTCGTGGCTGCTTGTTCCACTCATTGATCACACTCACTGTCAAAAATGTTTTTCTAATATCTAATCTGTATCTTCTCTCTTACAGTTTCATGCCATTGCTTCTTGTGTTTCCAAGTGCAAATGATAATGATCCCTCTACACTGTTACTTCCCTTCAAATATTTGAAAATAAGCCAATGGAACAAATGGTTTGCCATTACCCTTGTGCAACAAGACAGCTTCCAAAACTCGTTTTGCTAGAGTCCATGAATAGTCTCCATTCATCGGGAGTATGTGTGTCATCTAAATCTATCATGAGACCATTTACATCGCTACAGAAACAGACATCGCTTTCCACTGCATAGTGTGCAGCTAACTTGGTGCACAGATTATTAAAGTGTGAAGTGGCAAATTTTATTCCTGAAGTCTAGTAGTTACCAGTTGTGACTTTTCATTGGATAATGACAGATCTCTTACCAGATCATCTAAATCTGATTGGTTCAGCAAGCGCAGCTGACCTTCCGGTTGTACTGGATCAGGAAAAACATCATGCCAATTAACATCATCTTCCTCATCAGGATCAGAACCATCAGTTTCAATTACCATTCCTGCTGTGGGATGGACAGGCGCTGAATTTGCTACACCATGTGCTACTGGTTTAAGAGCAGACTCACAGTCAAGATACATCATTTGTGACTTGTTTCCCTTAGAATATCCAGCAATTTAAATCATACAAAAATAAAAGCATGAATAGTGATTTTTCTGCTCACGCCAAACCAACGCACTGCAAAAGCCATTCCTTCACTTTTACCATTACCTACAACCTGCAGTAACCACCGATTGACCAAACCGCTGCACGACCAGCTCTACCCTCACCTACTATATCCTCACCCATCCCTTGTAGATTGTGAGCCCTCGCGGGCAGGGTCCTCTCTCCTCCTGTACCAGTTGTGACTTGTATTGTTCAGGATTATTGTACCCGTTTTTATTATGTATACCCCTCCTCACATGTAAAGCGCCATGGAATAAATGGCGCTATAATAATAAATAATAATCATAATAATAACTTTTAAATTAACCCATAATAACACTTAGCGAAACAAATACAGGTGCTTCTCACAAAATTAAAACATCATCAAAAAGTTAATTTATTTCAGTACTTCAGTATAAAAAGTGAAACTCATATATTAGATAGAGTCATTACAACAGAGTGATGTATTTCAAGTGTTTATTTCTGTTAATGTTGATGATTATGGCTTATAGCCAATGAAAACAACGTCATTATCTTAGTAAATTAGAATACATTATAATACCAGCTTGAAAAAATGATTCTAAAATCCGAAATGTTGGCCTACTGAAATGTATATTCAGTAAATGCAATCAATACTTGGTCGGGGCTCCTTTGGCATCAATTACTGCATCAATGAGGCGTGGCATGAAGCCGATCAGTCTGTGGTTCTGCTGAGGTGTTATGGAAATCCAGGTTGCTTTGATAGCAGCCTTCAGCTCGTCTGCATTGCTGGGTCTGGCGTCTCATCTTCCTCTTGACAATACCCCTTAGATTCTGTATCGGTTTAAGGTCAGGGAGTTTGCTGGCCAATCAAGCACAGTGATACTGCTGTTTTCAAACCAGGTATTGGTACATTTGGCAGTGTGTACAGGTGCCAAGTCCTGCTGGAGAATGAAAGTTCCAACTCCAACAAGCTTGTCGGCAGAGGGAAGCATGAAGTGCAGATAACATAGCTCCCCAAACCATCACTGATTGTGGAAACTTCTCACTAGACCTCAAGCAGCTTGGATTGTCTGTCTCTCCAAACTTCCTCCAGACTCTGAGACCTTGATTTCCAAGGTCTAGTGTGAGCTATCCCATTTACCATACTTGCTATGCACCACTCAAGTCTAGCAAACCCTGTTATTATGGAATACTTGAATATTAGAAATAATAGTCTGTCAATCATGGTACTTAAATCCTGTAGAACTTGGTGATGAATGCCTGGTGACTTGTAGAGAAGGTGTTTAATAGATTAGACTTTTTCATCATCTTTCTCCACCATTTCACCCAATTCATTTTTGAATGAGCCAACATCATAATTTTTAAGTTTGTTTAGTTAAATATTTGTTTCAATATTTTTATGGTTTTGAGATCTTGTAAAATGCTTGTTCTTTTATTAAATCTTTGACTCTAGTTATTATTAACATTTTCATTTAATTTAGGGGGCTTTGACTATTGATTTCTTAATTTTAACTGTAATATATTCCAAAACATTTTTCTCTTCATGTACCTTAGGGTATGGGCAAAATTGCTCCATGATCACTGTAGCATTACAGTACATCATAAGACCCTAAGGAAAGGCAAAGTATATCATGTTGCGCAAACTGGATTAACAAGCAAATGTTTTTCAAGAGGGTTTCTCCTCTTCGAGGTTACATTAATGCTAATAACTTCTGAAGTGTCACATTGCAGGGTCAAACAAATATATTGGAAAGCACTTGAAAATAGATTTTCCGTGATTTTTAACAGACAGCCAATCTATGAGGTCAGTAGCCATGCACAGGGACGGTATGAAAAAATGGACTTGAAGTCCTGATTGACCATTGCTTTCTTAGGTCTTAACTTACAGTCTGCAAAATCTCTGTAATGTTTTTAAGTTAAGATACAAGTGAAATTGCCAAGAAAGTGTTCCCTTGTCAGCGTTCATGTTTTTTCAAGAAACATGATGTCATCAAACCTTTCTCTGTGAAAATAATTATGGCTATCTATTTGAAAAGTCTCTTATGTATGTGACCCCCATGACCTGAGAAGTGGAAGCACATACGCACACTTATATATATGAAATATGTTTTTTCAGCTTTGTTTATTTTGGATCAAGAAGGATAATAAATAAGGTTTTGTCAAACAATACATAATTCATTTACAGCTGTACGAGAGAACAGAAGTTAAGCAGTTATTTGGACGTTTCTCAAAGGAAATTAAAATTTACGGAGCACAATAAGGATACATATGAACAACATTTTGAATAGAACAATAATCACAATGAATCTAACTAAAAGTATAATCCTAACGAGTCTAACACTTAAAATTGGAGTGTGGAGTGTACCACTGACCAACTATATAACAATGTCAGTTTGGATACTGAGGAAAGGGGAAATTTGAATTGAGGGTGGAGCTATGGTTTTGGGAATGATGTGTTCCAGCTGTCCCATTTTTTAGAGTATTTCATGAGACAGTTGTTGTTTGTTGCAAAACGAAGTTCCATGGAGTTGTGTAGATACACCTTGTCCATAATGTCGAGGAGTCTTGATAACTCTGGCTTCTTCCAGAAAAAGGCCATGGAGATTTTAACGACCAGGAGAAAGTGAATAATTACGTGTCTGATTGATGGGTCGATTTCTTCCATATCTATTGAGAGTAGGGCCATCTTTGGAGTTATCACGAGGTCTTTGCTGGTGAGTGTGTTTATCACCTGGAAGATCTGTTCCATAGTGTTTTATCTTTTGGGCAGCTCCAGAATATATGTAAAAGATTTCCTGGGTAGTCACACTCTCTCCAGCAAAGCGGTGAATATTCCGAGTTAATATGAGGGAGTCTGGCGGGAGTGTTATACCATATGACTAGAATTTTATAATATAATTTGTGTAAGACCATTGATATATTGGAAGCGTATGTGTAGCCAATGGCCCTTTCCCATTGATCAGCCTGCAGTGGATTGTTCAGCTCTGACTCCCATCGTGAAATGTGTACGTTTTTTGGAGAAGATGCTGTCTTTATTAAAATGGCAGTATAAATTTTTTATGCTCCACAGAGATTGGTGGCCTGTATTGCCCAGGAGATGAGTGACTATTTCTTTTTTTTAGGATTTGTTATGGATACATTTCCTAATGTTCTCCTTTAAAATTACATAAAACATGAAATCTGAGGATGAAAGGTTGTGTTCATTCCTGATTTCTTGGAAAGGTGTAAAATTAGTCCCGTTGTGGAAGTTTTTTTATTGTTTTTATATATATATATATATATATATATATATATATATATATATATATATATATATATCTGCGCTGTAGGTTCCAGAGGAGAACAATTAATAAGAGGATTTTCTGCATATATTGTCCATCATAAAATATATCCACAGTTACCTAGTTTAAGGTTTGTTAGTGCGTTATTAATGCGTTATATATAGTGCATATAAGATGTTAATATTTACCGGGTGTGTCACAGTCAAAGTCTCCTGAATATGTCCACAGTTACCGGGTATATCGCAGTCAAGATCTCCTGAATAAGTGCACAGCGGTGATGCTTTCAACCGCTTTCCTTCCAAAGAATGTGCGAGGAAAGGGTGAAAAAAACCTGTCCCGGCCGGTGACAGTCACCCCTTACCTCACCGATGGTGCTCCTGGGTCTTCAGCGTGAGCCTGCGCTCCCACACGCTAGTTGCCGGCAATGTGCAGTGAAGCTGCAGGACCTCGCGTGACGTCACATACACGTGATGTTACACGTGAACGGCTAACGAATTGCACACAGTACCGAAAAGGATCTATCCAACGCGTTTCGGAGTCGGCGGACTCCTTCCTCAGGGATGGTCCGGTGCAGGTCAGGAATGCTTTATATATCATATAGCGAGTGGAAGCGCTGGGTCCTATTTGTTGAAAGCAAAGAGTTCAATTTCGCTGTTTAACCCATTTGGGATCAGTGTGTTCATTTCAAAAATCCATTTGCTCTCCTCCCTTGACATCTGATGGATGAAGTTACCCTTCCGCCAATTTTTTTTAACAATTTTAATCCCAGTAACTACAATGTCCTTTATAGAGCCCTCATGATATTCTTCAAAATGTTGTGATAGAGGGTGACCCGCAAATTTTTTATTGATATTCCGTAGATGTTCCCCTATACGTACACTCAGAGGGCGTATAGTGCGCCCTATATACAATTTATCACACGGGCATTTAATGCCATAAATTACTCCTCGGGTGGAACAAGTTTACAGTCTTTAATCTCTGCTTCATTGTCTTTGTAGATAATACTCGATTGCTTTTTTGTATTTAATTTTCTACACGGTAGACATTTTTTACATGGAAAAAAGCCAGACAGGGTTTGTGGTATGAGGGATGATTTTGGCGATACAGATTTACGAACAGATGGGGCTATAATGTTACCCAAATTGTTCGCCCTCCTATAGACATAGTAACATAGTAACATAGTTAGTAAGGCCGAAAAAAGACATTTGTCCATCCAGTTCAGCCTATATTCCATCATAATAAATCCCCAGATCTACGTCCTTCTACAGAACCTAATAATTGTATGATACAATATTGTTCTGCTCCAGGAAGACATCCAGGCCTCTCTTGAACCCCTCGACTGAGTTCGCCATCACCACCTCCTCAGGCAAGCAATTCCAGATTCTCACTGCCCTAACAGTAAAGAATCCTCTTCTATGTTGGTGGAAAAACCTTCTCTCCTCCAGACGCAAAGAATGCCCCCTTGTGCCCGTCACCTTCCTTGGTATAAACAGATCCTCAGCGAGATATTTGTATTGTCCCCTTATATACTTATACATGGTTATTAGATCGCCCCTCAGTCGTCTTTTTTCTAGACTAAATAATCCTAATTTCGCTAATCTATCTGGGTATTGTAGTTCTCCCATCCCCTTTATTAATTTTGTTGCCCTCCTTTGTACTCTCTCTAGTTCCATTATATCCTTCCTGAGCACCGGTGCCCAAAACTGGACACAGTACTCCATGTGCGGTCTAACTAGGGATTTGTACAGAGGCAGTATAATGCTCTCATCATGTGTATCCAGACCTCTTTTAATGCACCCCATGATCCTGTTTGCCTTGGCAGCTGCTGCCTGGCACTGGCTGCTCCAGGTAAGTTTATCATTAACTAGGATCCCCAAGTCCTTCTCCCTGTCAGATTTACCCAGTGGTTTCCCGTTCAGTGTGTAATGGTGATATTGATTCCCTCTTCCCATGTGTATAACCTTACATTTATCATTGTTAAACCTCATCTGCCACCTTTCAGCCCAAGTTTCCAACTTATACAAACTTACAACTTAGACAAATCTTGGATGTTCTGTTAGTGTGTCTCCGATCACCCTATCTTCCTTGAGTAAACTCCAATGCTTATTTACGATTTTTAAAAAAAAAATGGCTATTGGAATTATATGGCATTATTATGGGTATCCCTTCGTCTTCCATGTTATTACTTTTTTTCTCTTTTGGTTTAAGTAATTTTTGTCTTGATTGTTTCCCTACCTGTTCCTTAACCCGTATCAGGGTCTCTTTATCATATCCTTTCTGGCAGAACCTCTCTATCAGGATATTTGTCTCTTTGTTAAAATCCTCTGATTTGTAGCAATTTCTGTGGGCCCTTATAAATTGGCTTTTGGGAACGTTCAGGAGCCAACTGGGTAAATGGCAACTGTTTAATGAAATATAATTATTTGATTCTGTTGGTTTATGATATAAGGTGGTTTGAATCCCATTCCCCTCTATAAAAATTTTCAAATCTAGCTGTAAAGTTTAAAAAATAATTATTTTTATTAAGACCATTAATGAAATCTAATAATAAAACAGGGCCCCCTGACCATATAAAAACTATGTCATCTATAAAACGTTGCCATAGGACCAGGTTCGCCCGTAGGAGTCCATCCATATAGATGTAGTCTTCCTCCCACTTACCGACATATAAATTAGCGGAATAGTGATTTTGAACACTGAGGATTATAACAGAGAATCGTTACGCCTATTGGGAGATGAATGTACATACAAAATACTCAAGGCGGACCCAACCGAGAGATACATCTGTGAAATGCAAAATTTAATAAAAATGGGATTACATAAAGGTTTTTTAAATAAATCCGAATATGACTTCGTCAATATCACACACCCTAGAATCCCTTATTTTTACTACCTACCCAAGGTACATAAAGATTTACTACACCCACCGGGCAGGCCAATAATTTCAGCTATAGGAGGCCTTACAACTAATTTGTCGAGATATGTCGACTGCCATTTACAGAAATTATGTCCCTTACTTCCATCCTATCTAAAAGATAGTGCACATATTTTACGGATATTACAAACTGTCCAATGGCAGGATCATTACATTATCGGCACTCTCGACATCACTTCTTTATATACAGTTATCCAACATCAGAAAAGTTGTGAAACTGCCAAACACTTTTTATCTAAAGATGGAATTTTACCGGGTGATCAAATTTCTTTTATTATTGAATGTATAAATTTTATACTCACCCACAACTATTTTTGTTTTGGGAAGGACTACTACTCCCAGCAGTGGGGCACTGCCATGGGTACCAGGTTCGCCCCTAGTTATGCTAAATTATATGTCAGTAAGTGGGAGGAAGACTACATCTATATGGATGGACTCCTACGGGCGAACCTGGTCCTATGGCAGCGTTTTATAGATGACATAGTTTTTATATGGTCAGGGGGCCCTGTTTTATTATTAGATTTTATTAATGGTCTTAATAAAAATAATTATTTTTTAAACTTTACAGCTAATACAAGTAATAAAGAAATTAATTTTTTAGATTTGAAAATTTTTATAGAGGGGAATGGGATTCAAACCACCTTATATCATAAACCAACAGATTCAAATAATTATATTGCATTAAACAGTTGCCATTTACCCAGTTGGCTCCTGAACGTTCCCAAAAGCCAATTTATAAGGGCCCACAGAAATTGCTCCAAATCAGAGGATTTTAACAAAGAGACAAATATCCTTATAGAGAGGTTCTGCCAGAAAGGATATGATAAAGAGACCCTGATACGGGTTAAGGAACAGGTAGGGAAACAATCAAGACAAAAATTACTTAAACCAAAAGAGAAAAAAAGTAATAACATGGAAGACGAAGGGATACCCATAATAATGTCATATAATTCCAATAGCCATTTTTTAAAAAAAATCGTAAATAAGCATTGGAGTTTACTCAAGGAAGATAGGGTGATCGGAGACACACTAACAGAACATCCAAGATTTGTCTATAGGAGGGCGAACAATTTGGGTAACATTATAGCCCCATCTGTTCGTAAATCTGTATCGCCAAAATCATCCCTCATACCACAAACCCTGTCTGGCTTTTTTCCATGTAAAAAATGTCTACCGTGTAGAAAATTAAATACAAAAAAGCAATCGAGTATTATCTACAAAGACAATGAAGCAGAGATTAAAGACTGTATTACTTGTTCCACCCGAGGAGTAATTTATGGCATTAAATGCCCGTGTGATAAATTGTATATAGGGCGCACTATACGCCCTCTGAGTGTACGTATAGGGGAACATCTACGGAATATCAATAAAAAATTTGCGGGTCACCCTCTATCACAACATTTTGAAGAATATCATGAGGGCTCTATAAAGGACATTGTAGTTACTGGGATTAAAATTGTTAAAAAAAATTGGCGGAAGGGTAACTTCATCCATCAGATGTCAAGGGAGGAGAGCAAATGGATTTTTGAAATGAACACACTGATCCCAAATGGGTTAAACAGCGAAATTGAACTCTTTGCTTTCAACAAATAGGACCCAGCGCTTCCACTCGCTATATGATATATAAAGCATTCCTGACCTGCACCGGACCATCCCTGAGGAAGGAGTCCGCCGACTCCGAAACGCGTTGGATAGATCCTTTTCGGTACTGTGTGCAATTCGTTAGCCGTTCACGTGTAACATCACGTGTATGTGACGTCATGCGAGGTCCTGCAGCTTCACTGCACCTTGCCGGCAACTAGCGTGTGGGAGCGCAGGCTCACGCTGAAGACCCAGGAGCACCATCGGTGAGGTAAGGGGTGACTGTCACCGGCCGGGACAGGTTTTTTTCACCCCTTCCTCGCACATTCTTTGGAAGGAAAGCGGTTGAAAGCATCACCACTGTGCACTTATTCAGGAGATCTTGACTGCGATATACCCGGTAACTGTGGACATATTAAGGAGACTTTGACTGTGACACACCCGGTAAATATTAACATCTTATATGCACTATATATAACGCATTAATAACGCACTAACAAACCTTAAACTAGGTAACTGTGGATATATTTTATGATGGACAATATATGCAGAAAATCCTCTTATTAATTGTTCTCCTCTGGAACCTACAGCGCAGATATATATATATATATATATATGATCATTGGTGTTTTTTCACTCTATATCGGACATTTTTGGTAGTTATGTCTGTTTATCTGCAGCAGTAGAATTACCAGTACAAATATATTGTGTGCAGCGCCCGTAGTCGCTTTTATATATTTGGATTTTATTGTTTTTAATCCGGTTTTAATCCAATTATCTGGGATGTCGAATTTGTGGATAGAGGCCAATAACTGAATAGGGAAGTTTTGGATGTAGTCTGTTCTATTGTACCCTCTCTCGGGTTTCGACAGAAGTTTCCATGCATGGATTATAGCTTTAAATACTGGGTGTTTGGACTCCCGAGGGTGGGGCTTAAATAGCTGATTGTACATAATGTCTTGCAGATGGCAGTTCTTATTTTGATTGGTTTCTAATGAATCCAGGCTGGGGAGGAGTTTGTCTCAAACCAATACAAGCTTTGTCTGATCAGAGTTGCCAAAACATATGATGTAATGTTTGGCAATCCTAATTTGCCATTGCTCTTTTTTTTGTATAAAATATCTGTAGCCACCCTTGCTCTCTTTCCGTCCCAAATATAAGAGTTGATAACGGTCAAATATTTTTTAGTCTGAGGGATGCATTGTTGGATAGTATTACTTGAACAAACCACAAGTAAAATTTGAGCTTTGTAAGGCAAAACATTGTGTCCTGTTTTCAATCTAATAGGTGAAATTAGATGTCAATAATGTCCATAATATTCCATAATGGGACATTGGATTCCTGCATTGTCATCCCAAAGTAATATAGGATGAGATGGGCCCACTTTCTCATCTGTATGGGAGTTCAACATGATTTAAATTGTTGATTTGATCAAGGTTGAAAATCAAATCAGTGGTTGCCTGAGGGTAGAGAGACCTCCTCTTGAGATAGATATATGTTTTTGAAATTGGTCTTAAATGGTTCTAAGAATAGCTGGTTAAAACCTTTGATGGCAATTCAAAGCTTAACTTGTATGACTTTATAGTTGTAACGATAAAATGTTGTTACTAAATTACTATATCCAAAGTGCTAGTTCCACTGTAAGTAAACTAAAACATACAGATAATCTCAACAAGTATGAAATCATGTTTGAATTACAGTGAGGAAAATAAATATTTGATACACTGACGATTTTGCAAGTTTTGTCATTTACAAAGAGTGTAGAGGTCTGTAAATTTTATTGTATGTACACTTCAACTGTGAGAGACAGAATCTTAAAAAAAAATCCAGAAAATCGCATTGTATGATTTTTACATAATTAATTTGCATTTTATTGCATGAAATAAATATTTGATACAATAAAAAACAGAACTTAATATTTGGTACAGTACATTTTGTTTGCAATTACAGAGGTTAGATGTTACTTGCAGTTCTTGACCAAGTTTACCCACCCTGCAGAATTGATTTTGGCCCACTCCTTCATACAGACCTTCTCCAGATCTTTCAGGTTTCAGGGCTGTCACTGGGAAACATTTAGTTTCAGCTCCCTCCAAAGGTTTTCTATTGGGTTCAGGTCTAGAGACTGGATAGGCAAGTCCAGGACCTTGTTACAGAGCCACTCCTTTGCCCTGATTATGTATTTCAGGTCATTTTCATGTTAGATGACGCAGCCAAAACCCACCTCCAGTTCTCTTACTGAGTGAAGGAGATTTTTGGCCATAATCTCACGATACATGAGATCATCCGCTCTCCCTTCAAAATGCTGCAGTTGCCCTGTCCCCTTTGCAGAAAAGCACTCCAAGTATGATGCTTCCCCACCATGTTTCACAGCTGGGACTGTGTTCTTTGGGTTGTACTTCTTCTTCCCACAAATACGGCGAGTGGAGTTGATATCAAAAAGTTCTATTTAGATCTGATCTGTCCACATGACTCTCCCCATGCCACCTATTGATCATACAGATCATCATTGGTGAATTTGAAACCGGCCTGGACATGTGCTAGCATGAGCAGAGGGACCTTGTGTGTCCTACAGGAATTTAATCAATGACGGTGCAGTGTGTTATTAAGGTTAATGTTTGAGACTGTGGTCCCAGCTCTTTTCAGGTGATTGACCATGTAGTTCTGAGCTGATTCCTGACCTTTCTCAGAATCATCCTTACAGCACGAGGCGAGATACTGCATGGAGCCCCAGATCTAAAAAGATTGACAGTCATCTTCTGTTTCTTCCATTTTTAACAATTCTGCCAACAGTTGCCTTGTCACCAAACTACTTGCCTATTCTCCTGAAGTCCATCCCAGCCTTGTGCAGGTCTACAATTTTGTCCCTGGTTTCCTTAGACACTTCTTTGGTCTTGGCCATGGTGGAGAGGTTGGAAGGTGATTGACTGTGTGGACAAGTGTCTTTTAAACAGATAACGAGTTCAAACAGGTGCAAGTAATTCAAGTAATTGGGACGCTAGTCATTTCTTATAGCCAAGCCATGAGTCAGAGTGGTTAAGGAGTCCAAGGTCAGGGGGGTACGTCATAAACAGAAGGAAGAGACAAAAGCATAGTCAGGTAACGTTCTGATGTCAGAGTACCGGGGGGATAATAGATCAGAGCTGAAGGGGTTTAACAGGCTGGTAGTCATAACAAAATTCAAGGTCAGGCAGCAGATCAAACATATAGAACTCAAGACACAGAGAGCACAGCATAAACCTCACAAGATGAATGTACAAATGGCAGTGTTCTGGGAAACTCGGCTCAGTTAAGAAGCATGGCCATTAAGTGGAATTATGAACACATGAGACAGCCGACGCCTCATAGTCTCAGACAGGATAGTTGAGCTGTCAATCAACACACTGACAGCTCAGCACACCCCTATACCAGATTGGATGGCCGAGCTGTCAGTAAGTGCATCCCAGACACCCTGAGGTGTGGAACAGGGACAGTAATGAGTGCAGAGTAGAAGGGCTTCTTAAAGAAAAACTAACAGATCTGTGAGAGTCAGAATTCTTTCTCGTTGGCAAGTGATCAAATACTTATTTCATGCAATAAAATGTAATTTATTTATTTTAAATCATGCAATGTGATTTTCTGTTATTTATTTTTAGATTCTGTCTCTCAAAGTTGAAGTATACCTGTGATAAAAATTACAGACCTCTCCATTCTTTGTAAGTGCCAAAACTTGCAAAATCAGCAGTGTTTCAAATACTTATTTTCACCACTGTATAGCTCTTTTAACCCCTTCCCGACCCATGACGCCACGTAGGCGTCATGAAAGTCGGTGCCAATCCGACCCATGACGCCTATGCGGCGTCATGGAAAGATCGCGTCCCTGCAGGCCGGGTGAAAGGGTTAACTCCCATTTCACCCGATCTGCAGGGACAGGGGGAGTGGTAGTTTAGCCCAGGGGGGGTGGCTTCACCCCCTCGTGGCTACGATCGCTCTGATTGGCTGTTGAAAGTGAAACTGCCAATCAGAGCGATTTGTAATATTTCACCTATTATAACGGGTGAAATATTACAATCCAGCCATGGCCGATGCTGAAATATCATCGGCCATGGCTGGAAATACTAATGTGACCCCACCCCACCGATCGCCCCCCCAGCCCCCCGATCTGGCCGGTACACTGCTCCGGCTCCCCTCTGTCCTGTGCTCCGCTCCCCCCCCCCCCGTGCTCTTGTCCGCTCCCCCCGTGCTCCAATCACCCCCCCGTGCTCCAATCACCCCCCCTGCACTCCGATCCACCCCCCCGGTGCTCCGTTCCACCCCCCCGTGCTCCATTCCAGCCCCCCCGTGCTCCGTTCCACGCCCCCCGTGCTCCATTCCACCCCTCCCGCGCTCCGATTCCCCCCCCCGTGCTCCGATCCCCCCCCCCCGTGGTCCCCCCCACCCCATCATACTTACCGATCCAGCCGGGGTCCCGTCCGTCTTCTCCCTGGGCGCCGCCATCTTCCAAAATGGCGGGCGCATGCGCAGTGCGCCCGCCGAATCTGCCGGCCGGCAGATTCGTTCCAAAGTGCATTTTGATCACTGAGATATAATCTATCTCAGTGATCAAAATAAAAAAAATAATAAATGACCCCCCTCTTTGTCACCCCCATAGGTAGGGACAATAAAAAAATAAAGAAATTTTTTTTTTTCCACTAATGTTAGAATAGGGTTAGGGTTAGGGGTAGGGGTAGGGTTAGGGTTAGGGCTAGGGTTAGGGCTAGGGTTAGGGCTAGGGTTAGGGGTAGGGTTAGGGCTAGGGTTAGGGGTAGGGTTAGGGCTAGGGTTAGGGGTAGGGTTAGGGGTAGGGTTAGGGCTAGGGTTAGGGTTTCGGTATGTGCACACGTATTCTGGTCCTCTGCGGATTTTTCCGCTGCGGATTTGATAAATCCGCAGTGCTAAACCGCTGCGGATTTATGGCGGATTTACCGCGTTTTTTTCTGCGCATTTCACTGCGGTTTTACAACTGCGATTTTATATTGGAGCAGTTGTAAAACCGCTGCGGAATCCGCACAAAGAAGTGACATGCTGCGGAATGTAAACCGCTGCGTTTCCGTGCAGTTTTTCCGCAGCATGTGTACAGCGATTTTTGTTTCCCATAGGTTTACATTGAACTGTAAACTCATGGGAAACTGCTGCGGATCCGCAGCGTTTTCCGCAGCGTGTGCACATACCTTTAGAATTAGGCTATGTGCACACGGTGCAGATTTGGCTGCGGATTCGCAGCAGTGTTCCATCAGGTTTACAGTACCATGTAAACATATGAAAAACCAAATCCGCTGTGCCCATGGTGCGGAAAATACCGCGCGGGAACGCTGCGTTGTATTTTCCGCAGCATGTCAATTCTTTGTGCGGATTCCGCAGCGTTTTACACCTGTTCCTCAATAGGAATCCGCAGGTGAAATCCGCACAAAAAACACTGGAAATCCGCAGGTAAAACGCAGTGCCTTTTACCCGCGGATTTTTCAAAAATGGTGCGGAAATATCTCACACGAATCCGCAACGTTGGCACATAGCCTTAGGGTTAGGGTTGGAATTAGGGCTGTGGTTAGGGTTAGGGGTGTGTTGGGGTTAGGGGTGTGTTGGAGATAGGGTTGTGATTAGGGTTATGGCTACAGTTGGGATTAGGGTTAGGGGTGTGTTGGGGTTAGTGTTGGAGGTAGAATTGAGGGGTTACCACTGTTTAGGCACATCAGGGGTCTCCAAACGCAACATGGCGCCACCATTGATTCCAGCCAATCTCGTATTCAAAAAGTCAAATGGTGCTCCCTCACTTCCGAGCCCTGAAGTGTGCCCAAACAGTGGTTTACCCCCACATATGGGGTACCAGCATACTCAAGACAAACTGCGCAACAATTACTGGGGTCCAATTTCTCCTGTTACCCTTGTGAATCTAAAAAAATGCTTGCTAAAACATAATTTTTGAGGAAAGAAAAATGATTTTTTATTTTCACGGCTCTGCGTTGTAAACGTCTGTGAAGCACTTGGGGGTTCAAAGTGCTCAACACATATCTAGATAAGTTCCTTGGGGGGTCTAGTTTCTAAAATGGTGTCATTTCTGGGGGTTTCTACTGTTTAGGCACACCAGGGGCTCTGCAAACGCAACGTGACACCCGTAGACCATTCCATCAAAGTCTGCATTTCAAAAGTCACTAGTTCCCTTCTGAGCCCCGACGTGTGCCCAAACAGTGGTTTACCCCCACTCATGGGGTATCAGCGTACTCAGGAGAAACTGGACAACAACTTTTGGGGTCCAATTTCTCCTGTAACCCTTGGGAAAATAAAAAATTCTGGGCTAAATAATTATTTTTGGAGAAAGAAAACGTATTTATTATTTTCACGGCTCTGCATTATAAACTTCTATGAAGCACTTGGGGGTTCAAAGTGCTCACCACACATCTAGATAAGTTCCTTTCGGGGTCTAGTTTCCAAAATGGGGTCACTTGTGGGGGGTTTCTACTGTTTAGGCACATCAGGGGCTCTGCAAACGCAACGTGACGCCCGCAGAGCATTCCATCAAAGTCTGCATTTCAAAACGTCACTACTTCAATTCCAAGCCCCAGCATGTGCCCAAACAGTAGTTTACCCCCACATATGGGGTATCACCGTACTCAGGAGAAACTGGACAACAAATATTGGGGTCAAATTTCTCCTGTTACCCTTGGGAAAATTAAAAAATTCTGGGCTAAATAATTATTTTTGAGGAAAGAAAACGTATTTATTATTTTCACGGCTCTGCATTATAAACTTCTATGAAGCGCTTGGGGGTTCAAAGTGCTCACCACACATCTAGATAAGTTCCTTTCGGGGTCTAGTTTCCAAAATGGGGTCACTTGTGGGGAGTTTCTACTGTTAAGCCACATCAGGGGCTCTGCAAACGCAACGTGACGCCATCAAAGTCTGCTTTTCCAAACGTCACTACTTCACTTCCGAGCCCCGGCATGTGCCCAAACAGTGATTTACCCCCACATATGGGGTATCAGCGTACTCAGGAGAAACTGGACAACAACTTTTGGGGTCAAATTTCTCCTGTTACCCTTGGGAAAATAAAAAATTGCAGGCTAAAAGATCATTTTTGAGAAAATAATTTTTTATTTTATTTTCATGGCTCTGCGTTATAAACTTCTGTGAAGCACTTGGGGGTTCAAAGTCCTCACCACACATATAGATTAGTTCCTTGGGGGGTCTAGTTTCCAAAATGGGGTCACTTGTGGGGGAGCTCCAATGTTTAGGCACACAGGGGCTTTCCAAACGCGACATGGTGTCCGCTAACAATTGGAGCTAATTTTCCATTCAAAAAGTCAAATGGCGCGCCTTCCCTTCCGAGCCCTGCCGAGTGCCCAAACAGTGGTTTACCCCCACATATGAGGTATTGACGTACTCGGGAGAAATTGCCCAACAAATTTTATGATCCATTTTATCCTACTGCCCATGTGAAAATGAAAAAATTGAGGCGAAAATAATTTTTTTGTGAAAAAAAAGTACTTTTTCATTTTTACAGATCAATTTGTGAAGCACCTGAGGGTTTAAAGTGCTCACTAGGCATCTAAATTAGTTCCTTGGGGGGTCTAGTTTCCAAAATGGGGTCACTTGTGGGGGAGCGCCAATGTTTAGGCACACAGGAGCTATCCAAACGCGACATGGTGTCCGCTAACGATGGAACTAATTTATCATTCAAAAAGTCAAATGGCGCTCCTTCCCTTCCGAGCCTTACCATGTGCCCAAACAGTGGTTTTCCCCCACATATGAGGTATCAGCGTACTCAGGACAAATTGGACAACAACTTTCGTGGTTCGAGGTATCGACGTACTCGGGAGAAATTGCCCAACACATTTTAGGATCCATTTTATCCTGTTGCCCATGTGAAAATGAAAAAATTGAGGCTAAAAGAATTTTTTTGTGAAAAAAAAGTACTTTTTCATTTTTACGGATCAATTTGTGAAGCACCTGGGGGTTCAAAGTGCTCACTATGCATCTAGATAAGTTCCTTGGGATGTCTAGTTTCCAAAATGGGGTCACTTGTGGGGGAGCTCCAATTTTTAGGCACACGGGGGCTCTCCAAACGTGACATGGTGTCCGCTAAAGAGTGGAGCCAATTTTTGATTCAAAAAGTCAAATGGCGCTCCTTCCCTTCCAAGCCCTGCCGTGCGCCCAAACAGTGGTTTACCCCCACATATGAGGTATCAGCGTACTCAGGACAAATTGGACAACAACTTTCGTGGTTCAGTTTCTCCTTTTACCATTGGGAAAATAAAAAAATTGTTGCTAAAAGATAATTTTTGTGACTAAAAAGTTAAATGTTCATTTTTTCCTTCCATGTTGCTTCTGCTGCTGTGAAGCACCTGAAGGGTTAATAAACTTCTTGAATGTGGTTTTGAGTACCTTGAGGGGTGCAGTTTTTAGAATGGTGTCACTTTTGGGTATTTTCAGCCATATAGACCCCTCAAACTGACTTCAAATGTGAGGTGGTCCCTAAAAAAAATGGTTTTGTAAATTTCGTTGTAAAAATGACAAATCGCTGGTCAAATTTTAACCCTTATAACTTCCTAACAAAAAAAAATTTTGTTTCCAAAATTGTGCTGATGTAAAGTAAACATGTGGGAAATGTTATTTAGTAACTATTTTGTGTCACATATCTCTCTGGTTTAACAGAATAAAAATTCAAAATGTGAAAATTGCGAAATTTTCAAAATTTTCGCCAAATTTCCGTTTTTATCACAAATAAACGCAGAATTTATTGACCTAAATTTACCACTAACATGAAGCTCAATATGTCACGAAAAAACAATCTCAGAACCGCTAGGATCCGTTGAAGCGTTCCTGAGTTATTACCTCATAAAGGGACACTGGTCAGAATTGCAAAAAACGGCAAGGTCTTTAAGGTCAAAATAGGCTGGGTCATGAAGGGGTTAATCACCTGACAAACGTGCAGTCCTAAACAAAAATAAATAAGGGGCTGAATGAACAAGAGATGAGAAATTTGTGTTTCTCCTGGGCCAGACACTAAATAAGAGCTGCACAAAACCTTAAGCTTATTTCTAGAGATGACCACAGATGTTACAGGAAAATTCGAATTGCAGTGAAGTTATTTGATACAAAATGATTGTTCCTATTTATACTCTGGGTTCTTTACATGTTTTTTTTTACGCCTGCCGTCCATTAAATCATGCCTCTTCTTTTCTCCTTCGACCTTCGCCTATTGCTTGCATCTTGTTTGACTTCTGCAGTCGGGCAACACGCCTTGTAACATTGTGATCTCATGAAATGCACCGCGATGACACAGTGAGCAGTGACGTCAAAGGCCTTGTTATGCTGGAATCCATGGTCTGGATTAACCCCTTTCTGACATTAGACGTACTATCCCGTCAAAGTGGGGTGGGCCCGTATGACCACAGACGGGATAGTACATCATGGGGGAGCACGGCCGATCGCACGGCCGATCGCGGCCGGGTGTCGGCTGACTATCGCAGCTATCGCAGCTGACATCCGGCACTATGTGCCAGGAGCAGTCACGGACCACCCCTGGCACATTAACCCCTAGCACACTGCGATCAAACATGATCGCAGTGCTCCGGCAGTATAGGGAATCATCGCACAGGGAGGGGGCTCCCTGCGGGCATCCCTGAGATCTCCGGAGCAACACGATATGATTGCGTTGCTGCGAGGGTCTCTTACCTCCTCCTCCCTGCAGCAGGCCTGGATCCAAAATGGCCGCAGGGCTGCATCCGGGTCCTGCAGGGAGGTGGCTTACCAGTGCCTGCTCAGAGCAAGCGCTGGTAAGCCTGCAGGAGTGCATGTCAGATCGCTGATCTGACACAGTGCACAGCAAAGTGTCAGATCAGTGATATTACACTATAACATGATGCCCCCGTGGGGCAATGTTATAGTGTTAAAAAAAAATTAAATGTGTAAAAAAATTAAAAAAAAATCCCTAAAAATATAATAATAATATATTGTACCTATAAATACATTTCTTTAACTAAATTTAGAAAAAACAATAAAAGTACACATATTTAGTATCACCGTGTCCGTAGCGACCCCACCTATAAAACTGTCCCAATAGTTAACCCTTTCAGTGAGCACCGTTAAAAAAAAAAAAAAAAAAAACGAGGCAAAAAACAACGCTTTATTATCATACCGCCAAACAAATAGTGGAATAACACGCAATCAAAAAGATGGATATAAATAACCATGTTACCGCTGAAAACATCATCTTGTCCTACAAAAAACAAGCTGCCATACAGCGTCATTAAAGAAAAAAGAAAAAAGTTATAGTCCTAAGAATAAAGCGATGCAAAAATAATTATTTTTTCTATAAAATAGTTTTTATCGTATAAAAGCGCCAAAACATAACAAAATATATAAATGAGGTATCACTGTAATCATACTGACCCGAAGAATAAAACTGCTTTATTCATTTTACCAAACGCAGAACGGTATAAACGCCTCTCCCAAAAGAAATTCATGAATAGCTGGCTTTTGGTAATTTTGCCTCACAAAAATCGGAATAAAAAGCGATCAAAAAATGTCACGTGCCCCAAAAAAAACAATAGAAACGTCAACTCGTCCCTCAAAAAACAAGACCTCACATGACTCTGTGGACCCATATATGGAAAAATTATAGCTCTCAAAATGTGGTAATGCAAAAAATATTTTTTGCAATAAGAAGCGACTTTCAGTGTGTGTGTGTGTCAGTCCACTAAAAACCCGCTATAAAAGTAAATCAAACCCCCCTTCATCACCCCCTTAGTTAGGAAAAAATAAAAAATTACAAAAATGTATTTATTTCCATTTTCCCATTAGGGTTAGGGCTAGGGTTAGGGTTAGGGCTAGGGTTAGGGTCAGGGCTAGGGTTAGGGTCAGGGCTAGGGTTAGAGATAGGTTTAGGGTTAGGTCCAGGGTTAGGGCTAGGGTTAGGGCTAGGGTTAGTGTTAGGGCTAGGGTTAGGGCTAGGTTTAGGGTTAGGGCTGGGGCTAGGGATAAGGCTACAGTTAGGGTTGGGGCTAAAGTTAGGGTTAGGGTTTGGATTACATTTACGATTGGGAAAAGGGTTGAGATTAGGGTAAGGGGTGTGTTTGGATTAGGGGTTCAGTTATAATTGGGGGGTTTCCACTGTTTAGGCACATCAGGGGCTCTCCAAACGCGACAGGGCAACTAAACTCAATTCCAGCCAATTCTGCGTTGAAAAAGTAAAATGGTGCTCCTTCCCTTCCGAGCTCTCCCGTGCACCCAAACAGGGGTTTACCCCAACATATGGGGTATCAGCATACTCAGGACAAATTAGATAACAACTTTTGGGGTCCAATTTCTCCTGTTACCCTTGGGAAAATGCAAATTTGGGGGCTAAAAAATAATTTTTTGTGGAAAAAAAAAGATTTTTTATTTTCATGGCTCTGCCTTATAAACTGTAGTGAAACACTTTGGGGTTCAAATATCTCACAACACATCTAGATAAGTTCCTTGGGGGGTCTAGTTTCCAATATGAGGTCACTTGTGGGGGGTTTCTACTGTTTAGGTACATTAGGGGCTCTGCAAACGCAATGTGACGCCTGCAGACCAATCCATCTAAGTCTGCATTCCAAATGACGCTCCTTCCCTTCCGTGTAGAGTTGAGCGACCTTGACCTTTTTAGAGTCGAGCCGGGTTTCGCGAAACCCGACTATCTCAAAAGTCGGGTCGAGTGAAATCGGCCGATTATGACGTAAAGTCGGGATCGACCAAAACACGAAACCCAATGCAAGTCAATGGGGCAGCATAGTCGGCAGTGAGTGGGGGCCAGGAAAACACCTAGAGTGCCCATTTTAATGTCAAAACCATCCATTCTTCTTAATGAAGCTTGTCAAGCGTAATTTACCTTATAATAATTGGAAGGCATTTGAAATTGGGGGTCATTTGGCTAAAGTTGTGGTGGGTAGGGCTGGTTCAAGTAATTAGTGGGCCCAGGAAATCTGGACCACGTCACGGCAGTGGAGCAGGGAGAGGTAAGTATTTCAACTTTGCAAGTGCTGTGAACCTGAGCAAGCAGGGGGGGCCCACTCGTTGGCATTGGCACTGGCACAGGGCCCCTCAAAGTACAGCGGTGTGTTTGCACGGCGGGGGCGCCTCCCACCGGCAGCAACACTTTTGCGTACTATGAGAGGCCCTGTGCCAGTGACGTCGCCAACTAGTATTCCTCCCCCCACCTGATGAAGGAACCTGCACTTTCATCTGCACCTTCCTCTTTGTCCCCGTTTAAGGTGGTATGGTATGCGGGAAGAGCAACCTGACTTTCAGCAGGGTCACAATGTTGTTGTGTAGCGTGCACGGGGAATGTTGCGTTATGGGTCAATGTACCAGCAGACTCATCTATCACTGGCTGGGCAATGGGCAGGATGAGGAGGAAACACAGATATAGGCCCAAAGAATAAAGTTGGCTAAATGCAGTTCAAAATTGGTAACACAGGAATAACCAGGGGGCATTGCAGTGGAGGACAACTGGAATGAGAGGCTGACACAGAGAGTAGGCCCAAATCAGTAAGTAGTCGAAATGCAGTTCAAAATTGGCAACCGTAGTAAACAGGCGGCACAGCTTTGTTCAGTGGAGGAGAACAGCAAGGAGTGGCAGACACCGATAGTAGGCCCCAACCCAACTAGTAGGCCAAATGCAGTCTAACATTAACAACTACTTAACGAGCACCTGAAAACGGAATTTCAGGACAGGAAACCAGGAGAACAGCAAGGAGTGGCAGACACCGATAGTAGGCCCCAAACCAACTAGTACGCCAAATGCAGTTGTTCCGTTTAACCACAATTTAATGAGAGCCTGAAGATAGAAGTTCAGGAAAGGCAACCTGGAGAACACCTTGGAGTGGAACACACCATCTCTCTACACCCCATACCCAATTTGTAGGCCTAATGCAGTGTAGTTTCCAAGAACTACTAAACGAGAGCCGGAAGATCGAAGCTCAGGAAAGGCAACCTGGAGAACACCTTGGAGTGGAACACACCATCTCTCTACACCCCATACCCAATTTGTAGGCCTAATGCAGTGTAGTTTCCAAGAACTACTAAACGAGAGCCGGAAGATCGAAGCTCAGGAAAGGCAACCTGGAGAACACCTTGGAGTGGAACACACCATCTTTCTACACCCCATAGCCAATTTGTAGGCCTAATGCAGCGTAGTTTCCAACAACTACTAAACGAGAGCATGAAGATCGAAGCATTGGCGAGGAAACCTGGGGAACACCTTGGAGTGGAACACACCATCTCTCTACACCCCATACCCAATTTGTAGGCCTAATACAGCATAGTTTCCAACAACTACTAAACAAGAGCCGGAAGATCGAAGCTCAGGAAAGGCAACCTGTAGAACACCTTGGAGTGGAACACACCATCTCTCTACACTCCATACCCAATTTGTAGGCCTAATGCAGTGTAGTTTCCAAGAACTACTAAACGAGAGCCGGAAGATCGAAGCTCAGGAAAGGCAACCTGGAGAACACCTTGGAGTGGAACACACCATCTCTCTACACCCCATACCCAATTTGTAGGCCTAATGCAGTGTAGTTTCCAAGAACTACTAAACGAGAGCCGGAAGATCGAAGCTCAGGAAAGGCAACCTGGAGAACACCTTGGAGTGGAACACACCATCTCTCTACACCCCATACCCAATTTGTAGGCCTAATGCAGCGTAGTTTCCAACAACTACTAAACGAGAGCATGAAGATCGAAGCATTGGCGAGGAAACCTGGGAAACACCTTGGAGTGGAACACACCATCTCTCTACACCCCATACCCAATTTGTAGGCCTAATGCAGCATAGTTTCCAACAACTACTAAACGAGAGCCGGAAGATCGAAGCTCAGGAAAGGCAACTTGGAGAACACCTTGGAGTGGAACACACCATCTCTCTACACCCCATACCCAATTTGTAGGCCTAATGCAGTGTAGTTTCCAAGAACTACTAAACGAGAGTCGGAAGATCGAAGCTCAGGAAAGGCAACCTGGAGAACACCTTGGAGTGGAACACACCATCTCTCTACACCCCATAGCCAATTTGTAGGCCTAATGCAGCGTAGTTTCCAACAACTACTAAACGAGAGCATGAAGATCGAAGCATTGGCGAGGAAACCTGGGGAACACCTTGGAGTGGAACACACCATCTCTCTACACCCCATACCCAATTTGTAGGCCTAATGCAGCGTAGTTTCCAACAACTACTAAACGAGAGCCGGAAGATCGAAGCTCAGGAAAGGCAACCTGGAGAACACCTTGGATTGGAACACACCATCTCTCTACACCCCATACCCAATTTGTAGGCCTAATGCAGTGTAGTTTCCAAGAACTACTAAACGAGAGCCGGAAGATCGAAGCTCAGGAAAGGCAACCTGGAGAACACCTTGGAGTGGAACACACCATCTCTCTACACCCCATAGCCAATTTGTAGGCCTAATGCAGCGTAGTTTCCAACAACTACTAAACGAGAGCATGAAGATCGAAGCATTGGCGAGGAAACCTGGGGAACAACTTGGAGTGGAACACACCATCTCTCTACACCCCATACCCAATTTGTAGGCCTAATGCAGTGTAGTTTCCAAGAACTACTAAACGAGAGCCGGAAGATCGAAGCTCAGGAAAGGCAACCTGGAGAACACCTTGGAGTGGAACACACCATCTCTCTACACCCCATACCCAATTTGTAGGCCTAATGCAGTGTAGTTTCCAAGAACTACTAAACGAGAGCCGGAAGATCGAAGCTCAGGAAAGGCAACCTGGAGAACACCTTGGAGTGGAACACACCATCTCTCTACACCCCATACCCAATTTGTAGGCCTAATGCAGTGTAGTTTCCAAGAACTACTAAACAAGAGCTGGAAGATCGAAGCTCAGGAATGGCAACCTGGAGAACACCTTGGAGTGGAACACACCATCTCTCTACACCCCATAGCCAATTTGTAGGCCTAATGCAGCGTAGTTTCCAACAACTACTAAACGAGAGCATGAAGATCGAAGCATTGGCGAGGAAACCTGGGGAACACCTTGGAGTGGAACACACCATCTCTCTACACCCCATACCCAATTTGTAGGCCTAATGCAGCGTAGTTTCCAACAACTACTAAACGAGAGCCGGATGATCGAAGCTCAGGAAAGGCAACCTGTAGAACACCTTGGAGTGGAACACACCATCTCTCTACACCCCATACCCAATTTGTAGGCCTAATGCAGTGTAGTTTCCAAGAACTACTAAACGAGAGCCGGAAGATCGAAGCTCAGGAAAGGCAACCTGGAGAACACCTTGGAGTGGAACACACCATCTCTCTACACCCCATACCCAATTTGTAGGCCTAATGCAGTGTAGTTTCCAAGAACTACTAAACGAGAGCCGGAAGATCGAAGCTCAGGAAAGGCAACCTGGAGAACACCTTGGAGTGGAACACACCATCTCTCTACACCCCATACCCAATTTGTAGGCCTAATGCAGCGTAGTTTCCAACAACTACTAAACGAGAGCCGGAAGATCGAAGCTCAGGAAAGGCAACCTGGGGAACACCTTGGAGTGTAACACACCATCTCTCTCCACCCGATACCCATTTTTTAGGCCTAATGCAGTGTAGTTTTCTACAACTACTAAACGAGAGTCGGAAGACCGAAGCAATGGCAAGGAAACCTGGGGAACACCTTGGAGTGTAACACACCATCTCTCTCCACCCCATACCCAATTTGTAGGCCTAATGCAGCCTACTTTCCGACAACCTGGGGAACACCTTGGAGTGTAACAAACCCTCTCTCTACACCACGGAAGGGCTGATTCTTAGGAAGGAAGGCTGTCGGAAAGAAGCAGGGCGCGTCCGAGGGTGATTATATTCTTATTAGGTATATACTCACCCTCGGACGCGCCCTGCTTCTTTATTTATAATGAATGTTTATTTGCAATGTGGTTTTGACTTACTCTATTTTTTTGGTAAATAATGATTTTATTATTTTCATTGTTTTGCATCTTCTTGGCAATAATATAAAGAAGACGCGACAGGACAACACTCGGTGGATGCCATATCTGTGTTTTAAATTGAAAAAAACTTTCAGTTAACTACTTGCAGGAGAAAGTTATTGTAGCTGGTGGCCATTTTTAGTACTGTACCAGATTTTTGTTGTATGTGTTTGTTTTTAATGTTAAAATGTCTGCATTTGATATCTCTCCAGTATTTTCTTTTTTATAAGCAAAATACTTATTTTTATATATTCTGATGTTGGTTCCAGGGGTACACGGGCAGCAGTGGTGTGGTCAGTGGAGGCTTAGTGGAAGGAGTGACCGCAGACAGGCATCGAAGGCCTAAAATAATAACACATGGCTGTAGGCAATTTTAAATTGGTTCCAGGGGTACACGGGCAGCAGTGGTGTGGTCAGTGGAGGCCTAGTGGAAGGAGTGACCGCAGACAGGCATCGAAGGCCTAAAGTAAAAAAATTGGGCTGGCTGTAGGCAATTTTAAATTGGTTCCAGGGGTACACGGGCAGCAGTGGTGTGGTCAGTGGAGGCATATTGTAAGGAGTGACCGCAGACAGGCATCGAAGGCCTAAAATAATAACACATGGCTATAGGCAATTTTAAATTGGTTCCAGGGGTACACGGGCAGCAGTGGTGTGGTCAGTGGAGGCCTAGTGGAAGGAGTGACCGCAGACAGGCATCGAAGGCCTAAAGTAAAAAAATTGGGCTGGCTGTAGGCAATTTTAAATTGGTTCCAGGGGTACACGGGCAGCAGTGGTGTGGTCAGTGGAGGCCTAGTGGAAGGAGTGGCCGCAGACAGGCATCGAAGGCCTAAAATAATAACACATGGCTGTAGGCAATTTTAAATTGGTTCCAGGGGTACACGGGCAGCAGTGGCCTGGTCAGTGTAGTAGTAGTAGAAAGAACGGACCGCAGACAGGCATCGAAGGCCTAAAATAAAAATATTGGGCTGGCTGTAGGCAATTTTAAATTGGTTCCAGGGGTACACGGGCAGCAGTGGTGTGGTCAGTGGAGGCATATTGTAAGGAGTGACCGCAGACAGGCATCGAAGGCCTAAAATAATAACACATGGCTGTAGGCAATTTTAAATTGGTTCCAGGGGTACACGGGCAGCAGTGGTGTGGTCAGTGGAGGCCTAGTGGAAGGAGTGACCGCAGACAGGCATCGAAGGCCTAAAATAATAACACATGGCTGTAGGCAATTTTAAATTGGTTCCAGGGGTACACGGGCAGCAGTGGCCTGGTCAGTGTAGTAGTAGTAGAAAGAACAGACCGCAGACAGGCATCGAAGGCCTAAAATAAAAAAATTGGGCTGGCTGTAGGCAATTTTAAATTGGTTCCAGGGGTACACGGGCAGCAGTGGTGTGGTCAGTGGAGGCATATTGTAAGGAGTGACCGCAGACAGGCATCGAAGGCCTAAAATAATAACACATGGCTGTAGGCAATTTTAAATTGGTTCCAGGGGTACACGGGCAGCAGTGGTGTGGTCAGTGGAGGCCTAGTGGAAGGAGTGACCGCACACAGGCATCGAAGGCCTAAAGTAAAAAAATTGGGCTGGCTGTAGGCAATTTTAAATTGGTTCCAGGGGTACACGGGCAGCAGTGGTGTGGTCAGTGGAGGCCTAGTGGAAGGAGTGACCGCAGACAGGCATCGAAGGCCTAAAATAATAACACATGGCTGTAGGCAATTTTAAATTGGTTCCAGGGGTACACGGGCAGCAGTGGCCTGGTCAGTGTAGTAGTAGTAGAAAGAACGGACCGCAGACAGGCATCGAAGGCCTAAAATAAAAAAATTGGGCTGGCTGTAGGCAATTTTAAATTGGTTCCAGGGGTACACGGGCAGCAGTGGTGTGGTCAGTGGAGGCATATTGTAAGGAGTGACCGCAGACAGGCATCGAAGGCCTAAAATAATAACACATGGCTGTAGGCAATTTTAAATTGGTTCCAGGGGTACACGGGCAGCAGTGGCCTGGTCAGTGTAGTAGTAGTAGAAAGAATGGACCGCAGACAGGCATCGAAGGCCTAAAATAAAAAAATTGGGCTGGCTGTAGGCAATTTTAAATTGGTTCCAGGGGTACACGGGCAGCAGTGGCCTGGTCAGTGTAGTAGTAGTAGAAAGAACGGACCGCAGACAGGCATCGAAGGCCTAAAATAAAAAAATTGGGCTGGCTGTAGGCAATTTTAAATTGGTTCCAAGGGTACACGGGCAGCAGTGGTGTGGTCAGTGGAGGCATATTGTAAGGAGTGACCGCAGACAGGCATCGAAGGCCTAAAATAATAACACATGGCTGTAGGCAATTTTAAATTGGTTCCAGGGGTACACGGGCAGCAGTGGTGTGGTAAGTGGAGGCCTAGTGGAAGGAGTGACCGCAGACAGGCATCGAAGGCCTAAAGTAAAAAAATTGGGCTGGCTGTAGGCAATTTTATATTGGTTCCAGGGGTACACGGGCTGCAGTGGTGTGGTCAGTGGAGGCCTAGTGGAAGGAGTGACCGCAGACAGGCATCGAAGGCCTAAAATAATAACACATGGCTGTAGGCAATTTTAAATTGGTTCCAGGGGTACACGGGCAGCAGTGGCCTGGTCAGTGTAGTAGTAGTAGAAAGAACGGACCGCAGACAGGCATCGAAGGCCTAAAATAAAAAAATTGGGCTGGCTGTAGGCAATTTTAAATTGGTTCCAGGGGTACACGGGCAGCAGTGGTGTGGTCAGTGGAGGCATATTGTAAGGAGTGACCGCAGACAGGCATCGAAGGCCTAAAATAATAACACATGGCTGTAGGCAATTTTAAATTGGTTCCAGGGGTACACGGGCAGCAGTGGCCTGGTCAGTGTAGTAGTAGTAGTAGAAAGAATGGACCGCAGACAGGCATCGAAGGCCTAAAATAAAAAAATTGGGCTGGCTGTAGGCAATTTTAAATTGGTTCCAGGGGTACACGGGCAGCAGTGGTGTGGTCAGTGGAGGCATATTGTAAGGAGTGACCGCAGACAGGCATCGAAGGCCTAAAATAATAACACATGGCTGTAGGCAATTTTAAATTGGTTCCAGGGGTACACGGGCAGCAGTGGCCTGGTCAGTGTAGTAGTAGTAGAAAGAACGGACCGCAGACAGGCATCGAAGGCCTAAAATAAAAAAATTGGGCTGGCTGTAGGCAATTTTAAATTGGTTCCAGGGGTACACGGGCAGCAGTGGTGTGGTCAGTGGAGGCATATTGTAAGGAGTGACCGCAGACAGGCATCGAAGGCCTAAAATAATAACACATGGCTGTAGGCAATTTTAAATTGGTTCCAGGGGTACACGGGCAGCAGTGGCCTGGTCAGTGTAGTAGTAGTAGAAAGAATGGACCGCAGACAGGCATCGAAGGCCTAAAATAAAAAAATTGGGCTGGCTGTAGGCAATTTTAAATTGGTTCCAGGGGTACACGGGCAGCAGTGGCGTGGTCAGTGGAGGCATAGTGGAAGGAGTGACCGCAGACAGGCTTCGAAGGCCTAACATAACAAAAATGTCAATACAATGGTATTGTCAGTGGCAGGCATTGAAGGATGTCAGCCCATAGACTAAACATTGGTGGAGCTGTGAGATAATTTTGCAAGTGGTAGAGCACTGTTTGAGCTGGGGGGGGAACTGTCTTGTGGCCGGCGGTACAGGCCCAGGGCCCCTCATATTACAACGGTGTGTCTGACGTTGGGTGCGCACCACCACCACCAGAGACACTTTATTGTACTAGGAGGGACCCAGTGGCAGTGCCGTCGACCAAAAGCGGGCACACCCACCTCTTCAGACAAACAGCACTCTCACGGGTGCTGTCGCCAAGTGTCGATACCACGGCCCCGTGTGGGGAGTTTGGCCATTTAGTGAGGTGTAAACATGTCGTATGCTGGACAATCAGGTGCAGAAAATTACGAGATTGGAAAAGGCATTCAGAATAGTCCACAGGCAAGACCTTTTCATAGGAAAGCTAGGTGTCGGCTGGGCAAGGTGGGGCAAAAGATTTCGAAATCCAGTTGTGGTTCATTTTAATGAAGGTTAGATCATCTACATTTTGGATAGCCAGACGAGTCCTTTTTTCTGTTAGTATTGAACCTGCAGCACTGAATACTCTTTCTGATAGGACACTAGCTGCCGGGCAAGCAAGCTCCTGCAATGCATATTCTGCCAATTCTGGCCAGGTGTCTAATTTTGATGCCCAGTAATCAAATGGGAATGACGGTTGAGGGAGAACATCGATAAGGGATGAAAAATAGTTTGTAACCATACTGGACAAATCCTGTCCTGTCTGCGGTCATAGCAAAATCACTCCACAACCTGGTCAGAAAACCCCTCTGGCCAACGCCACTTCTGATTTCTGCCCCTCTAACTCCTCTGGTCTGCTGGCCCCTGCAGCTCGTGTGAGAACGATCACGGGCGCTGTGTGCAGGGAATGCCAGAAGCAAACGGTCAACAAGAGTTGATTGTTTGGTTGCTAATATTAGTTCCAAGTTCTCATGTGGCATTATATTTTGCAATTTGCCTTTATAGCGAGGATCAAGGAGGCAGGCCAACCAGTAATCGTCATCGTTCATCATTTTAGTTATGCGTGTGTCCCTTTTGAGGATACGTAAGGCATAATCCGCCATGTGGGCCAAAGTTCCAGTTCTCAAATCTGCGGTTGTGCTTGGTTGAGGGGCAGTTTCAGGCAAATCCACGTCACTTGTGTCCCTCCAAAAACCAGAACCCGGCCTTGCCGCGCCACCAATTTCCAGTGGCCCCGGAAAAGCTTCCTCATTAAAAATATAATCATCCCCATCATCCTCCTCGTCCTCCTCCTCCTCTTCGCCCGCTAACTCGTCCTGTACACTGCCCTGGCCAGACAATGGCTGACTGTCATCAAGGCTTTCCTCTTTCTCAGCTGCAGACGCCTGATCCTTTATGTGCGTCAAACTTTGCATCAGCAGACGCATTAGGGGGATGCTCATGCTTATTATGGCGTTGTCTGCACTAACCAGCCGTGTGCATTCCTCAAAACACTGAAGGACTTGACACATGTCTTGAATCTTCGACCACTGCACACCTGACAACTCCATGTCTGCCATCCTACTGCCTGCCCGTGTATGTGTATCCTCCCACAAAAACATAACAGCCCGCCTCTGTTCGCACAGTCTCTGAAGCATGTGCAGTGTTGAGTTCCTCCTTGTTGCAACGTCTATGATTAGGCGATGCTGGGGAAGGTTCAAAGAACGCTGATAGGTCTGCATACGGCTGGAGTGTACGGGCGAACGGCGGATATGTGAGCAAAGTCCACACACTTTGAGGAGCAGATCGGATAACCACGGATAACTTTTCAGGAAGCACTGCACCACCAGGTTTAAGGTGTGAGCCAGGCAAGGAATGTGTTTCAGTTGGGAAAGGGAGATGGCAGCCATGAAATTCCTTCCGTTATCACTCACTACCTTGCCTGCCTCAAGATCTACAGTGCCCAGCCACGACTGCGTTTCTTTCTGCAAGAACTCGGACAGAACTTCCGCGGTGTGTCTGTTGTCGCCCAAACACTTCATAGCCAATACAGCCTGCTGACGTTTGCCAGTAGCTGCCCCATAATGGGAGACCTGGTGTGCAACAGTGGCAGCTGCGGATGGAGTGGTTGTGCGACTGCGGTCTGTGGACGAGCTCTCGCTTCTGCAGGAGGACGAAGAGGAGGAGGAGGGGGTGCGAACGGCTACAGCCAACTGTTTCCTAGACCGTGGGCTAGGCAGAACTGTCCCAAACTTGCTGTCCCCTGTGGACCCTGCATCCACCACATTTACCCAGTGTGCCGTGATGGACACGTAACGTCCCTGGCCATGCCTACTGGTCCATGCATCTGTTGTCAGGTGCACCTTTGTGCTCACAGATTGCCTGAGTGCATGGACGATGCGCTCTTTAACATGCTGGTGGAGGGCTGAGATGGCTTTTCTGGAAAAAAAGTGTCGACTGGGTAGCTCGTAGCGTGGTACAGCGTAGTCCATCAGGGCTTTGAAAGCTTCGCTTTCAACTAACCGGTAGGGCATCATCTCTAACGAGATTAGTCTAGCTATGTGGGCGTTCAAACCCTCTGTACGCGGATGCGAGGCTAAGTACTTCCTTTTTCTAACCATAGTCTCATGTAGGGTGAGCTGGACTGGAGAGCTGGAGATCGTGGAACTAGCGGGGGTGCCGGTGGACATGGCAGACTGAGAGACGGTGGGAGATGGTATTGTTGCCGCCGGTGCCCTAGATGCAGTGTTTCCTACTACAAAACTGGTGATTCCCTTACCCTGACTGCTTTGGCCTGGCAAAGAAACCTGCACAGATACTGCAGGTGGTGCGGAAAATGGTGGCCCTACACTGCCGGAAGGGATGTTGCGTTGCTGACTAGCTTCATTGGCCGAGGGTGCTACAACCTTAAGGGACGTTTGGTAGTTAGTCCAGGCTTGCAAATGCATGGTGGTTAAATGTCTATGCATGCAACTTGTATTGAGACTTTTCAGATTCTGTCCTCTGCTTAAGGTAGTTGAACATTTTTGACAGATGACTTTGCGCTGATCAATTGGATGTTGTTTAAAAAAATGCCAGACTGCACTCTTTCTAGCATCGGATACCTTTTCAGGCATTGCAGACTGAGCTTTAACCGGATGGCCACGCTGTCCTCCAACAGGTTTTGGCTTTGCCACGCGTTTTGGGCAAGATACGGGCCCGGCAGATGGAACCTGTTGCGATGTTGATGCCTGCTGCGGCCCCTCCTCCTCCGCTTCAGAACTGCTGCCGCCTGCACCCTGTTCCCCCAATGGCTGCCAATCGGGGTCAAGAACTGGGTCATCTATTACCTCTTCTTGTAGCTCGTGTGCAACTTCGTCTGTGTCACCGTGTCGGTCGGTGGTATAGCGTTCGTGATGGGGCAACATAGTCTCATCAGGGTCTGATTCTTGATCATTACCCTGCGAGGGCAATGTTGTGGTCTGAGTCAAAGGACCAGCATAGTAGTCTGGCTGTGGCTGTGCATCAGTGCACTCCATGTCAGATTCAACTTGTAATGGGCATGGACTGTTAACTGCTTCACTTTCTAAGCCAGGGACGGTATGTGTAAAGAGCTCCATGGAGTAACCCGTTGTGTCGCCTGCTGCATTCTTCTCTGTTGTTGTTTTTGCTGAAGAGGACAAGGAAGCGACTTGTCCCTGACCGTGAACATCCACTAACGACGCGCTGCTTTGACATTTACCAGTTTCACGAGAGGAGGCAAAAGAGCTAGAGGCTGAGTCAGCAAGATAAGCCAAAACTTGCTCTTGCTGCTCCGGCTTTAAAAGCGGTTTTCCTACTCCCAGAAAAGGGAGCGTTCGAGGCCTTGTGTAGCCAGACGACGAACCTGGCTCCACAGCTCCAGACTTAGGTGCAATATTTTTTTTCCCACGACCAGCTTATACTCCACCACTACCACTACCCTCATTACCAGCTGACAATGAACGCCCCCGGCCACGACCTCTTCCACCAGACTTCCTCATTGTTTTAAAAACGTAAACAAACTAACGGTATTTGTTGCTGTCACACAAATTACACGGTGAGCTATAACTTCAGTATGATTTAGCTACCCCTTTACAGGTGAGTGAGACCACAACGAAAATCAGGCACAATGTTACACACTCTGTTGTTGGTGGCAACAAATGAGAGAGATGCCACACACGCAGGACTGTCACTGAAGCACAAATGTAAATATTAATCTCCCACTGATTTGATTTTTTTTTTTTTTTCAGGGAGACTTTAGGAAAAAAAAATAATAGAATAAAATGATTTTTTCAGGAAGAATTTAGAAACTAAATAAAATAAAATGATTTTTTCAGGGAGAATTTAGAAAACAAATAAAACAAAAAAAGGCTTTCTATGGCCCACTGAGTGAGAGATGACGCACACAGGAGTCAGGAGTGGCACACAAGCCCAGAGGCCAATATTTATCTCCCACTGATTGATGTAGTGATTTTTTCAGGTAGATTTTGGAACCCAAATCAAGCTAAAAAAATAATAGGCTTTCTATGGCCCACAATTGGAGAGAGAGAGAGAGAGATGGCACACCCAGGAGTAAAGACTGGCACACAAGCAGAAAAGGCAATATTAATCTCCCACTGATTTGTTTTTTTGTTTTTTTTCAGGGAGACTTTAGGAAAAAAAAATAATAGAATAAAATGATTTTTTCAGGAAGAATTTAGAAACCAAATAAAATAAAATGATTTTTTCAGGGAGAATTTAGAAAACAAATAAAACAAAAAAAGGCTTTCTATGGCCCACTGAGTGAGAGATGACGCACACAGGAGTCAGGAGTGGCACACAAGCCCAGAGGCCAATATTTATCTCCCACTGATTGATGTAGTGATTTTTTCAGGTAGATTTTGGAACCCAAATCAAGCTAAAAAAATAATAGGCTTTCTATGGCCCACAATTGGAGAGAGAGAGAGAGAGATGGCACACCCAGGAGTCAAGACTGGCACACAAGCAGAAAGGGCAATATTAATCTCCCACTGATTTGTTTTTTGTTTTTTTTCAGGGAGACTTTAGGAAAAAAAATAATAGAATAAAATGATTTTTTCAGGAAGAATTTAGAAACCAAATAAAATAAAATGATTTTTTCAGGGAGAATTTAGAAAACAAAACAAAAAAAGGCTTTCTATGGCCCACTGAGTGAGAGATGACGCACACAGGAGTCAGGAGTGGCACACAAGCCCAGAGGCCAATATTTATCTCCCACTGATTGATGTAGTGATTTTTTCAGGTAGATTTTGGAACCCAAATCAAGCTAAAAAAAATAATAGGCTTTCTATGGCCCACAATTGGAGAGAGAGAGAGAGATGGCACACCCAGGAGTCAAGACTGGCACACAAGCAGAAAGGGCAATATTAATCTCCCACTGATTTGATTTTTTTTTTTTTTTCAGGGAGACTTTAGGAAAAAAAATAATAGAATAAAATGATTTTTTCAGGAAGAATTTAGAAACCAAATAAAATAAAATGATTTTTTCAGGGAGAATTTAGAAAACAAATAAAACAAAAAAAGGCTTTCTATGGCCCACTGAGTGAGAGATGACGCACACAGGAGTCAGGAGTGGCACACAAGCCCAGAGGCCAATATTTATCTCCCACTGATTGATGTAGTGATTTTTTCAGGTAGATTTTGGAACCCAAATCAAGCTAAAAAAATAATAGGCTTTCTATGGCCCACAATTGGAGAGAGAGAGAGAGATGGCACACCCAGGGGTCAAGACTGGCACACAAGCAGAAAGGGCAATATTAATCTCCCACTGATTTGTTTTTTGTTTGTTTTTTCAGGGAGACTTTAGGAAAAAAAATAATAGAATAAAATGATTTTTTCAGGAAGAATTTAGAAACCAAATAAAATAAAATGATTTTTTCAGGGAGAATTTAGAAAACAAATAAAACAAAAAAAGGCTTTCTATGGCCCACTGAGTGAGAGATGACGCACACAGGAGTCAGGAGTGGCACACAAGCCCAGAGGCCAATATTTATCTCCCACTGATTGATGTAGTGATTTTTTCAGGTAGATTTTGGAACCCAAATCAAGCTAAAAAAATAATAGGCTTTCTATGGCCCACAATTGGAGAGAGAGAGAGAGATGGCACACCCAGGAGTCAAGACTGGCACACAAGCAGAAAGGGCAATATTAATCTCCCACTGATTTGTTTTTTTTTTTTTTTTCAGGGAGACTTTAGGAAAAAAAAAATAGAATAAAATGATTTTTTCAGGAAGAATTTAGAAACCAAATAAAATAAAATGATTTTTTCAGGGAGAATTTAGAAAACAAATAAAACAAAAAAAGGCTTTCTATGGCCCACTGAGTGAGAGATGACGCACACAGGGGTCAGGAGTGGCACACAAGCCCAAAGGCCAATATTTATCTCCCACTGATTGATGTAGTGATTTTTTCAGGTAGATTTTGGAACCCAAATCAAGCTAAAAAAATAATAGGCTTTCTATGGCCCACAATTGGAGAGAGAGAGAGAGATGGCACACCCAGGAGTCAAGACTGGCACACAAGCAGAAAGGGCAATATTAATCTCCCACTGATTTGTTTTTTGTTTGTTTTTTCAGGGAGACTTTAGGGAAAAAAATAATAGAATAAAATGATTTTTTCAGGAAGAATTTAGAAACCAAATAAAATAAAATGATTTTTTCAGGGAGAATTTAGAAAACAAATAAAACAAAAAAAGGCTTTCTATGGCCCACTGAGTGAGAGATGACGCACACAGGAGTCAGGAGTGGCACACAAGCCCAGAGGCCAATATTTATCTCCCACTGATTGATGTAGTGATTTTTTCAGGTAGATTTTGGAACCCAAATCAAGCTAAAAAAATAATAGGCTTTCTATGGCCCACAATTGGAGAGAGAGAGAGAGATGGCACACCCAGGAGTAAAGACTGGCACACAAGCAGAAAGGGCAATATTAATCTCCCACTGATTTGTTTTTTTGTTTTTTTCAGGGAGACTTTAGGAAAAAAAATAATAGAATAAAATGATTTTTTCAGGAAGAATTTAGAAACCAAATAAAATAAAATGATTTTTTTCAGGGAGAATTTAGAAAACAAATAAAACAAAAAAAGGCTTTCTATGGCCCACTGAGTGAGAGATGACGCACACAGGAGTCAGGAGTGGCACACAAGCCCAGAGGCCAATATTTATCTCCCACTGATTGATGTAGTGATTTTTTCAGGTAGATTTTGGAACCCAAATCAAGCTAAAAAAATAATAGGCTTTCTATGGCCCACAATTGGAGAGAGAGAGAGAGATGGCACACCCAGGAGTCAAGACTGGCACACAAGCAGAAAGGGCAATATTAATCTCCCACTGATTTGTTTTTTGTTTTTTTTTTCAGGGAGACTTTAGGAAAAAAAATAATAGAATAAAATGATTTTTTCAGGAAGAATTTAGAAACCAAATAAAATAAAATGATTTTTTCAGGGAGAATTTAGAAAACAAATAAAACAAAAAAAGGCTTTCTATGGCCCACTGAGTGAGAGATGACGCACACAGGAGTCAGGAGTGGCACACAAGCCCAGAGGCCAATATTTATCTCCCACTGATTGATGTAGTGATTTTTTCAGGTAGATTTTGGAACCCAAATCAAGCTAAAAAAATAATAGGCTTTCTATGGCCCACAATTGGAGAGAGAGAGAGAGATGGCACACCCAGGAGTCAAGACTGGCACACAAGCAGAAAGGGCAATATTAATCTCCCACTGATTTGTTTTTTTTTTTTTTTTCAGGGAGACTTTAGGAAAAAAAATAATAGAATAAAATGATTTTTTCAGGAAGAATTTAGAAACCAAATAAAATAAAATGATTTTTTCAGGGAGAATTTAGAAAACAAATAAAACAAAAAAAGGCTTTCTATGGCCCACTGAGTGAGAGATGACGCACACAGGAGTCAGGAGTGGCACACAAGCCCAGAGGCCAATATTTATCTCCCACTGATTGATGTAGTGATTTTTTCAGGTAGATTTTGGAACCCAAATCAAGCTAAAAAAATAATAGGCTTTCTATGGCCCACAATTGGAGAGAGAGAGAGAGATGGCACACCCAGGAGTCAAGACTGGCACACAAGCAGAAAGGGCAATATTAATCTCCCACTGATTTGTTTTTTCTTTTTTTCAGGGAGACTTTAGGAAAAAAAATAATAGAATAAAATGATTTTTTCAGGAAGAATTTAGAAACCAAATAAAATAAAATGATTTTTTCAGGGAGAATTTAGAAAACAAATAAAACAAAAAAAGGCTTTCTATGGCCCACTGAGTGAGAGATGACGCACACAGGAGTCAGGAGTGGCACACAAGCCCAGAGGCCAATATTTATCTCCCACTGATTGATGTAGTGATTTTTTCAGGTAGATTTTGGAACCCAAATCAAGCTAAAAAAATAATAGGCTTTCTATGGCCCACAATTGGAGAGAGAGAGAGAGATGGCACACCCAGGAGTCAAGACTGGCACACAAGCAGAAAGGGCAATATTAATCTCCCACTGATTTGTTTTTGTTTTTTTTTTCAGGGAGACTTTAGGAAAAAAAATAATAGAATAAAATGATTTTTTCAGGAAGAATTTAGAAACCAAATAAAATAAAATGATTTTTTCAGGGAGAATTTAGAAAACAAATAAAACAAAAAAAGGCTTTCTATGGCCCACTGAGTGAGAGATGACGCACACAGGAGTCAGGAGTGGCACACAAGCCCAGAGGCCAATATTTATCTCCCACTGATTGATGTAGTGATTTTTTCAGGTAGATTTTGGAACCCAAATCAAGCTAAAAAAATAATAGGCTTTCTATGGCCCACAATTGGAGAGAGAGAGAGAGATGGCACACCCAGGAGTCAAGACTGGCACACAAACAGAAAGGGCAATATTAATCTCCCACTGATTTGTTTTTTGTTTTTTTCAGGGAGACTTTAGGAAAAAAAATAATAGAATAAAATGATTTTTTCAGGAAGAATTTAGAAACCAAATAAAATAAAATGATTTTTTCAGGGAGAATTTAGAAAACAAATAAAACAAAAAAAGGCTTTCTATGGCCCACTGAGTGAGAGATGACGCACACAGGAGTCAGGAGTGGCACACAAGCCCAGAGGCCAATATTTATCTCCCACTGATTGATGTAGTGATTTTTTCAGGTAGATTTTGGAACCCAAATCAAGCTAAAAAAATAATAGGCTTTCTATGGCCCACAATTGGAGAGAGAGAGAGAGAGAGAGATGGCACACCCAGGAGTCAAGACTGGCACACAAGCAGAAAGGGCAATATTAATCTCCCACTGATTTGTTTTTTGTTTTTTTTTCAGGGAGACTTTAGGAAAAAAAATAATAGAATAAAATGATTTTTTCAGGAAGAATTTAGAAACCAAATAAAATAAAATGATTTTTTCAGGGAGAATTTAGAAAACAAATAAAACAAAAAAAGGCTTTCTATGGCCCACTGAGTGAGAGATGACGCACACAGGAGTCAGGAGTGGCACACAAGCCCAGAGGCCAATATTTATCTCCCACATTTTTTTTTTTGTTCCAGGGAAAATTTATAAACCCAATAAAAAAAATAATAAATAGGCTTTCTATGGCCCACTATCTGAGAGAGAGAGAGAGATGGCACGCTTAGGACTGGCACACAAGCCCAAAGGCCAATATTAATCTCCCTTTTTTTTTCAGGGAGAATTTATAAAACCAAAAAAAAAAAAATAAATAGGCTTTCTATGGCCCACTATTTGTGAGAGAGATGGCACGCTCAGGACTGGCACACAAGCCCAGAGGCCAATATTAATCTCCCACTTTTTTTTTTTTTTTTTCCAGGGAAAATTTATAAGCCCAATAAAAAAAATAATAAATAGGCTTTCTATGCCCCACTATCTGAGAGAGAGAGATGGCACGCTTAGGACTGGCACACAAGCCCAAAGGCCAATATTAATCTCCCACTGATTGATTTATTGATTTTTTCAGGTAGAATTTAGAACCCAAATAAAGCAAAAAAAAAAAATGGGCTTTCTATGGCCCACTGAGTGAGTGATGATGCCAATATTTTTCTCCCACTGATTGATGTAGTGATTTTTTCAGGTACATTTTAGAACCCAAATCAAGCAAAAAAATAAATAGGCTTTCTATGGCCCACTATTTGTGAGAGAGATGGCACGCTCAGGACTGGCACACAAGCCCAGAGGCCAATATTAATCTCCCACTTTTTTTTTTTTTTTTTTCCAGGGAAAATTTATAAACCCAATAAAAAAAATAATAAATAGGCTTTCTATGGCCCACTATCTGAGAGAGAGAGATGGCACGCTTAGGACTGGCACACAAGCCCAAAGGCCAATATTAATCTCCCACTGATTGATTTATTGATTTTTTCAGGTAGAATTTAGAACCCAAATAAAGCAAAAAAAAAAAAAATGGGCTTTCTATGGCCCACTGAGTGAGTGATGATGCACACAGGAGTCAGGAGTGGCACACAAGCCCTGAGGCCAATATTTTTCTCCCACTGATTGATGTAGTGATTTTTTCAGGTAGATTTTAGAACCAAAATCAAGCAAAAAAATAAATAGGCTTTCTGTGGCCCACTAACTGAGAGATGGCACACACAGGAGTCAAGAGTGGCACACAAGCCCTGAGGCCAATATTTTTCTCCCACTGATTGATGTAGTGATTTTTTCAGGTAGATTTTATAACCCAAATCAAGCAAAAAAATAAATAGGCTTTCTATGGCCCACTGAGTGAGAGATGGCACACACAGGGATGGCACTCTAGCAGAAATGTCAATCTTAATCTCCCACAAAAAAAAAAAAAAAAAAAAAACAAGGAGTGTCCTTCAATTACTATCTCCCTGCAGTAATCTCAGTCAGGTATGGCAGGCAGCAATAAGGAGTGGACTGATGCACAAATTAAATAAAAAGTGTGTACAAACAAAAAAGATAGCTGTGCAGAAAGGAAGGAACAAGAGGATTTGTGCTTTGAAAAAAGCAGTTGGTTTGCACAGCGGCGTACACACAGCAATGCAGCTATCAGGGAGCCTTCTAGGGCAGCCCAATGAGCTACAGCGCTGAGGGGAAAAAAAAAAAATGTAGCTTCCACTGTCCCTGCACACCGAAGGTGGTGTTGGGCAGTGGAAATCGCTACAGCACAAGCGGTTTGGTGGTTAATGGACCCTGCCTAACGCTATCCCTGCTTCTGACGAAGCGGCAGCAACCTCTCCCTAAGCTCAGATCAGCAGCAGTAACATGGCGGTCGGCGGGAACGCCCCTTTATAGCCCCTGTGACGCCGCAGACAGCAAGCCAATCACTGCAATGCCCTTCTCTAAGATGGTGGGGACCAGGACCTATGTCATCACGCTGCCCACACTCTGCGTTTACCTTCATTGGCTGAGAAATGGCGCTTTTCGCGTCATTGAAATGCGACTTTGGCGCGAAAGTCGCGTACCGCATGGCCGACCCCGCACAGGGGTTGGATCGGGTTTCATGAAACCCGACTTTGCCAAAAGTCGGCGACTTTTGAAAATGAACGACCCGTTTCGCTCAACCCTACTTCCGTGCTCTGCCATGCGCTCATACGGTGGTTCCTCCTCACATATGGGGAATCAGCGTACTCAGGACAAATTGGATAACAACTTTTGGGGTCCAAATTCAACTGTTACCCTTGGAAAAATACAAAATTGAGAGCTAAAAATAATTTTTGTGGAAAAACAAAGATTTTTTATTTTCACGGCTCTGCGTTATAAACTGTAGTGAAACACTTGGGGGTTCAAAGTTCTCACAACACATCTAGATGAGTTCCTTAGGGGGTCTACTTTCCAAAAGGGTGTCACTTGTGGGGGGTTTCAATGTTTAGGCACATCAGTGGCTCTCTAAACGCGACATGGCATCCCATCTCAATTCCAGTCAATTTTGCATTGAAACGTCAAATGGCACTCCTTCCCTTCCGAGCTCTGCCATGTGCCCAAACAGTGGTTTACTCCAACATATGGGGTATCAGCGTACTCAGAACAAATTGTACAACAACTTTTGGAGTCCAATTTCTTCTCTTACCCTTGGGAAAATAAAAAATTGGGGTCGAAAAGATTATTTTTGTGAAAAAATATGATTTTTTATTTTTACGGCTTTGCATTATAAACTTCTGTGAATCACTTAATGGGTCAAAGTGCTCACCACACATCTAGATAAGTTCCTTAGGGGGTCTTCTTTACAAAATGTGGTCACTTGTGGGGGGTTTCAATGTTTAGGCACATCAGGGGCTCTCCAAACGCAACACGGCGTCTCATCTCAATTCCAGTCAATTTTGCATTGAAAAGTCAAATGGTGCTCCTTCGCTTCCGAGCTCTGCCATGCGCCCAAACAGTGGTTTACCCCCACATATGGGGCATCAGCGTACTCAGGACACATTGTTCAACAACTTTTGGGGTCCATTTTCTCCTGTTACCCTTGGTAAAATAAAACAAATTGGAGCTGAAGTAATTTTTTTGTGAAAAAAGTTAAATGTTCATTTTTATTTAAACATTCCAAAAATTCCTGTGAAACACATGAAGGGTTAATAAACTTCTTGAATGTGGTTTTGAGCTCCTTGAGGAGAGCAGTTTTTAGAATCGTGTCACACTTGGTTATTTTCTATCGTATAGACCCCTCAAAATGACTTCAAATGAGATGTGGTCCCTAAAAAAAAATGGTGCTGTAAAAATGAGAAATTTCTGCTCAAATTTTCACCATTATAACTCCCTAACAAAAAAAAAATTGGTTCCAAAATTGTGCCGATGTAAAGTAGACATGTGGGAAATGTTACTTTTTAAGTATTTTGTGTGACATATCTCTGTGATTTAAGGGCATAAAAATTCAAAGTTGGAAAATTGCAAAATTTTCAAAATTTTCGCCAAATTTCCATTTTTTTCACAAATAAATGCAGGTAATATCAAAGAATTTTTACCACTATCATGAAGTACAGTATTTCACGAGAAAACATTGTCAGAATCACCGAGATCCATTGATGCATTCCAGAGTGATAACCTCATAAAGGGACAGTGGACAGAATTGTGAAAATTGGCCTGTGTGACAGCTCTGAGAATACTCAAAACCGAATATGTAGGAATCAAAAACTCTAGTGCGTGTACATATAATCCCTTAAAACTTTACCTTTATTAATATAAGATATAAAACCCAAAACCCAATAAAAGGAGAATGATATCAAAGTATGCCACAAAAAACACTCTATCCTATCTCCGGTCAGGGATATTGCAGGGGAGAGAGGGAGAGCCGGCGTTGTGGGGGTGCCAAAAAAATCATTTCTTAGGGTGCCAACCTCCACAGCAAGGCAGGCATGAGCAGTAGGTGTATCTAGGACCGGAGATAGGATAGAGTGTTTTTTGTGGCATACTTTGATATCATTCTCCTTTTATTGGGTTTTGGGTTTTATATCTTATATTAATAAAGGTAAAGTTCTGTGTGACAGCTCTCCAGCGACCAAACAGCGACGCTGCAGCGATCGACATCATTGTCGGTATCGCTGCAGCGTCGCTTAGTGTGACGGTACCTTTAGATTTAAATTGGATCCCTCTGCTGATCCGCTCATATCTAATGTTGAGTGATGGTTTGTGTGAGTCTATTAGTGTCTGTAATTTATAGCTGTATGGCCCCGATTCATCAAAGCTTTCACTGCTGAGTTGCAACTTTAAAGACTTGAAAAGTCACAAAATTTAGGCGCAACTGTTTTCATGCCAGCTTCTCTGGGCACAGTGGGGGCGTGACACCACAGCTTGTCTTATTCATGATGAACTGTGGCATTCTGCACCCCAGAAATCATAGACTGGAAGCCATAGACTGGAATGAAATTTCTGACGTAGCCCTTGGATGTGCACGACACCTGTCAGTTGCTCCAGGTTCATGATCAGATGTGCACTTTGGAAGTGTCTGACTCCACGATGTCCACTCATTGAGACTGGCATAAATTGCGCCTGTCTTGATGAATAGTACATTCGCCTAGAGCTGAATTATGATTTGCTGCCATCATTTGCTGATTATCCTCACTCCAAATGGGAGGCTTTCTCTAAACACTAAGAGAACTTATAGGCAACCCGAAATACTAACCCGTCTTCCCAAAATAACTTTGGGCTGCAAAAGTAATTTTTATTTATGATATGAGTAACGGCAGTGGAAATTTTTCATATACATATATAGGGAATTAAATCAGTTTGTATAATAATATTTAACTTTTTAAGAAATATTTCATAAATTGCTGAACACGATCAAGCACATCAAATCTACCTTTCTGAAAAGTAAATTATTTGGCGTCTACCATTTGCAGATTATACACATGTCTGTTTCTAATGGACAAAAGATATTACTAATTAACCCATACTGCTGTGATTTCAGCAAGAGGTGATTGAAACAGCATGTTTTTCTAAGATGAAAATTGATATACATGTTTATAGAGTCCTATTATATGACACTAACATATTTTGTCTTTTGTTAGAATATTGTATTCATGGCTTGATTTTATTAACACTATATCTAATACTCTTTGAAAAGATTAACCTTTTTAATGTCAAAATGTACTAGCTTCCATTAATCATGTTCAAGATACAATGCATTTTAATCTCACTCCAGTATTC
Organism: Ranitomeya imitator; assembly: GCF_032444005.1. Lineage (NCBI taxonomy): Eukaryota > Metazoa > Chordata > Amphibia > Anura > Dendrobatidae > Ranitomeya > Ranitomeya imitator. Next base: position 179,314,992 of record NC_091285.1, read on the forward strand.
TTCCTGTGAAAAATAGAAAATAACACTAAGGTACGTACGTGTTTTTTATTGAAGAAAACTCACAGGAGTATAATGAAAGCTGGAATCACACACATAGTTTTCTTGCACTGTTTTGATGAAGATTTTGATACTGTGATTGAAACACTGTTGACAAGGCTGCATTGTTCGAAGTACCCTTCCCCCACAGATTCATTATATTTAATGGTGGAATTCACCCCTTTTCTTTTTCTTTGCTATGCAATACTGATCATTATGCATGGTGTTTAAAAAAAATTAGTTATGAGCTGGTTCTTTGCAATATCCAGATCATAATTTTTGTGCCACATTTCACACTTCTAGTGGAGGAGGCTTATTCGCCGTGCAGTGCTCCTCTTCAGAGGAAAAGAGGACTTAAACCCTATAGCGCCACCTGTTGGAAGTAGCGATCCTACAAGTTACAATCAACCCTTTAACGAGTCGTGCAATATGACTTAGGATAAAAGCCAAATCAGTATCTCAATTCACAGACACGGTGTTTCGGGCTGTTGGCCCTTGTCAATGCGAAGCATGAGAACTTATTTGGCTAGGTGAGAAGCTCTGGACTGGGGTCTAAGGGGTATCGTTTCTCCTTATGGAGAGTGACATACCAGCTGGCTTGTCAAGGTAAGGAGGTTTATTCACCGGGCAATGCTTCTCTGGGAAATTTAATATGCAAATTGCCTCTTCAGAGAAAAAGAGGACTTAAACTCTATAGCGCCACCTGTTGGAAGTAGTGATCTTACAAGTCACAATCAACCCTTTAACGAGTCGTGCAATATGACTTAGGATAAAAGCCAAATCAGTATCTAAATTCACAGACACGGTGTTTTGGGCTGTTGGCCCTCATCAGTGCGAAGCATGAGAACTGATTTGGCTAGGTGAGAGGCTCTGGACTGGGGTCTAAGGGGTGAGGTTTCTCCTTGTGGAAAGTGACATACCAGCTCTGGCTTGTCAAGGTAAGGAGGCTTTTTCACCGTGGAATGCTTCTCTGGGAAATTTAATATGCTAATTGCCTCTTCAGAGAAAAAGAGGACTTAAACTCTATAGCACCACCTGTTGGAAGTAGCGATCCTACAAGTCACAATCAACCCTTTACCGAGTTGTGCAATATGACTTAGGATAAAAGCCAAATCAGTATGTCACTCTCCGCAAGCAGAAACCTTACCCCTTAGACCCCAGTCCAGAGCCTCTCACCTAGTAACATAGTTAGTAACATAGTAACATAGTTAGTAAGGCCGAAAAAAGACATTTGTCCATCCAGTTCAGCCTATATTCCATCATAATAAATCCCCAGATCTACGTCCTTCTACAGAACCTAATAATTGTATGATATAGTAACATATATTGTATGATATAGTAACACCTAACCAATTTCTCCACATTGTTCTCAAAATAAGCTACTATAGGACCACTGTAACACCAGTGCAGTTGCCTAAGCTGTAAGGGTAAACCCATCCTTTTGAACTGAACAAATCAAAGACTACTGACCTTGCAAGAGATCAGTTGCTCTGATCAGTCAGGATGGAGCACACCCTGGTTTTCTCTGATCTCTCTAACTACACATTCACCAGGCATATCTTAGGCTATGTTCACATTAGCGTTCCGCTAATGTGCGTCGCTGTTGCGTCGGCGACGCAGCGGCGACGCGCCCCTATGTTTAACATGGGAGACGCGTGCGGTTTTTTTGTTGCGTTTTCCGACACGTGCGTCGTTTCCGACGCTAGCGTCGGACGCAAGAAAATGCAACAAGTTGCATTTTTCGTGCGTCCGATTTTCGTCAAAAAACGACGCGCGCGTTTTTTTGTGCGTCGTGCGTTGCGTCACCGACGCAGCGGCGCGCAACGCTAATGTGAACGTAGCCTTAACACACAATTTGTATCAGAGACCTTCTCCGCAGACTTATGTGCCTGGAGAAGATACTGTAGGATTCACTGCTTGATCTATATACTACTCACAGTGCCTTATGGTGAGTGAAGGCGCAAGCAGTGTAGAGTTAGGTTGGGCTGTATGGATGCATGGAACGCTTGCACACGGTGTTAACTCTCATGCTCCAAACACTTAATAGTGATTTACAGTATTTTGCAAAGTGTTCAGTAGAAGCACAACATTTGGAAAATACCCTAATATTCCTCAGAATATCCTTGCATTCCTGGAGCAGTTTCTTTCTGAAGCCAATGCACTTCTTAGAACACGTGGTTTCTTATGAATGGGACACAGGTGATTAGGGTTTGTGATCTTTTCACCTTTGTTGCTCTTGTCAGTGGCTTATGTGCAGGTGCTTAGGGGCAGGGGCCTTGTATGTTCTGGTGTAGGAATGAAGCTCAGGATGAGGAATTGGCAGCAGATTGTACTTATCTTGAATACAGGATACTGAAGAAGGATCTGTGTCCTGTTGCATTGGAAGAATATCTGTACTGTCAGTAACAATTGTAGCATTCAGGAATTAGCTATTTTGGCTTAGTAGGTAGTCTCTTATATGCATAAGAGGGTCTTCTGCATCTATTTTGCTTAAACTGATGCTATTTATTTGACTCCCAATGACAGCTTATTGCAGGACCTTAAACCTTGCCATGATTGTGGCGAGCTGGCACTCTTTCTCTTGAGCCTCTCTTTCTGACCTTTTTTGTGCTGCTTCTGCTGTCACGCTCACTCTGAATGCATTCATTTCTGCCTTCCTGCGCACCGGTCTACTGCTACACTTGCTTCCAGTGCATTCATATCTGCCTTCTTTTGTACAAATACGGTTTGTATTTTAGTTACCTCAGCTTGTCCATGTGCCCTTTAAGCTGCTCACTAAGACTTAAATGTTTCGAAGAACATCACTTAGATCAGTGTTCCCCAACTCCGGTCCTCAAGAGCCACCAACAGGTTATGTTTTCAGTATTTCCTTAGTATTGCACAGGTGATAATTGCATCATCTGCACAGGCAATAATTCCATCACCTGTGCAATACTAAGGAAATCCTGAAAACATAACCTGTTGGTGGCTCTTGAGGACCGGAGTTGGGAACCACTGACTTAGATGATCATTTTGACTACTTGGTGGACCCAGAAATACCAGATAACATCTTTGAAATTTGTGCAATTCTTGAATCGATCTTGGATTTAACATCAGGTACTGTGGTCTCTCTCAAAACTAAGTTACTGAAACTTTGCAGATCTTCAAGAGAATCATGTGTATTAACCTTCTTCAGAGTTATACTATATCCTTGGGCTTTTCTGTCATAAATGTCATACACTGAACACAGTTTTTCTAGAGCTTCCTCTAATGGTAGTTTGAGGGAAGCTGACTGAGAGATGATGTTGATGTGACTCAGAAAATGTTGCCGTAAGTCTGATACATTACAAAAAAGTTCATGTTGACCTTGTAAGAGCATTTAGACTTCTCACTGGAATGTGGATAGGGACCTATGCTTCATTCACGTGATGGTGGATCTTGCAAAGGGCATGTAGTCTTTTCCTCAGCCATTCTACTTCACAGGCAGAATGGATCTGTATAGTTAAATGATCTACTGGATTGTAACGTGGTATATACTGAGGGCAGCTGTGTTGTGAATGATGCTTTACACACTCACAATGATGATTTCCTTTATGCTGGTAGCAGACTTTCTGATGTCAGTGCTGTATCTACAGTACATCGAAGCTGTAATATGACTTTATGGATGTATACAGCAGAAGTCATTTTTACTATTCTGACATCATAACTAGGATGTGAGTGCAGATCACTCTTGACTCGAGATATTGTTTCAAGATTGCCTTGACTGCAGTAGGCACGTATAAAGATTACAGAAGAAGGTATATTCATGTACTATGTACTATGTACTATTACATTAGCAGTAGATGCACCAGCTGCAGTAGGCAAAAAATACTTTTCTGAATCAGAGCTACAAGACATGTGCTTCTTACAATGGCTGACACAGAAATAGGAAGAAAAGGAGGGGGTTGCTGACATCGGAGCTAAGCAGGCAGAAAGGGAGAGAAGGAGGACAAACTTCTAAAAGGCAAACCTTATGGCACAGCAACAATACAATGGTGTATGATACCCATGTTGTGGGACATAATTATCACCACTGTGCCCATTGGGGCTCACAATCAATGTTCCCTATCCGTATGTCTTTGTGTGGGAAACCGGAGCACCCAGAGGAAACTCATGAAAACACAGGGAGGACACACAAATACGTGCAGGTGTTATTCTTGGTGAGATTTGAACCCAGGATCCCAGAGCTGCAAAGTAATAGTGATAAATACTAAGCCACGTGCTGCCAAATTTTGTAAATCTTTAACTCTAGTAGCGTGCCCTATGCTGTAAAGAAGTAAATAAAGAGATTAATTTACTCTATAAAAATTATTTAATTTTCATTCTTGATCAACACAATAAAAGTTTAGAGAAAAAGTCTTCATGCGCCTACTGACCAAATTTAACCTTTACTGTCTCTGAGTTCTTATTAACAAACCTTGTTGTCTTTTTGAGTGGAAGAGTTAGGGTACCGTCTCACAGTGGAACTTTTGTCGCTACGACAGTACGATCCGTGACGTTCCAGCGATATCCATACGATCTCGCTGTGTCTGACACGCAGCAGCGATCAGGGACCCTGCTGAGAATCGTACGTCGTAGCAGATCGTTTGGAACATTCTTTCGTCGCTGGATCTCCCGCTGTCATCGCTGGATCGGTGTGTGTGACACCGATCCAGCGATGCGTTCGCTTGTAACCAGGGTAAACATCGGGTTGCTAAGCGCAGGGCCGCGCTTAGTAACCCGATGTTTACCCTGGTTACCAGCGTAAATGTAAAAAAAACCAAACACTATATACTTACATTCCGGTGTCCGTCAGGTCCCTTGCTGTCTGCTTCCCGCACTGACTGACTGCCGGCCGTAAAGTGAAAGCAGAGCACAGCGCGCTGTGCTGTGCTTTCACTTTACGGCCGGCAGTCAGTCAGTGCGGGAAGCAGACGGCAAGGGACAGACATCGGAATGTAAGTATGTAGTGTTTTTTTTTTTACGCTGGTAACCAGGGTAAACATCGGGTTACTAAGCGCGGCCCTGCGCTTAGTAACCCGATGTTTACCCTGGTTACCCAGGGACCACGGCATCGTTGGTCGCTGGAGAGCTGTCTGTGTAACAGCTCTCCAGCGACCACATAACGACTTACCAACGATCACGGCCAGGTCGTATCGCTGGTCGTGATCGTTGGTAAATCGTATAGTGTTACGGTACCCTTAGGGTACCGTCACACTATAACATTTCGATCGCTACGACGGTACGATTCGTGACGTTCCAGCGATATCGTTACGATATCGCTGTGTCTGACACGCAGCAGCGATCAGGGATCCTGCTGAGAATCGTACGTCGTAGCAGATCGTTTAGAACTTTCTTTCATCACTGGATCTCCCGCTGTCATCGCTAGATCGGTGTGTGTGACACCGATCTAGCGATGCGATCCAGCGATGCGTTCGCTTGTAACCAGGGTAAACATCGGGTAACTAAGCGCAGGACCGCGGTCCGGCGCTTAGTTACCCGATGTTTACCCTGGTTACCCGGGGACCTCGGCATCGTTGGTCGCTGGAGAGCTGTCTGTGTGACAGCTCCCCAGCGACCACACTATGATTTACCTACGATCACGGCCAGGTCATATCGCTGGTCGTGATCGTAGGTAAATCGTAAAGTGTGACGGTACCCTAAGGCACACATGCAAATTGAATGTTTGCAGCATCTTTTGTTAAACTGGAGCTGACATTGCTTATTTAGCAATAGAACTTAAAAGAAGGGGTGGGGGGTGTTTCTGTGATTACAACTCTATAACCTATTCTTCTGAAAAGAAAAGAAGAAAGTATGGCAAGATCTTCAAAAAGACTCCCCAGGGATTCCCTTAACTCCTCACAAAGCACCAAATTGTTGAGTGTATAGAGAGCATGCAGCGAGAAATCCTTCTAAACCATTTTTCCTTTTTACTTTACAGCATCAGTGCTCTCAGCAGCTTTTGTTTTTACTTGATTATTTAGAAAAAAATATATATACCCTCATAACATTGCCAAGAATGTCAATGCATTTTCAATTAGCTATTATATTTTCAAATAGACCAACCTACAAAGCCTGCAGCAAAGCATAGCTATAAACGCGGCTTTTAATATGCTACTTACTATAAACCTGTACTAGAAAGAGCTGAAAGAGGCAATAGATTGTATAGTGATGGGCAGGTCCAGTTCGGGTTTTCCATAGCCTTTCGGAGATAGTCAGAGTGAGAGTTATTATGCTTCCGTGTCATTCACCCACAGTCTATACCAGTAAGGCTTTAATTTTTTTTGGTTTAGTTTTGTTTTTCTTTTGTAAAGATCACATACAGTGGAATGTAAAAGTTTGGGAACCTCTAGTCAAAATTGCTGTTATTGTGAACCGCTAAGCAAGTTGAAATGATCTCTAAAAGGGCTAAAGTTAAAGATGGATAGCAAGAGATAAAAAATTGGGAGCTTAGATCTCAAATAATCAAAAAAAAACAAAAAACTAGGCAATGCAGTAAATAAATAAATCCCCAGTTTAGATCAAAATACAAAAAATCTTTATTAACAATTAAATAACCAGGACACATTCATGTAAATATTACCATTAGTGTTGAGCGATACCGTCCGATACTTGAAAGTATCGGTATCGGATAGTATCGGCCGATACCCAAAAAATATCGGATATCGCCGATACCGATATCCGATACCAATACAAGTCAATGGGACATCAAGTATCGGAAAGTATTCTCATGGTTCCCAGGGTCTGAAGGAGAGGAAACTCTCCTTCAGGCCCTGGGATCCATAGGGATGTGTAAAATAAAGAATTAAAATAAAAAATATTGATATGCTCACCTCTCCGGCGGCCCCTGGACATCACGCTGCTAACCGGGAGGCTTCTTTGTTTAAAATGCGCGCCTTTAGGACCTGCGAATGACGTCCCGGCTTCTGATTGGTCGCGTGCCGCCCATGTGACCGGCATGCGACCAATCAGAAGCCGCGACGTCATTCGCAGGTCCTTAATTCCTAGAATTAGGAGTTTTTGTGAATGAGAATGACGTCGCGGCTTCTGATTGGTCGCGTCACATGGGCGGCACGCGACCAATCAGAAGCCGCGACGTCATTCTCATTCACTAAACTCCTAATTCTAGGAATTGAGGACCTGCGAATGACGTCACGGCTTCTGATTGGTCGCGTGCCGGTCACATGGGCGGCACGCGACCAATCAGAAGCCGGGACATCATTCGCAGGTCCTAAAGGCGCGCATTTTAAACAAAGAAGCCTCCCGGTTAGCAGTGTGATGTCCAGGGGCCGCCGGAGAGGTGAGCATATCAATATTTTTTATTTTAATTCTTTATTTTACACATCCCTATTGATCCGATACCGATACCCGATATCACAAAAGTATCGGATCTCGGTATCGGAATTCCGATACCGCAAGTATCGGCCGATACCCGATACTTGCGGTATCGGAATACTCAACACTAATTACCATACATTACGAAAATAGTACTAAAATCAGGCAGGCAATGATACAACCGTGGGGCAGCACAAGGAGCCAAAGGATGTGGTGAGGAGCACAGAAGAGGTGCACTGCGGCACTTGGGGGGGCACCCTAACTAGGGGTAAGTTGACTGTGTGAATGCTTTGGCATGGCCAGGCTTAGGGAGCAGTTGGGGTACCTTGCCCTTAAGGGTGCATGCAGATATACTAGTGTACTGTGGCCAAGACAGTATATGTCAACCGCTATTACATTGGTGGCCGCCAGGTATACTTTAAAGGCTATGTTCAGCTGCATCTTGTTACACTTATATAAATGATATATTTAATCTGCAACCCCGTGCTCCTCACCACATCTTTTGACGGGTTCATTGTGCTGCCCCATGATTGTATCATTGCCCGTCTGATTTTAGTACTATTTTAATAACGTTTGGTAATATTTACATGCCTCTGTTCTGGTTGTATAATTATTAATAAAGATTTATTGCATTTTGATCTAAACTGAGGATTTATTCATTTATTTATTTACTATATTAACAAGGTTTTTTTGATAATTAGAGTTCTAAGCTCCCAATTTTTTTCACTCAAGCTATATTATATGGAGAGTTTCTCTAGCCATAATTATGGTTCTTTCTTCAATCCATGTTTCTACCTATGTATGCATAAAACTATAAATGGTACATTTCGTTTGTATTTTAAACAAATAAAGATATATATATATATATATATATATATATATATATATATATATATATATATATATATATTTATATATATATTTGTGATATTTTTTTTCTTTTTTATTAAATTTGCAAAAATTACTACTTTTCTGTTTTTGGGGTGCAGAGTGTGCATTAATGTGAAAAAATGAACTTTTAGAATTTACCAAATGGCTGCAATGAAACAAAGAGTTAAAAATTTAATGGGTTCTGAATACTTTCCGTACCCACTGTATATACAGGGGTTGGACCAAATAATGGAAACACCTAACGTTTTGGCATCATAATCTTCGAACATGTTATAAACATGCAAACCATGACATATGGTAATGTTTTGTAGTTGATTATTTGTGTTATGTGATATGTGTATGTAAATTAACTGTTTGTTTTGCAGAATTCTAAGAACATTGATGAGAACCTGATATCAATGGCAGACCTCTCTGATTTTCAAAGAGGCAAAATTGTTGGTGCTCGTATGGCAGGCGCTAGTGTTACAGAAAGTGCCTGAGTGCTTGGCGTGTCAAGAGGTACTGTCTCAAAAATAATGACTGCGTTAGAAAGAGAAGGAAAAATGTCAAAGCACAGGTCCGGACGAAACTCAAAGTTGACTGAGAGAGACCGTCAGACTCTAAAGCAAATTGTGAGAGAGGATCGCAAGACCACGGCTCCGAAAATCACTGCTGAGCTCAATGAACACCTAAAGAACCCAATTTCCATGAAAACAGTTTGTCGGGAGCTGCACAAATCTGGATTCCACGGAAGAGCTGCAATTAGAAAACAGCTGCTCTCAATGACAAATGTTTCCAAGCGTTTAGAGTGGTGTAGAAACCCCCAGAATTGGTCCCTCGAGCAGTGGAAACATGTGATATTCTCAGACGAATCATCGTTTACCCTATTTCTGGAACATCCACAGCTGAGGTTGCACGCTCGAGAGCCGCCAACCTGCCCTCCAGCTGCTGGATTAACCGCTGCAGTCTCTGTTCATCCACCATTACTAGCCAGACTCTGGTGCTAGTATAACGTTAGGGCTAGCGGAACGCACCAAATAATGAAGAGGTAGATATGAGGTGCGTTCGCAGCCCTGGGTCCTCCATGCAGAGATGGTACCTGCTGCAAAGTAATGTTGGATGGACACTTGTTCACATGTGGGTTAGACTTCACCCTGTGTGAATAGTAGCGAACTCTGTTGCTTCACAGAGCCGCTAAAATGGGCTGCGCCCTGTTAACAGACACAGAGTGCAGCTGCAAGACACTAGTGGGCTCTCTATGAATCACCCCCACTAATCTGGTGATTGGACTCGCTCTGACCCTCGGTGGCTTTTGAGCCCGTGCCTGAGGACGCCCCGAGTCAGATGCAGAGTCCAAGTGGGAATTCCCACCCTACACTGACAGGCTGTCAGGAAAGCGCACTGACTGCGAAAGGTGCCGTATAAGCGGGCACTGCAAAAGGCACTGTAAACGTGTGCTAGGTGTGCAGGTAACATTGTCGGGTGCTAGATAGCTTTCACCATTCGTGAGCAGTCAACAGCACTAGGAATGGGAATGATTAAGGAGCTTTCATCCATCAACAGTCATTCATCTACATACACACGTTAACAAGTTTATACTAGCGCATGGCCGTGTGGCCATGCAAATGTTTTATAGAGGAAGCTCTCCGGGACCTTCCTTGTGGTCCAATAGGAGCTGCTGCAGGACCTGAGCATGTGACCCCTGACCTCCAATGAAAGGTCTTCCCTTGGGCATGCTCAGTAGAGGAAAAGCACGACTTAGTCCCAGGAGTGTCTGCCTGCCGCTGAATAGTGCTGGTTACAATGGCTGAGCCTGGAAGGGCAGCAGTAACCAAGCACACAGTATCTGCCTGAGCCAGATGCTGGGACCGACTTCTCAGCTGAGCAGGCTCCACTGCGGCTGGAGAAGAATGGGAGACTGCAGCGGAGGTGGTTCGAGATTCCCCCTGTGCAGCAGTGGGAACTCGACACCTAACACCTTGCATGGCTAGAACCTAGTACCACCCCCTTTTGAAAATATCACAGCTTTTAAATGCTTTTTGTTGTTAGTCAAGAGTCTTTCAATTCTCGTATGAGGGATTTTCATCCATTCTTCCTTGGAAAATTCTTCCAGTTCTGTGAGATTACTGGGTCATCTTACCTGCACTGCCATTTTGAGGTCTAGCTACAGATTTTCAATGAAGTTCAGATCAGGGGACTATGAGGGCTATTTTCAAACCTTCAGCTTGTGCCTTTTGAGGAAGCCTATTGGGGATTTTGATGTGTGTTTAGGATCATTATTCATTTGTTGAAGCCATCCTCTTTTCACAAACTTTTGCATGCCATTGTACAAGGCCAGCGTCACCATCCCACGCACATGGGCAAGTCAGGGTCTTGGACAATGGGTTGGGCTCACTTGCCATCTGGATACCGTTAATAATAAGGCAGGTTTTGGTCACCTCACTTATAGCATAACCTCGCACAGACTCTATAGCCTAACACAACAATGCTGGGAGATATACATTCAGGAGATGTTCAGGCATCTATTGCCATGGCGCCACAGACGGAAGTGAGTCACAGCATGGAACTGGAAGAGCAGCTGGTCAGGAAATTTCACCTGAAAGGATGGAGGGAAAGGGATGAGAGTGGATCAGGGAGCTGCAGGGGCGCCAGAGGCAGGGGTGGACATGCCATCAATACACCTGCTCAAGGACTCTGTAGAAGGGGGCCCAAAGAACTAATGATGTTGGTTGGTCCTGCAGAAGCAGTAAAATTTTGAGGAGAGGCAGGGGCCCATTCTGTCACTTGCAGACAAAGAGGGGTCCTCTCTGCTTAACTCTGCAAATGGCAATATCAAGGGCCCCTGCATCTCCTGATACTGTTGGAGCCACTGCTGACAGGAGCTCTGCAGGAGGTGCACTGTGCTGCAGGGAGAGAGCATTATGCCGTGTGTAAGCCCCTCTTTTCCTCCTGCATGGATCTCAGTCGAGTTGGGGCTGCCCTACACTCACTGAGTATCAGCCTTGATGCATGCTGTGGGGTGGTGACTTTTTGGCTCCTGTCATGATCATCTGCAAAGTAAGTGAATGGCCAGACGTGAATGGCCAGTGGGGTAGATAAGTGTGCTTAGTGAAGACATTAGCCACAGCCACTATAAAGGGAGATAATGGAGAGGGCCTTTACACAGTGTTGCAGTGACACTTGTGCCTCACCCCCTGTAAGCCAGTCTCAGACTCCGCTTTATCTGCACACCTGTGATTGGCTGACACTTAATGAAGGACATGTATCTGCCTTCACATGTTTTCACACCAGGCCCAAGTGGACAGATTCATGGTGAACCGCTAATTTTGTGGACTTCCTGACCCATTCATGTACAGTCCAGGTAAACTTTCTGTCAGAGCTCAGTGGCTGGAAGCCTCAGTAATTATGTCTTCTCTGAGTGAAAACATCATTATGTCCAGCAGGTGGTGGCATCACAGATTGATGCTGTTCCCGACTGGATTTGTGAGACGTCTGCAGCTGCCAGCAGTATCGGAGCGTGGAAAGGTGCCCCAGCTCCCAATTACACAGGCTCCCCCACCTCCATGATAGCAGTGTCTGCTCCATAGCTGCCAGTGTATATCCCATGTCCCATCTTCTCTCTCCGTCTCCGGTTATCACTAGGCATGCAGTTGGGACAGAGGGAGAGGGAGTACAGACATGGCAGCTGTTTTGTATGCAGAGGCAATGACAGGAAGCTGCTCATCTCTCAGCCCTGCTCGGCTGTGTACCTAATATCCTGCTGACCACTCATGACTAGGGTTGAGCGAAACGGGTCGGCAATTTTCAGAAGTCGCCGACTTTTGGCAAAGTCGGGTTTCATGAAACCCGACCCGACCCCTGTGTGGGGTCGGCCATGAAGTCGGCGATCTTCTGAATCTGGAATCGGAATTCCGATACCGATTCCCGATATGTTTAAGATATCGGGAATTGGTATCGGAATTCAGATTTAAGTGTAAAATAAAAAATAAAAATAAAAAATATCGCTATACTTACCCTCTGACGCGCCCTGGTACTAACCGGGAACCTTCCTTCCTTCGAATCAGCATTTCCAGGACCTTGCGGTGACGTCGCGGTGACGTCGCGGCTTGTGATTGGTCGCGCGACGCCCATGTGACCGCTCGCGCGACCAATCAGAAGCCGTGACGTCACTGCGACGTCACCGAAGGTCCTGGAAGCGCTGATTCTTAGAAAGGAAGGCTGCCGGAAAGAAGCAGGGCACGTCCGAGGGTGCGCATATTCCTATTAGGTATATACTCACCCTCGGACGCGCCCTGCTTCTTTCCGGAAGCCTTCCTTCCTAAAAATCAGCGCTTCCAGGACCTTCGGTGACATCACGGCTTCTGATTGGTCGCGCGAGCGGTCACATGGGCGTCGTGCGACCAATCACAAGCCGCGACGTCAACGCGACGTCACCGCAAGGTCCTAGAAGCGCTGATTCGAAGGAAGGAAGGTTCCCGGTTAGTACCAGGGCGCGTCAGAGGGTAAGTATAGCGATATTTTTTATTTTTATTCTTTATTTTACACGTAAATATGGATCGCAGGTCCTGAAGGAGAGTTTCCGCTCCTTCAGACCCTGGGAACCATTGGAAACCCAATGCACTGCATTGGGTTTCGAGTTTCGGCCGACCCCGACCCCGACTTTTTTATAGGATCGGCCGATTTCACTCGACCCGACTTTTGAAAAAGTCGGGTTTCGTGAAACCCGACCCAATCCTATAAAAGTAAAAGTCGCTCAGCACTACTCATGACTGCTTCTGGAGACTGACTTTAGCATAGGTATATCTAAATCTGGGTACAAGTCTGTAGCATACGTAAATGTATGTAGTATATAGAGTTTACGTATAATAGTAACTTGTATGAATATGGTATATAGTGTATTCAAGTAGGTATTTAATTTATATATAGTGTACATAACAGCATGTAGTATATAGTGTACATGACAGTGTGTATATGGTACACATATAGGTAATATTGTGTACATAGTTTATTACACATGTTACAATGAGTATGTACAGTAAACAGTGTGTTTCTCTATAGGTACATACGTTCTTGTGGATATACTGTGCATATGTGTATGTATGTGTGTGTATATAAATATATATGTGCTGCTCTAATTCTCTTTTTCTCATATATATATATATACAGTTAGGGCCAGAAATATTTGGACAGTGACACAAGTTTTGTTATTTTAGCTGTTTACAAAAACATGTTCAGAAATACAATTATATATATAATATGGGCTGAAAGTGCACACTCCCAGCTGCAATATGATAGTTTCCACATCCAAATCGGAGAAAGGGTTTAGGAATCATAGCTCTGTAATGCATAGCGTCCTCTTTTTCAAGGGACCAAAAGTAATTGGACAATGGACTCTAAGGGCTGCAATTAACTCTGAAGGCGTCTCCCTCGTTAACCTGTAATCAATGAAGTAGTTAAAAGGTCAGGGGTGGATTCCAGGTGTGTGGTTTTGCATTTGGAAGCTGTTGCTGTGAGCAGACAACATGCGGTCAAAGGAACTCTCAATTGAGGTGAAGCAGAACATCCTGAGGCTGAAAAAAAAGAAAAAAATCCATCAGAGAGATAGCAGACATGCTTGGAGTAGCAAAATCAACAGTTGGGTACATTCTGAGAAAAAAGGAATTGACTGGTGAGCTTGGGAACTCAAAAAGGCCTGGGCGTCCACGGATGACAACAGTGGTGGATGATCGCCGCATACTTAATTTGGTGAAGAAGAACCCGTTCACAACATCAACTGAAGTCCAGAACACTCTCAGTGAAGTAGGTGTATCTGTCTCTAAGTCAACAGTAAAGAGAAGACTCCATGACAGTAAATACAAAGGGTTCACATCTAGATGCAAACCATTCATCAATACCAAAAATAGACAGGCCAGAGTTAAATTTGCAGAAAAACACCTCAAGAAGCCAGCTCAGTTCTGGAAAAGTATTCTATGGACAGATGAGACAAAGATCAACCTGTACCAGAATGATCGGAAGAAAAAAGTTTGGAGAAGAAAGGGAACGGCACATGATCCAAGGCACACCACATCCTCTGTAAAACATGGTGGAGGCAATGTGATGGCATGGGCATGCATGGCTTTCAATGGCACTGGGTCACTTGTGTTTATGACATAAGAGCAGACAAGAGTAGCCGGATGAATTCTGAAGTGTACCGGGATATACTTTCAGCCCAGATTCAGCCAAATGCTGCAAAGTTGATTGGACGGCGCTTCATAGTACAGATGGACAATGACCCCAAGCATACAGCCAAAGCTACCCAGGAGTTCATGAGTGCCAAAAAGTGGAACATTCTGCAATGGCCAAGTCAATCTCCAGATCTAAACCCAATTGAGCATGCATTTCACTTGCTCAAATCCAGACTTAAGACGGAAAGACCCACAAACAAGCAAGACCTGAAGGCTGCGGCTGTAAAGGCCTGGCAAAGCATTAAGAAGGAGGAAACCCAGCGTTTGGTGATGTCCATGGGTTCCAGACTTAAGGCAGTGATTGCCTCCAAAGGATTTGCAACAAAATATTGAAAATAAAAATATTTTGTTTGGGTTATGTTTATTTGTCCAATTACTTTTGACCTCCTAAAATGTGGAGTGTTTGTAAAGAAATGTGTACAATTCCTACATTTTCTATCAGATATTTTTGTTCAACCCTTCAAATTAAACGTTACAATCTGCACTTGAATTCTGTTGTAGAGGTTTCATTTCAAATCCAATGTGGTGGCACGCAGAGCCCAACTCGCGAAAATTGTGTCACTGTCCAAATATTTCTGGCCCTAACTGTATATACAAGGGGGTTTGGCGGGTGGCTATGTGGTTAATGGGCGGTATGTATCACAGAGGTGGGTTGCCCTGTGATGGAAGCCTGGGCTTATTTTGCTCTGCAGATATACTGCTGAGGGTTACTATAGATTTGGAAGGCTTCCAGGTGACTTGGAGAGATAGGTAGGTCCAGTCACATACATACCTCACCCAAGGGGGTATACAGAATATATATATATATATAGTGACGATTCTCCAGTCTCTGTGGATGGGGATAATCACTTGGCTGGTCATTGAGGTATACGCTGGGACGCTCAGGACTAAATAGTTAACTTGGTTTATTAATACACACCATAAACTGAGTTTCAGGTACTTGATAACATGCAGTACTGCGTGCACTGTCTGGCCACCGTTTGACTCTACAGTACCCACGGTACTCGCTGAGCTTGGTGTGCCTAACACGGATTAGTGCCCATCAACTGTCCGTCACAACCGCACAGGTTCCTGGATACCTCTTATCCTCAGAGGCGTCCTTTCCGGAGATATACCACAGGCCGCTTCTCTCTGGCTCAGCCTAGCTCGCACTGCCCCTGCACAAACACACAGACTCCATCTTGAATTTTCAGACACACCCCCTTGGGTGAGGTATGTAAGTATTAATGTATGTAATAATTGTCTGGAGAAGAAAAGGTAAGCATTACCATTAGTCCTGTGTCATAACAACAGTTAAGCTTCCTGAGGCCATTCATGTATGGGGTTGCTTTTCATCTAAGGGAGTGGGCTCATTCACATTTTTGCCAAAGGACACTGCAATGATTATAGAAAGGCATCTGGAAATAATTTATAATCTCAGTAAATGCTTACCATAGTACTCTATTAACCAAAAAAACACCTGACTAAAATAGCTAAAAACAATGAAGCAGCAAAGTTTGTAAAAATCAAAATTTGTGTCAGTCTCAAAACTTTTGGACACAAATGTACAAGCCATGTATCCCATTACTATAGAAGGAAATTTGTGGGGTGATGTCACATGGATTTTGAGGCAAAATACGAGTATATGCCTCTTTGGCTGCACACTGTGATGCTAGTCTTTACTCACGGACAGGCTGTGAGGCAGAAAAGTCAGATGTTCCAGAGTCAATCCCAAGAGAGCACGTAGGTAACCAAGGGAAAAGACAAAGGCAGATTACAAAGAAAGAACACAATTGGTGTGCAATTTCGCTTTAATGAAAAAAGATATTCTGGGGAAAGACTCGTCATGTGTCTGCAAGTAAACTCTTAGCCACATTCCGACTATATGGCGTGGCCTCGGTCAATGCTAGTATATTGAGCGAGGAAGGAAACAGCCTAGTCAGAATGTGACCGGGAGAGTGCATAATGCATACTTGCAGTCATATGACCGCTTTCCTGATGCCAGCACTAGAGAATCCCCACAGCGCACACGTAACTGTGCATTTGAAGTTTAAGACTGATCAAGCCATTTAAGCTGTAAACTTTGTGGATTATGTAAATGTTCCAGTCACTTAGATAGGCCGAGTTCAACACACAGCTAAACTTTATCTATCATCTCTAAAATCCTAAAAAATTTAACACTAAGCAGAGATCAAAATATTTAAGCCAATAGTTAAGCATAATATTTAAGCAATTTAAGCAATATTTAAGCATAATATATATATATACATATATATATATATATATATATATATATATTATGCTTCTTATGTACTTCTGGACATACCTGGGTTCATGAGCTGCCCTATATGTCAGATTTGCAGTGGGCCACGCCTGTGGCCAGACTGCCCTGTGAAATAATGCTTTGCATCTGGCATAATTTAACATACATTCAGGACACTGTGGGCTGAGGCAGCAGCTTCAGACCCACTGAGTGTGGGCACCTTTGGGCAGTGATATATGTGAAGCATGAGGGGGCACAAGAATTGTCACGAAAAGGGTTGACTTGCATAAATTCCCTCTGCTATATGGGATTGCATAATTTACATTAGATATCACTCATGTAATGTAAGAAGTCAGTGAAATTTTTGGCATTGTACTATACAGCTATTTCTCTGTGCATCTCTTTGGTATGTGTAAAGGGCCCACTGAGATTCTTTCACCTGGGGCCCATGAAAACCTGGAGCTGACCCTGGCACTGTAAGTATAATCATCATCATAGAAAATAGCTTTACCCCAGGTGTCTCCAGTCCCAGGGGAGGACATATCATTGGTGCAACCCGTGCAGTCGCACAGAGGCCCAAAAGGTAAGGACCCACTGCCACCTCCAAAGCTTGTGGAATTTTGAATTATGATGCGATATTGGACTGCAAAGGGTTCATGTATTGTTCTTGTACGGGGGCACTTTTCTGTCTGTATCCGCCAGTGTACAGTTCAGTACCTGTAGATCCTGCAAAGTCATTTTCTCTGATGAAGTCAGCTTCAGACTGCTTGGGAGATCTGCAAGAATAATTGTCTGGAGAAGAAAAGGTGAGCACTACCATTAGTCCTGTGTCATAACAACAGTAAAGCTTCCTGAGGCCATTCATGTATGGGGTTGCTTTTCATCTAAGGGAGTGGGCTCATTCACAATTTTGCCAAAGGACACTGCAATGATTAAAGAAAGGCATCTGGAAATAATTTATAATCTCAGTAAATGCTTACCATAGTACTCTATTAACCAAAAAAACACCTGACTAAAATAGCTAAAAACGATGAAGCAGCAAAGTTTGTAAAAATCAAAATTTGTGTCAGTCTCAAAACTTTTGGACACAAATGTACAAGCCATGTTTCCCATTACTATAGAAGGAAATTTGTGGGGTGATGTCACATGGATTTTGAGGCAAAATACGAGTATATGCCTCTTTGGCTGCACACTGTGATGCTAGTCTTTACTCACGGACAGGCTGTGAGGCAGAAAAGTCAGATGTTCCAGAGTCAATACCAAGAGAGCACGTAGGTAACCAAGGGAAAAGACAAAGGCATAAGTCAGGTCACAGTCCAGGATCAATAACAAGAGAGAGCAGATCAAAGCCAAAGGACAAGACAAAGGGATATTCAGAACACGGTCCAAAAGGGTAATGCAACAGAAGATCAGAACTCAGAACAACAGAATCAGGCTAATACTCACCAGGAAGTACAAATTACATCTGGTAGCTAGGGCAATCTCCAGAACACCGAACACCTGGAGAAAGTCCCGCACCTCCCAGTCACAGATTGGACAACTGAGCTATCAATCAAAGCACTGACATATAAGTAAGTCCATCACATGATTGGGAAGCCAAGCTGTCAATCAAAACACTGACAGTTCAGCAAGACACAGTTGTCATCAGACAGCATAGCAATCGCTCACGGAGCGCAGGAATTGTGACACACACCTCCCACAACAAAATGCAATAAAATGTGATCAAAGCATTGCATGTGCCCCAAAATGATACCATTGCTTTGCTTTAATAAGTTCAGAATATTTTAAGACGCTGCAATAGTAACCTATGCACGTATAGAATCACCATAATCATACTGACATGGGAAGTCTTGTTGCCCGTTCATTTTTATTGCACATTGAATGCATATAACAAAACCTGTAACGTAATAGCCAATTTGATTTTTTTTTCACCTTTACACGTGACTTGGATTTTTCCCCCAGAATTCCTATCTAGTATGTTCTTGCACTTAACCTATGGAAATAAATGAAATCAAAACAAAGGCAATAAAGTGCAAAGGGCTGAGGGCTTGTTAGTTTTTCAATGAGGAGTTATTATGGTGAAATATCGCTTTAAATCTTAGTTCTTAGTTGTAAATATTAATTTTTGTATCAGTCCCGTGTTTGTTCTTTACATAGGATCAAGTTACTTAAATTCCAAAAAAGACACTGTTTTGGTTAGTGGAACATATAAAATAACACATGCTTACTGAAATTTGTCGTAGACTAAATTGGACTAGTCTTAGTTTTGTTTCACTAAAGCCATTTCCTTACCATCACCATAAAAGGTAACTGAAATCAGTTGGGATACTTTGATTAATATTTCCATTCTACAAGAACCTGTTTGGGGGTTAGATTTCAGTCATTGGCTTTCGGTAACCGTGGAGAGATTACTAACTGCCCCCGTATAGTTTGGTGCCTTCAGGAATGAGTCTGCATGTTCCAACTCTTGCTCAGGCAGTGGGTTAAATTCCAATATGTGTTCCCACTGATGGCAGATCTATTTCCAGTGCACTTACGCTGAACAGTGAACGGGAAACAAAACATTCATTACTGTTCAATTGTGTTTCTTCCGTGAACTTAATAGCTTGCTTAAGTAATGTTCTCCTAGCTTAATGTTGCTGGAGTGTTTGAGTTGTGAGTAAAAGTTCAGCTGTTAGAATTTGTCCATCACTGATGGAGACGATGAGAGGTTGCACTGACGTTATCACATGGGTTATACAAGAGTTTCCCTCCTCTGTTTACTCTGTCCTAATAGATACTGACCTTTACCTTCACTAATTCAAACATAGCGTAAAATTGGCAGAAGTATTTATATCCATACTTATCTAATGCCTACATTCTCTGATGTCCATATTTCATTATATTTAATGTCAGGCAGCTTTTTGCTAAAAGGACAAAACTAGACAAAGATAAAATATCTATGATAAAATATCTATGAAGTACATAATATCCAATCTAACTTGTCAGATTACAAAGAAAGAACACAATTGGTGTGCAATTTCGCTTTAATGAAAAAAGATATTCTGGAGAAAGACTCGTCATGTGTCTGCAAGTAAACTCTTAGCCACATTCCGACTAGATGGGCGCGGCCTCGGTCAATGCTAGTGTATTGAGCGAGGAAGGAAACAGCCTAGTCAGAATGTGACCGGGAGAGTGCATAATGCATACTTGCAGTCATATGACCGTTTTCCCGCCGCCAGCACTGGAGAATCCCCACAGTGCCCAAGTAACTGCGTATTTGAAGTTTAAGACTGAACAAGCCATTTAAGCTGTAAACTTTGTGGATTATGTAAATGTTCCAATCACTTATATAGGCCAAGTTCAACACACAACTTTTTGTATCATCTCTAAAATCCCCAAAAAATTAACACTAAGCAGAGATCAAAATATTTAAGCCAATAGTTCATGAACCTTTAATATGCATTTATACCATAAAAGACCATTGATAGTTAACATACAAGCTGATCAGTGGTTATTTAATAGCCTCTATAGAAAGACTGACCATGCACACGATGCACATAGAACATCAGTAATATTCTAATAGCTTTTCATTAATCTCGACAGCACATATTTACACAGGCTGATGTGCCGCCAATAATGCTGATGAGGTAGACAAAGGATCGTATCACCGGATGCATGAGTGTTTTGCTCATTTGTTGGTTGACCAGCAAACTGTTTACACTGCAAGAAAGTCAGCATTTCTAGGAATGCATGTTCACGATAATCGAGCAGTGTAAATCCACTTTAAAGGGCATCAGAACATGTACAGTGGGGAAAAAAGTATTTAGTCTGCCACCAATTGTGCAAGTTCTCCCACTTAAAAAGTTGAGGGAGGCCTGTAATTGACATCATAGGTAGACCACAACTATCAGAGCCAAAATGAGAAAACAAATCCAGAAAATCTCCTTGTCTGATTTGGCAAGATTTATTATGCAAATTATGGTGGAAAATAAGTATTTGGTCATTAACAAAAGTTCATCTCTATATTTTGTTATACATCCTTTGTTGGTAATGACACAGGTCAAACATTTTCTGTAAGTCTTAACAAGATTGGCACACATTGTTGGTGGTATGTTGGTCCATTCCTCTATGCAGATCTCCTCTAGAGCAGTGATGTTTTGGGCGTGTTGCTGGGCAACATGGACTTTCAACTTCCGTCCAAAGGTTTCCTATGGGTTTGAGATCTGGAGACTGGCTAGGCCACTTCAGGACCTTCATATGCTTCTTACGAAGCCACTCATTTGTTGCCCCAGCAGTGTGCTTGGGATCATTATCATGCTGAAAGACCCATCCACGTTTCATCTTTAATGCCCTTGCTGATGAAAGGAGATTTGCACTCAAAATCTCACAATACATGGCCCCATTCATTCTTTTATGTATATGGATCAGTCGTCCTTGTCTCTTTGCAGAGAAACAGCCCCAAAGCATGATGATGCCACCCAAATGCTTCACAATAGGTATGGTGTTATTTTGTTTCTACCAAACAGTTCTATTTTGGTTTGACTTTCTCCCAATACTCTTCTGCATAATCCAATTGCTCTCTAGCAAACTTCAGACAGGCACGGACATGTAATGGCTTAAGCTGGGGGACACGTCTGGCACTGCAAGATCTGAGTCCCTGGCGGAGTAGTGTATTACTGATGGTAACCTTTATTACGGTCATTCCAGCTCTATGCAGGTCCTTCACTAGGTCCTCCTGTGTGGATCAGGGATTTTTGCTCACCGTTCTTGTGATCATTTTGACCCCACGGGGTGAGATCTTGTGTGGAGCCCCAGATCGAGGGAGATTATCAGTGGTCTTGCATATCTTCCATTTTCTTATTATTGTTCCCACAGTTGATTTCAAGCTGCTTGCCTATTGCAGGTTTGGCTTCCCCAGCTTGGTGCAAGGCTACAATTTTGTTTCTAGTGTCCTTCGACAGCTCTTTGGTCTTCACCATAGTGGAGTTTGGAGTGTGACTGTTTGAGGTTGTGGACAGGTGTCTTTTATACTGATAACAATTTCAAACTGGTGCCATTACTACAGCTAAGGAGTGGAGGTCAGAGGAGCCTCTTAAAGAAGAAGTTACAGGTCTGTGAGAGCCAGAAATCTTGCATGTTTTAAGGTGACCAAATAATTATTTCCACCATATTTTGCAAAATAAATCTTGCAAAATCAGACAAGGAGATTTTCTGGATTTATTTTCTCATTTTGTCTCTCATAGTTGTGGTCTACCTATGATGTCAATTACAGGCCTCTCTCATCTTTTTAATTGGGAGTCTATGCACAATTGGTGGCCGACTAACTGCTTTTTTCCCCTGTAGAATATGTATAAAAGAGAAATGGCACGTTCATGAAAGTTTTTGCATTTTACACAGGTATCCACCCAGTGGACAGAGAACATTAGGACAGAGGACATTATTTCCTTTCCTGCACCAATTCATATAACGTGTAAACCGGTCTAATTATCCTTAGTCGCTAATAGCAAGTGTAAACAGAAAGGCTTCCTTTTTCTGATATAAATTATACCCACATTAACAAGCTTTTAGATATCTAAATCTAAAATGTATTGCACAATGTTAGGAGTCAAGTTCCCTCTGCTGCACAGGGGGAATCTCGATCCGTGTCTGCTGCAGTCTCCCATTCTGCATCGGCCGCAGTGGGGTCTGCTCAGCAGAGACGTCGCTCCCAGCGTCTCGCTGAGGCTGATTCTGTGCAGAGGGTCACTACTGCTTTTTCTGGCTTTCCTATGGTACCCTGCACTGATCTGCGGCGAGCAGGCTTCTCTGGGACTAAGTCCTTATTTACACACACTGAGCATGCCCAGGGCAAGATCTCCCGTTGGAGGTCGAGGGTCACATGCTCAGGTACTGCAGCGCATCCCATTGGTCCTCCAGGAAGGTCCTGAAAGGGCAAAACTTCGGTAGCAGCTTCCTGTGCTGCAACTATATAAACTGCGCATGACCGCAAGGCCATGCGCTAGTATTGTTTTGATATTATGTGTGTGTGTAGATGGATGTATGTCGAAGGATGAAAGCTCCTAAATATCCCATTCCTAGTGTTATTGTCTGTTTGTGAATGGAGGTAGCTATCTAGCGCCCGACTAGCCATCAGCACATAACACACATCACAGTGTCCAGTTGCTGTGTCCGCCAGTACGGCGCCGTGCGCTTTCTCTGCGCTTTCCTGACCCAAGCCTGGGTGGTTAGTGGCGTCCGTCAGTGCGGCACCGCATGCACTCTCGTGCCTTTATATATTATTATTTATGTTTCTCTGACACCCCAGTTGCGGTGTCGAGTGCATGAGGTCTTCTGAACTCAAATCCTCAGTCTCGGGTTTGAGATTAGAGACTCCTTGCTTGCGCTCTATGTGCGGTACCGTGGTCCTGTGACGCAACAGGGTCGCTTCCTTCACACAGGGTGAAGTTAACCCATGTGTGTATTCTTATAGTCCCGCCATATAGTCCGTCTTTACTAGCAGCAGGGTTTTTACCTGCACGGTGGACCTCGGACTGCGAACGCACCTAGTTCCATATCATCTTATATTTGGTGCGTTCCTCCAGTCCTTAACACACATTTTTATAATTTATCTATATAAAAAATAAGCTAATAAGAATTGTCTTTAATGTTAAACATGTCCCTTGTGCATAAAAACAGCCCAGACAAATAGTGACAGTGCTACCCATAACATCCGGACACCTGCTCAATGGCGGAAACTCTTGAATTTTCTGTAGGCACTGTTTCACATGAAGCTTGTGCACAGATGTTCATTACAGAATCAGATGTTCCCTTCTTCTTGATTTAAAACTGGATTAAATACAAATAAGAGCTTTAATTTTCTTTTCTTCTAGGAATGAAAATACACTGCATTCTTCATAGGTAAGATTTATTATGTGCCTGTGGTTTAATGTGTAATCACATAACAGTAAAACTGATTTTGAAAACACAAGTTGGGCCTCTTGCAGTTTTCATTCCTAGAAGATTTTTCATCTTTTAGCATTTCATTTACACAAAGACCTCAAATGAAGATAAATAAATTACTTACAGTTCTTGGCATCTGTTTACAAAGGAAAATTGTATCTTCAGAAATTAACTTTTAGTTAGTATGTGAATATCTAAATCTTTTTATCTTACGAGGGGTTTAAAATGTCCTAAATGGATAAATCTTATTCATCAAACCACTGGTATTGTAGGTTGTATCTTTTCTTAATTTATATTATTATTTTTTGTTTCATTCGTGTGTTTTGTCTAAAAAGTGTCCAATGTCATTTAAATTCAGGCTGTAGACAGTGGAAGCTATAAACTTTAAGTCTCAAAATAGGTAAATACTGAATGTAGCTGACCAATGTCTTTGGTTATAAGGTGGTTTTTAATGAGAACAGTGATACATTAGGTTGGTATATAAAGTCATGGCTGAAAGTGCAGCCTTGAAATTGTTCCAGAAAATGAAGAATTTCTACCAGAAAATTATTGCAACTAGACATGTTTTGTTATATATGTTTATTTTTCTATTAAAATAACACAGAGCAAAACAGGGAAAAAAGGCAAATTGGACATAATTTCACACAAAACCCTCAAAACTCACACAAAACTCTCAAAATGGCCATGACAAAATATTTGGCAATCTATCAAAATGTATCCTATTACCATGTTGCCACACAAGAAACATCTCATGATGGTTAAAACCAGTGAGCTGTCGCAAGACTTTTACAGCCTTATTGTTGCAAAACATACTGATGGCATTGGTTACAGAAGAATTTCTAAGCCACTGAAGGTTCCAGTAAGCACTGTTGGGGCCACATTCCAGAAGTGGAAAGAACATAATTTTTTTAAAGACTAAGCACGACCAGGTGCTCCCCACAAAATTTCAGGCAGAGGAGAGAAAAGAATTATCATAAAAGTAGTCCAAGAGCTAAGGACAACTTGTGAAGAGGTAAAAGAAGACCTGGAATTAGCAGGTACACGTGCTTCAGAGAAAAAATAAGTAATTCACACAACTTCCATAGCCTGTATGCACGTTCACCACGCAAGACTTCATTGCAGAACAAAAAGCATGTTCAAGTGTGTTTAAAGTTTGTTCAACAACATTTAAAAAAGCCTGTGAAATACTGGAAGAATATACTCTGGTCAGATGAGACCACTGTACATATTTATGTGTTTCACGTACAAAGCAACTACATTTTTGCTTTAATTTGTAAGTGAAATTTTCCATCAAGTATTAAGTGTGTTCTCTCTGGGAAGAAAAGTGTTCTAATGGCATTTTCCCAAAAATATGGCGCAGGTATTGCACACTACAGTTATGAATAATAATGTGTCATTTTTAATTCTGTTCTGCATCAAGTATTATAAATTTGACTAAGTGTAAATGACTTGCAGTAGCTAAGCCAGATTTAATATGGACTATAATAAAATGTCTGACAATTGAAACGTCTAGTATGCTCTGAATTGTGCCAAATGGATGAGTAAGATGCTTACCTTAGATTATCTTGATGCAGGGATGGTTAATTTTTAAACATATACAGCGAGTGAAATAATTATTGAACACATCATCAATTGTCTAAGTAAATAACTTTCTAAAGGTGTTATTGATATCAAATTCTCACTAGATGTCAGTAGCAATTAGTGATACGTGAATTTGTTTGGAAAACGATAGCCAAACATAAATTCAACACAAATATGGCACATTTGGATTCATGATCGGAAACCCGAGCAAAATGTTATAAAATTGGTAAAAATCAGTAACATTCGATAAAAGTGTGGGAAAATATTTGTGCTGCCACAAAAATATTTTAAAGATTTTAGCAACGGTAATATTGGTGTACCATGAACGTTTGGCACATATTTGATGAGGCGAGGGGGTTTGCAGAGCTCAGAGGCGCGGCGTTCTTGTAAGCATAGCACAGCAGTCATTTTTTTTATTCCAAACCTTATGTGTGTACATTGCGGCTAGCCAATCACGGAACAGGAAACACTCACAATGTCCTGACACAACGGCTTGTGTCATTCGCTGCTGAAATCACATGTCCCTATCCATATAAATAGCAGACATCTTGTTTTAATGCCATTTTGACACTGCAGCAGTGCAGAGAGGCTGCTTCTGATGCTCCCACTGTTAACAGCAAGATTTTAGCTAGTTAGGCGATTGTGTATCAGTCAGATAGTGTTGCTAGATAGTGTCTAGTGTGGCATTAAAATTTACCTTCTGGAATTTTTTTGAGGGGCCATTACTGAGGTTCACAGACAAAGCCAGCAGGGCACATGTCCTACAAGTGTTTTGTGCACTGTTTCTATTGTGCTTCATGCATGAGTATAGCATTCTAAATAATATTTTTTCAGTAGCTAAATGTGAAAAAGCCTGCCATGTCCTACATTTTAGATAGATGGTTGATCAGATAGGGAAGCTAGATAGTGTCCAGTGTGGCTGCAAAGTTTATCTTCTGGAATGTTTTTTTTTTGGCCATCACTGAAGTCCACAGACAAAGCCAGCAGGTCACATGTCCTACAAGTGTGCTGTGCACTGCTTCTATTGTTCTCCATGTACAAGTAAAGCATTTTAAATAATATTTTTTCAATAGATAAGTGTGAAAAAACCTGCTGTATCCCACCTTGTCATTTATTGCTGTGATGATATGAAACTCTGTAGACCTAAGGCACATTAAAAAAAGTCGATTTTTTCTTTTGCTGAATGAGATACAGCCCACAGTATCCCACAATGTCATGTTGTGGCGGTGATATGAACCTATTTGCAGACCTAACGCGCATTACAAAAAATTCTAATATTTTCTGTTGATAAATGTGATACAGCCCACTATATCCAACCTTTTCATTTAGTGGCATTGAAATTGTTCTGTGTGCAGAGCTGGTGCACATTAAAATTAATTTATTTTATTTTTTTACAAACGTGATACAGCAGGCGAGATCTGTGTTTGAAATTGTTTTGAGCATATCTTCTAGATTATGTTCTTCTTTGGAAACCAATTTCTCACGGGCATCTTTTATAATTAGGTTGAGACATTATTCAGTTACTAACATCATATAGCAGGGGACATGTCTCTTTTAAATTGTTTGGAGCATCCACTCAATTTTATACAGGCCTTATCGACAGGCGCAAAAATATTCTTCCATTACTAGCATCATATAGCAGGGGACATGTTACTTTTAAATTGTTTGGAGCATCCACTCAATCTTACTCAGACCTTATGAGAGGCCCCCCAAAATTCTTCTGTTTCTAACATCATACAGTAGGTGACATATCACTTTTAAATTGTTTGGAACATCAACTCAATCTTATACAGGCCTTATCAACAGGCCCAAAATAATTCTTCTGTTACTAGCATCATACAATAGGGGACATGTCACTTTTAAATAGTTTGGAGGCTATCTTCTAGATTAGGGGGCCGCCTGTGGAACAGGGAGAATCATCCATATATATGGGTAAGTTGCATGATGTGATTATATGACGGTTACTGATTATGTGGGTTTGCACTGTGGCATCTTACTTTGTTTTGGAGCCATATAGGATCTTGGAATCCATCTCATAGGTCTCTAGTACTTTAATACATCACAAGCAGCACCTGGGATGTAATATATTTCTCCTTTTGTTTCTCAGCATACCATACGTATCTTCCACACCTTGTTTTGGCATACATGCTATTTTTGTATTATTATATTATCTGACATTATTGGTCAAATTAAAATTTGTATTTTTTATTAATATGATCTTTGCGATATTTATACTCTGTTCTCTTGTTCAATGTGTATTTTGGAGTTCCTGGATTTGTCCTACAGATTTGGACAATAGTATTGGGGGAGGTATACTATTTTACTCCTGGCCACAAACTGGCTATAAGTTTTCTGAGTTTTGTGTTGTATCTTCTATATTATGTGCATCTTTGGCATCCAATTTTTCATGGACATCTTTTATACCTAGCTTGAGACATACATCTGTTACACCTATCTTCTGACGAGCATCAAACGCTGTCTGGTAATTGGTGTTGGGTAGATGAGTAACAGTTGTAGGCTGGATCCTGAATCCATAGCGCCCTGTTATAAATCCTGTTGTATGTTCCCATTCCCATAAAAAATAATTCTGTTACTAAAGTCATACAGTAGGGGAGATCTCAGTTTTAAATTGTTTGGAGCACATCTTCTTTGTCATACAGGCCTCATTCACACAGATTTTTTTTCTGTGATTGACTCAATTACTGCCACTGAAATTAAGCTGTGCAGAGTAAAAAAATATAATTTTTAGTTGCTAATACTGAACTCATAGCACACCATCTGTGCAACATGACTGGGAAAAAGCGAGTTCGTGGTGGAAGGGGGATTATGCTCGGTGTTCGAGGTCTAACTGGGGTAGATGGTGAAATTGATGCCACTTTATTGGTAACTGCCACTAATCTTTGGAAATGTCTACACTCTTGGTTGCGTGTCTATTTGCTGGGTTATTTGTAGTGGAAGATGCATTGGTCCCTATTATACTATTTCTACTCTCTTGAAATTGATACCACTTTGTTGGTGTCTCCAACTAATTTTTTTAAAATTTGTGCACTCATGGTTAGGTGTCCATCTATTAAATTGGGTGTAGTGGATGATGTGTCGGTCCCTATTATACTATTTCTGCTGTGGTGAAATTGATACCACTTTGCTGGTGTCTGCCACTATTTTTTGGAAATGTGAACAATCCTGGTTGGGTGTCTTTCTGCTGGGTTGGCTGCAGTGGAAGATTTGTTGGTCCCTATTATACTATTTCTACTGTGGTGAAATTGATGTCAACTTGTTGATGTCTGCCAATATATTTTTGGAAATGTGTAGACTCCTGATTGAGTCTCCTTCATATGTGTCGCCGGTAGCGTTAGGCCTCCAAGATCGGCAGTCCTCCACTCTCATTGAGTCAACTACACATGTTACTATTCTTACATTTTTCTGACAATAGTAATAGTAATCTACAAAACTGATATTTGTGCCATCTGAGTGTGGCTGAGCATCAATTTCTATTTTTTTTTCACTTATATAGCACCAATAATTTAACATTCACTTTACAGATATTTACAGACATTACTGCCACTGTCACCATTGGGACTCATAATTGAAATTTACTATCTCTGTCTTTGGAGTGTGGGTAGAAAAATAAGTACTGGGAGGAAACCCTTGCATACATGGTTAGAACATACAAACTCTTTGCAGATGCTGTCCTTGGTGGGGTTGAAACACAGGACTCCAGCGCTGCAATGCTGCTAATGTTTTCGCGTGCTGCCACTTGTCCGAGTAGGGATTTGGTAGGACACCTAGATACGCCCCTTCCAGGCTTTCAGAGGGATATGGAACAGTGATTCAAACACCTTGCCTGTTACAGTCTACATCTGCTGAGTTTGCTGTAGTGGAAGAAGTGTCGGTCTCCGCTATACTAATTCTACTTTATTGCAATTGATGACACCTTGTTGTTGTCTGACACTATTTTTTTGTAAATGTGTAGACTCCTGGTTTGGTCTCCTTCACGCATGTTGCTTGTTGCAGTAGGCCTCCGAGACCGTCAGGCCTCCAATTCCTTGGACTCAACTACCAGTGTTACAAAGCGGAAATTTTTCTGACAATGGTAGTCTAGAAAACTGATATTTGTGCAACCTGAGTGTGGCTCAGCATGAAAGCAGGTAGATGTGTTGCATGTGGTATCAGGGCTCCAGCAAAGGAGCTCTACACCAGTCCCTGACCCACCTCATCTTACTGTGATGTTCATTGGAAAGCTTTAAATGCTGCCCCAGACCCCGATACCTCATGCCTGTCTGAGTGCTGCAGTGCCATGCTAAAATCTGTAAAGTGGGTGAATTGAGGCCACTTTCCTGGTGTCTGAGCCTCATTTGATGTGCTTTGGCAGCATTTGGGGCCATTCTAAGATGTTGTGCATGCGTTTTTGCCTCCCAATAGAGTGAATGGCGCTCGGCTATGTTCGGCGAATATTTGACGAATTAACCCCTTCATGACCCAGCCTATTTTGACCTTAAAGACCTTGCCGTTTTTTGCAATTCTGACCAGTGTCCCTTCATGAGGTAATAACTCAGGAACGCTTCAATGGATCCTAGCGGTTCTGAGATTGTTTTTTCGTGACATATTGGGCTTCATGTTAGTGGTAAATTTAGGTCAATAAATTCTGTGTTTATTTGTGATAAAAACGGAAATTTGGCGAAAATTTTGAAAATTTCGCAATTTTCACATTTTGAATTTTTATTCTGTTAAACCAGAGAGTTATGTGACACAAAATAGTTAATAAATAACATTTCCCACACGTCTACTTTACATCAGCACAATTTTGGAAACAAAATTTTTTTTTGCTAGGAAGTTATAAGGGTTAAAATTTGACCAGCGATTTCTCATTTTTACAACGAAATTTACAAAACCATTTTTTTTAGGGACCACCTCACATTTGAAGTCAGTTTGAGGGGTCTATATGGCTGAAAATACCCAAAAGTGACACCATTCTAAAAACTGCACCCCTCAAGGTGCACAAAACCACATTCAAGAAGTTTATTAACCCTTCAGGTGCTTCACAGCAGCAGAAGCAACATGGAAGGAAAAAATGAACATTTAACTTTTTAGTCACAAAAATGATTTTTCAGCAACAATTTTTTTATTTTCCCAATGGTAAAAGGAGAAACTGAACCACGTACGTTGTTGTCCAATTTGTCCTGAGTACGCTGATACCTCATATGTGGGGGTAAACCACTGTTTGGGCACACGGCAGGGCTTGGAAGGGAAGGAGCGCCATTTGACTTTTTGAATGAAAAATTGGCTGCACTCTTTAGCGGACACCATGTCACATTTGGAGAGCCCCCGTGTGCCTAAAAATTGGAGCTCCCCCACAAGTGACCCCATTTT
Organism: Ranitomeya imitator; assembly: GCF_032444005.1. Taxonomy (NCBI): domain Eukaryota; kingdom Metazoa; phylum Chordata; class Amphibia; order Anura; family Dendrobatidae; genus Ranitomeya; species Ranitomeya imitator. The sequence continues at coordinate 179,345,568 of NC_091285.1, forward strand.
GGAAACTAGACGCCCCAAGGAACTTATCTAGATGCATAGTGAGCCCTTTAAACCCCCAGGTGCTTCACAAATTGATCCGTAAAAATGAAAAAGTACTTTTTTTTCACAAAAAAATTCTTTTAGCCTCAATTTTTTCATTTTCACATGGACAACAGGATAAAATGGATCCTAAAATTTGTTTGGCAATTTCTCCTGAGTACACCGATACTTCACATGTGGGGGTAAACCACTGTTTGGGCACATGGTAAGGCTCGGAAGGGAAGGAGCGCCATTTGACTTTTTGAATGAAAAATTATCTCCATCGTTAGCGGACACCATGTCGCGTTTGGAGAGACCCTGTGTGCTTAAACATTGGAGCTCCCCCACAAGTGACCCCATTTTGGAAACTGGACCCCCCAAGGAACTTATCTAGATGCCTAGTGAGCACTTTAAACCCTCAGGTGCTTCACAAATTGATCCGTAAAAATGAAAAAGTACTTTTTTTTCACAAAAAATTTATTTTCGCCTCAATTTTTTCATTTTCACATGGGCAATAGGATAAAATGGATCCTAAAATTTGTTGAGCAATTTCTCCCGAGTACGCCGATACCTCATATGTGGGGGTAAACCACTGTTTGGGCACACGGCAGGGCTCGGAAGGGAAGGCGCGCCTTTTAACTTTTTGAATGGAAAATTAGCTCCAATTGTTAGCGGACACCATGTCGCATTTGGAGAGCCCCTGTGTGCCTATGCAATGGAGCTCCCCCACAAGTGACCCCATTTTGGAAACTAGACCCCCCAAGGAACTTATCTAGATGCATACTGAGCACTTTAAACCCCCAGGTGCTTCACAGAAGTTTATAATGCAGAGCCATGAAAATAAAAAATAATTTTTCTTTTCTCAAAAATGATTTTTTAGCCTGGAATTTCCTATTTTGCCAATGGTAATAGGAGAAATTGGACCACAAATGTTGTTGTCCAGTTTGTCCTGAGTATGCAGATACCCCATATGTGGGGGTAAACCACTGTTTGGGCGCATGGCAGGGCTCAGAAGGGAAGGCACGCCATTTGGCTTTTTAAATGGAAAATTATCTCCAATCATTAGCGGACACCATGTCGCGTTTGGAGAGCCCCTGTGTGCCTAAACATTGGAGATCCCCCACAAATTACCCCATTTTGGAAACTAGACCCCCAAAGGAACTAATCTAGATGTGTAGTGAGCACTTTGAACCCTCAAGTGCTTCACAGAAGTTTATAACGCAGAGCCATGAAAATAAAAAAAAAAAATTATTTTCTCAAAAATGAATTTTAGCCCGCAATTTTTTATTTTCCCAAGGGTAACAGGAGAAATTTGACCCCAAAAGTTGTTGTCCAGTTTCTCCTGAGTACGCTGATACCCCATATGTGGGGGTAAACCACTGTTTAGGCACATGCTGGGGCTCGGAAGTGAAGTAGTGACGTTTTGAAATGCAGACTTTGATGGAATGCTCTGTGGGCGTCACGTTGCGTTTGCAGAGCCCCTGATGTGGCTAAACAGTAGAAACCCCACACAAGTGACCCCATTTTGGAAACTAGACCCCGAAAGGAACTTATCTAGATGTGAGGTGAGCACTTTGAACCCCCAAGTGCTTCACAGAAGTTCATAACACAGAGCAGTGAAAATAATAAATACGTTTTCTTTCCTCAAAAATAATTTTTTAGCCCAGAATTTTTTATTTTCCCAAGGGTTACAGGAGAAATTGGACCACAAAAGTTGTTGTCCAGTTTCTCCTGAGTACGCTGATACCCCATGTGTGGGGGTAAACCACTGTTTGGGCACACGTGGGGGCTCAGAAGGGAAGTAGTGACTTTCGAAATGCAGACTTTGATGGAATGGTCTGCGGGCGTCACATTGCGTTTGCAGAGCCCCTGGTGTGCCTAAACAGTAGAAACCCCCCACAAGTGACCCCATTTTGGAAACTAGACCCCCAAAGGAACTTATCTAGATGTGTGGTGAGCACTTTCAACCCCCAAGTGCTTTACAGAAGTTTATAACGCAGAGCCGTGAAAATAATAAATACGTTTTCTTTCCTCAAAAATAATTTTTTAGCCCAGAATTTTTTATTTTCCCAAGGGTTACAGGAGAAATTGGACCACAAAAGTTGTTGTCCAGTTTCTCCTGAGTACGCTGATACCCCATGTGTGGAGGTAACCCACTGTTTGGGCACACGTGGGGGCTCAGAAGGGAAGTAGTGACTTTTGAAATGCAGACTTTGATGGAATGGTCTGCGGGCGTCACGTTGCGTTTGCAGAGCCCCTGGTGTGCCTAAACAGTAGAAACCCCCCACAAGTGACCCCATTTTGGAAACTAGACCCCCCAAGGAACTTATCTAGATATGTGGTGAGCACTTTGAACCCCCAAGTGCTTCACAGACGTTTACAACGCAGAGCCGTGAAAATAAAAAATCATTTTTCTTTCCTCAAAAATGATGTTTTTGCAAGCAATTTTTTATTTTCTCAAGGGTAACAGGAGAAATTGGACCCCAGTAATTGTTGTGCAGTTTGTCCTGAGTATGCTGGTACCCCATATGTGGGGGTAAACCACTGTTTGGGCACACGTCGGGGTTCGGAAGTGAGGGAGCACCATTTGAATTTTTGAATACAAGATTGGCTGGAATCAATGGTGGCGCCATGTTGCGTTTGGAGACCCCCTGAAGTGCCTAAACAGTGGAAACCCCTCAATTCTCCCTCCAACACACCCCTAACCCTTATCCCAACTGTAGCCGTAACCCTAATCACAACCCTAACCCCAACACACCCCTAACCACAACCCTAACCCCAACACACCCCTAACCCTAACCACAACCCTAATTCCAACCCAACTCTAAGGCTATGTGCCAACGTTGCGGATTCGTATGAGATTTTTCAGCATCATTTTTGAAAAATCCGCGGGTAAAAGGCACTGCGTTTTACCTGTGGATTTACCGTGGATTTCCAGTGTTTTTTGTGCGGATTTCACCTGTGGATTCCTATTGAGGAACAGGTGTAAAACGCTGCGGAATCCGCACAAAGAATTGGCATGCTGCGGAAAATACAACGCAGCGTTCCCGCGCGGTATTTTCTGCACCATGGGCACAGCGGATTTGGTTTTCCATATGTTTACATGGTACTGTAAACCTGATGGAACACTGCTGCGGATCCGCAGCGGCCAATCCGCACCGTGTGCACATAGCCTAATTCTAAAGGTATGTGCACACGCTGCGGAAAACACTGCGGATCCGCAGCAGTTTCCCATGAGTTTACAGTTCAATGTGAACCTATGGGAACCAAAAATCGCTGTACACATGCTGCGGAAAAACTGCACGGAAACGCAGCGGTTTACATTCCGCAGCATGTCACTTCTTTCTGCGGATTCCGCAGCGGTTTTACAACTGCTCCAATAGAAAATCGCAGTTGTAAAACCGCAGTGAAATGCGCAGAAAAACCGCGGTAAATCCACGATAAATCGGCAGCGGTTTAGCACTGTGGATTTTTCAAATCCGCTGCGGAAAAATCCGCATAGGACCAGAATACGTGTGCACATACCGAAACCCTAACCCTAGCCCTAACCCTACCCCTAACCCTAACCCTAGCCCTAACCCTACCCCTAACCCTACCCCTAACCCTACCCCTACCCCTAACCCTACCCCTAACCCTAACCCTACCCCTAACCCTACCCCTAACCCTAACCCTAGTTCTTACCCCAACCTTAGTGAAAAAAAAAAAATTCTTTATTTTTTTTATTGTCCCTATCTATGGGGGTGACAAAGGGGGGGGGTCATTTACTATTTTTTTATTTTGATCACTGAGATAGGTTATATCTCAGTGATCAAAATTCACTCTGGAACGAATCTGCCGGCCGGCAGATTCGGCGGGCGCACTGCACATGCGCCCGCCATTTTGGAAGATGGCGGCGCCCAGGAAAGAAGACGGACGGACCTCGGGCGGCCAGGTAAGTATAAGGGGGGGGGAGATCAGGGCACGGGGGGGGCGTCGGAGCACGGGGGGGTGGATCGGATCATGGGGGGGGGTGGATCGGAACACGGGAGGGAGGATTGGAGCACGGGGAAGGATTGGAGCACGGGGTGAGGGATCGCTGTGCGGGGGGGGGGGGTGGATCGGAGCACGGGGGGGTCGCTGTGTGCGGGGGGGGGATCGGAGTGCGGGGGGGTTTGATTGGAGCGCGGGGGGTGTGATTGCTGCACGGGGAAGCGGACAGGAGGACGGGGGAGCGGAGCACAGGACGGAGGGGAGCGGACCACAGATCGGGGGGCTGGGGGGGCGATCGGAGGAGTGGGGTGGGGGCACATTAGTATTTCCAGCCATGGCCGATGATATTGCAGCATCGGCCATGGCTGGATTGTAATATTTCACCAGTTTTTTAGGTGAAATATTACAAATCGCTCTGATTGGCAGTTTCACTTTCAACAGCCAATCAGAGCGATCGTAGCCACGAGGGGGTGAAGCCACCCCCCCTGGGCTAAACTACCACTCCCCCTGTCCCTGCAGATCGGGTGAAATGGGAGTTAACCCTTTCACCCGGCCTGCAGGGACGCGATCTTTCCATGACGCATATGCTGCGTCATGGGTCGGAATGGCACCGACTTTCATGACGCAGCGTATGCGTCAAAGGTCGGGAAGGGGTTAATCGATGAATATTGCAAATTCAGTGAACGTATTCTGAAGCAAACATTGAAATAGTCGCCCATCTTTAGTAGCAACCCATACATAAAGGCAAATAAATGAAACTATAGATGTCCATAAATTATGTTATGTATAATAATGAGAAATAACACAGAAAAAACGTATTGAACACATGAAGAATGAAAGGTGCAAAAAGCCATTTGAAAGTTATGACATCAACTGAAATCTATTAGTAATTAGAAAGCAATCCTGCTACTTAGTGAAAATATTACTAGCTGGTTCAATTGATGGCCTATAAAAAGATGTCTTATTATCAAGGTGCCACATAGGAAACAACTCATGATGGGTAAAACCAATGAGCTATCTCAAGGCCTTCACAACCTTCTGGTTGCAAATCATACTGATGGCATTGGTTACAGAGGAATTTCTATACAACTGAAGGTTGCCGTGAGCACTGTTGGGGCCATAATCCAGAAGTGGAAAGACCATAATTTCATTTCACCATAAAAAAGCATGTTTAACCCCTTAGCGACCGCCGATACGCCTTTTAACGGCGGCCGCTAAGGGTACTTAAACCACAGCGCCGTTAATTAACGGCGCTGTGGAAAAAGTCAATAGCGCCCCCCAGAGGCCGATTTTCTCCGGGGTCTCGGCTGCCGGGGGTAGCCGAGACCCCAGAGAACATGATTCAGGGTTTTTTTAACCCACCCCGCATTTGCGATCGCCGGTAATTAATCGTTTACCGGCGATCGCAAAAAAAAAAAAAAAACCCGATCTCTTTTTAATTTCTCTGTCTTCCGATGTGATCGCACATCGGAGGACAGAGAAAAGGGGTCCCAGGTGGCCCCCCAATACTCACCTAGCTCCCCCGATGCTCCTCGTGTCTCCCGGTGGGCGCCGCCATCTTCAAAATGGCGGGCGCATGCGCAGTGCGCCTGCCGGCCGGCACCGGGAGAGTCTTTGGGGTCTCGGCTGCCGGGGGTAGCCGAGACCCCAAAGAGCATGATCGGGGTCGGTATTACCGACCCCTGTTTTGCGATCGCCGGTAATTAACTGTTTACCGGCGACCGCAAAAAAAAAAAAAAAGTAAAGTGTAATTCTCTGTCCTCTGATGTGATCGCACATCAGAGGACAGAGAAATAGGGGGATTCGGGGACCCTAGCATACTCACCTAGGTCCCTGGATCCTCATGCTGCTCCTCCTGGCCGCCGGCAGAAGAAAATGGCGGGCGCATGCCCAGTGCGCCCGCCATCTGTCTCCATCTGCCGGCCGGCAGGAGAACAGCAGTTGGGGCTAAAATTAGGGGTAGGGTTAGGGGTAGGGTTAGGGGTAGGGTTAGGGGTAGGGTTAGGGGTAGGGGTAGGGTTAGGGGTAGGGTTAGGGGTAGGGTTAGGGCTAGGGTTAGGGCTAGGGTTGGGGCTAAATTTAGGGTTAGGGTTGGGGCTAAATTTAGGGTTAGGGTTGGGGCTAAATTTAGGGTTAGGCTTCTTTCACACTTACGTCGGTACGGGGCCGTCGCAATGCGTCAGCCCGACATACCGACGCACGTTGTGAAAATTGTGCACAACGTGGGCAGCAGCTGTAGTTTTTCAACGCATCCGCTGCCCAATCTATGTCCTGGGGAGGAGGGGGCGGAGTTACGGCCACGCATGCGCGGTCAGAAATGGCGGATGCGACGTACAAAAAAACGTTTCATTGAACTTTTTTTGTGCTGACGCTCCGCCAAAACACAACTGATCCAGTGCACGACGGACGCGACGTGTGGCCATCCGTCACGATCCGTCGGCAATACAAGTCTATGGGCAAAAAACGCATCCTGCGGGCACATTTGCAGGATCCGTTTCTTGTCCAAAATGACGGATTGCGACGGAATGCCAAACGACGCAAGTGTGAAAGTAGCCTTAGGGCTAGGGTTAGGGTTGGGGCTAAAGTTAGGGCTAGGGTTGGGGCTAAAGTTAGGGTTAGAGCTGGGATTAGGGTTAGGGTTTGGATTAGGGTTGGTATTAGGGTTAGGGTTGGCATTAGGGTTACGCTTGGGATTAGGGTTAGGTTTGGGATTAGGGTTAAGGTTAGGGTTGTGATTAGGGGTGTATTGGGATTAGGGTTAGGTTTGAGGTTAGGGTTGAGATTAGGATTAGGGGTGTGTTGGATTTAGGGTTTTGATTAGGGTTATGGTTAGGGTTGACATTAGGGTTGTTTTGGGGTAAGGGTTGTGATTATGGTTAGGGTTAGTGATTAGGATTATGGATCAGGTTGGGATTAGGATTAGGGGTGTGTTGGGGTTAGGGTTGGAGCTAGAATTGGGGGGTTTCCACTGTTTAGGTACATCAGGGGGTCTCCAAACACGACAGCCAATTTTGCGCTCAAAAAGTCAAATGGTGCTCCCTCCCTTCTGAGCTCTGCCGTGCGCCCAAACAGTGGGTTACCCCCACATATGGGGCATCAGCGTACTCGGGATAAATTGGACAACAACTTCTGGGGTCCAATTTCTCTTGTTACCCTTGTGAAAATAAAAACTTGGGGGCTACAATATCTTTTTTGTGAAAAAAAAAATATTTTTTATTTTCACGACTCTGCATTCTAAACTTCTGTGAAGCACTTGGGCATTCAAAGTTCTCACCACACATCTAGATAAGTTCCTTGGGGGGTCTAGTTTCCAAAATGGGGTCACTTGTGGGGGGTTACTACAGTTTAGGTATATCAGGGGCTCTGCAATCGCAACATAATGCCCACAGACCATTCTATCAAAGTCTGCATTCCAAAAAGGCGCTCCTTCCCTTCCGAGTTCTGCCGTGCGCCCAAACAGTGGTTTACCCCCACATATGGCACATCAGCGTACTCAGGATAAATTGGACAACAACTATTGCAGTCCAATTTCTCCTGTTACCCTTGTGAAAATAAAAACTTGGGGGCTACAATATCTTTTTTGTGGAAAAAAAAATATTTTTTATTTTCACGACACTGCATTCTAAACTTCTGTGAAGCACTTGGGCATTCAAAGTTCTCACCACACATCTAGATAAGTTCCTTGGGGGGTCTAGTTTCCAAAATGGGGTCACTTGTGGAGGGTTTCTACTGGTTAGGTACATCAGGGGCTCTGCAAACGCAACATAATACCCGCAGACCATTCTATCAAAGTCTGCATTCTAAAACGGCGCTCCTTCCTTCCGAGCTCTGCCGTGCGCCCAAACAGTGGTTTACCCCCACATATGGGGTACCAGCATACTCAGGACAAATTGGACAACAACTTTTGGGGTCCAATTTCTCTTGTTACCCTTGTGAAAATAAAAACTTGGGGGCTAAAAAATCTTTTTTGTGGAAAAAAAAAATATTTTTTATTTTCACGGCTCTGCATTATAAACTTCTGTGAAGCACTTGGGCATTCAAGGTTCTCACCACACATCTAGATAAGTTCCATGGGGGGTCTAGTTTCCAAAATGGGGTCACTTGTGGGGGATTTCTACTGTTTAGGCACATCAGGGGCTCTCCAAACGCGACATGGTGTCCGATCTCAATTCCAGCCAATTCTACATTGAAAAAGAAAAACGGCACTCTTTCTCTTCCAAGCTCTGCGGTGCGCCCAAACAGTGGTTTACCCCCACATATTGGGTATCGACGTACTCAGGAGAAATTGCACAACAACTTTAGTGGTCTAATTTCTCCTGTTACCCTTGTGAAAATAAAAATTTGTGGGCAAAAAATAATTTTTGTAGAAAAAATGCAATTTTTTTTTTTCACGGCTCTACGTTATAAACTTCTGTAAAGCACATGGGGGTTCAAAGTGCTCGCCACACATCTAGATAAGTTCCTTAAGGGGTCTAGTTTCCAAAATGGTGTCACTTGTGGGGGGTTTCCACTGTTTATGCACATCAGGGGCTCTCCAAACACGACATGGCGTCCAATCTCAATTCCAGCCAATTCTACATTGAAAAAGTAAAAAGGCACTCCTTCTCTTCCAAGCTCTGCGGTGCGCCCTAACAGTGGTTTACCCCCACATATTGGGTATCAGCGTACTCAGGAGAAATTGCACAACAACTTTTGTGGTCTAATTTCTCCTGTTACCCTTGTGAAAATAAAAATTTGTGGGCAAAAAGATCATTTTTGTAGAAAAAATGCGATTTTTTTTTTCACGGCTCTATATTATAAACTTCTGTGAAGCACATGGGGGTTCAAAGTGCTCACCACACATCTAGATATGTTCCTTAAGGGGTCGAGTTTCCAAAATGGGGTCACTTGTGGGGGGCTTCCACTGTTTAGGCACATCAGAGGCTCTCCAAACGCGACATGGCGTCCAATCTCAATTCCAGCCAATTCTACATTGAAAAAGTAAAACGGCGCTCCTTCACTTCCAAGCTCTGCGGTGCGCCCAAACAGTGGTTTACCCTCACATATGGGGTATCGACGTATTCAGGAGAAATCGCACAACAACTTTTGTGGTCTAATTTCTCCTGTTACCCTTGTGAAAATAAGAATTTGTGGGCGAAAAGATCATTTTTGTGTAAACAAAAGCGATTTTTTATTTTCACGGCTCTACGTTATAAACCTCTGTGAAGCACATGGGGGTTCAAAGTGCTCACCACACATCTAGATAAGTTCCTTAAGGGGTCTAGTTTCCAAAATGGTGTCACTTGTGGGGAGTTTCTACTGCTAAGGCACATCAGGGGCTCTCTAAACGTGACATGGCTTCTGATCTCAATTCCAGCCAATTCTGCATTGAAAAAGTCAAATGGCGCTCCTTCACTTCTAAGTTCTGCGGTGCGCCCTAACAGTGGTTTACCCCCACATATGGGGTATTGGCGTATTCAGGAGAAATTGCATAACAAAATTTATGGTTACATTTCTGTTTTTACACTTGTGAAAATAAAAAAAATGGTTCTGAATTAAGATGTTTGCAAAAAAAAGTTAAATGTTCATTTTTTCCTTCCACATTGTTTCAGTTCCTGTGAAGCACGTAAAGGGTTAATAAACTTCTTGAATGTGGTTTTGAGAACCTTGAGGGGTGTAGTTTTTAGAATGGTGTCACACTTCATTATTTTCTATCATATAGACCCCTCAAAATGACTTCAAATGTGATGTGGTCCCTAAAAAAAATGGTGTTGTAAAAATGAGAAATTGCTGGTCAACTTTTAACCCTTATAACTCCCTAACAAAAAAAAATTTTGTTTCCAAAATTGTGCTGATGTAAAGTAGACATGTGGGAAATGTTATTTATTAACTATTTTTTGTGACATATCTCTCTGATTTAAGGGCATAAAAATACAAAGTTTGAAAATTGCAAAATTTTAAAAATTTTCACCATATTTCCGTTTTTTTCATAAATAATCGCAAGTAATATCGAAGAAATGTTACCACTAACATGAAGTACAATATGTCACGAAAAAACAATCTCAGAATCAGCGGGATCCGTTGAAGCGTTCCAGAGTTATAACCTCATAAAGTGACAGTGGTCAGAATTGCAAAAATTGGCCTGGTCATTAAGTACCAAATTGGCTCTGTCACTAAGAGGTTAAGCAAGTTTAAAGCTTGCTGAACAATATTTAGACAAGCTTGTGAAATACTGGGAGAATATAGTCTGGGCAGATAAGAGGGTCATATTCAATCATTCTTTTGTATATGACTATGCCCAGCAGCTTTGCCAACACGTTAACCTATAAGAAGGTGGCTGTGTTTGACAAATACCTTTATGCAATAATATCAGGCATCATAGACAAAAAAGAGTTGTTCACTTTGTCATTCGCCCGGCATCAGGCTATAAACAGCCATTGACTTCCACACCCACTATTAATGTCTTTTGTTTTGCATTTAAGGGTGTCTTAAGACACCATAGAACTATCTGCAATCATTTCCTGTTCTATCTGGATCATAAAAAAAGGAAACGAAAATAGAATTCACACAATTTCCCTTTTTGGATAAATAGTTATTTTCATGAGATTTCATAAACACACTGAAATCAATGATGTTGATTTATGATACCACTGTCCAGAAATTTTGCACTTGTTCTCCCTAATGCGTGTTTCATTTTTTGTACATTCTTCAGCTCATAGTAATTTCAGGACATCAGCACTTTCCTTCACATTCCACTGGCTTGAGATGATAACGCAGGTATGGTACTTGTATATTCCAGAGTGACAAGTATAGAACACACAACAGATGGCCACCAGCAGTTACTTTTATTAAGATAAATTGTATGTTCAATCAGGTCAATTTATCAGCAGCTTATTAGGTGATCTCCAAAAAGGGCAAAACGTGACCATTTTCTCCTACTCTTCATAAAATGTATTACTTTCTTTGTGTCTAAATTTGATGAGACGACTAATTTTTTCATAGCTGTAATAAATATAAAAGAATAAGCTCTTGTTCTAAGATGTATTTCTTCCATCTAAAACGCCAAGGATTTACAGTTCAAAACTGTTTGCAGTTTTACTGTCACATTTGGCTGTAGACACTTCTAAAGTTTTACAAAGTAGTTAATTGTGATTTGTGGATTAGTCTTTTTATTATGCCTATATTAAAAAAACTACATTTAGCTATATGAACTGTATATCTCAATCAAAACTGAATAAAAAAATTACCGATTACAGTAATAAAATAAACAGCCAAGGTTTTGCAGTATGTAATCTGCATGTAAGAAGAATGAGAAAAGGCTCATAGCAAAGAACCGTGACCCGTAGCACTGAAGTAAACACCTTTACTGACTGTCACTTAGAGCCGTATGTTTATGTTATTCGCTTAAGGAATACTTGTCTGATTGAATGCCGTTAGATTTTGCACTAGTGCTGATTAGAGTTGAGCGACCTTGACCTTTTTAGAGTCGAGCCGGGTTTCGCGAAACCCGACTATCTCAAAAGTCGGGTCGAGTGAAATCGGCCGATTATGACGTAAAGTCGGGATCGACCGAAACACGAAACCCAATGCAAGTCAATGGGGCAGCATAGTCGGCAGTGAGTGGGGGCCAGGAAAACACCTAGAGTGCCCATTTTAATGTCAAAACCATCCATTCTTCTTAATGAAGCTTGTCAAGCGTAATTTACCTTATAATAATTGGAAGGCATTTGAAATTGGGGGTCATTTGGCTAAAGTTGTGGTGGGTAGGGCTGGTTCAAGTAATTAGTGGGCCCAGGAAATCTGGACCACGTCACGGCAGTGGAGCAGGGAGAGGTAAGTATTTCAACTTTGCAAGTGCTGTGAACCTAAGCAAGCAGGGGGGGCCCACTCGTTGGCATTGGCACTGGCACTGGGCCCCTCAAAGTACAGCGGTGTGTTTACACGGCGGGGGCGCCTCCCACCGGCAGCAACACTTTTGCGTACCATGAGAGGCCCTGTGCCAGTGACGTCGCCAACTAGTATTCCTCCCCCCCACCTGATGAAGGAACCTGCACTTTCATCTGCACCTTCCTGTTTGTCCCCGTGTAAGGTGGTATGGTATGCGGGAAGGGGGACCTGACTTTCAGCAGGGTCACAATCTTGCAGTGTAGCGTGCACGGGAAATGTTGCGTTATGGGTCAATGTACCAGCAGACTCATCTATCACTGGCTGGGCAATGGGCAGGATGAGGAGGAAACACAGATATAGGCCCAAAGAATAAAGTGGGCTAAATGCAGTTCAAAATTGGTAACACAGGACTAATCAGGGGGCATTGCAATGGAGGACAACTGGAATGAGAGGCTGACACAGAGAGTAGGCCCAAATCAGTAAGTAGTCGAAATGCAGTTCAAAATTGGCAACAGTAGTAAACAGGCGGCACAGCTTTGTTCAGTGGAGGAGAACAGCAAGGAGTGGCAGACACCGATAGTAGGCCCCAACCCAACTAGTAGGCCAAATGCAGTCTAACATTAACAACTACTTAACGAGCGCCTGAAAACGGAATTTCAGGACAGGAAACCAGGAGAACAGCAAGGAGCGGCAGACACCGATAGTAGGCCCCAAACCAACTAGTACGCCAAATGCAGTTGTTCCGTTTAACCACAATTTAATGAGAGCCTGAAGATAGAAGTTCAGGAAAGGCAACCTGGAGAACACCTTGGAGTGGAACACACCATCTCTCTACACCCCATACCCAATTTGTAGGTCTAATGCAGCGTAGTTTCCAACAACTACTAAACGAGAGCATGATGATCGAAGCATTGGCGAGGAAACCTGGGGAACACCTTGGAGTGGAACACACCATCTCTCTACACCCCATACCCAATTTGTAGGCCTAATGCAGCGTAGTTTCCAACAACTACTAAACGAGAGCCGGAAGATCGAAGCTCAGGAAAGGCAACCTGGGGATCACCTTGGAGTGGAACACACCATCTCTCTACACCCCATACCCAATTTGTAGGCCTAATGCAGCGTAGTTTCCAACAACTACTAAACGAGAGCCGGAAGGTCGAAGCAATGGAGAGGAAACCTGGGGAACACCTTGGAGTGTAACACACCATCTCTCTACACCCCATACCCAATTTGTAGGCCTAATGCAGCGTAGTTTCCAACAACTACTAAACGAGAGCCGGAAGATCGAAGCAATGGAGAGGAAACCTGGGGAACACCTTGGAGTGTAACACACCATCTCTCTACACCCCATACCCAATTTGTAGGCCTAATGCAGCGTAGTTTCCAACAACTACTAAACGAGAGCATGAAGATCGAAGCAATGGAGAGGAAACCTGGGGAACACCTTGGAGTGGAACACACAATCTCTCTACACCCCATACCCAATTTGTAGGCCTAATGCAGCGTAGTTTCCAACAACTACTAAACGAGAGCATGATGATCGAAGCATTGGCGAGGAAACCTGGGGAACACCTTGGAGTGGAACACACCATCTCTCTACAGTGGAACACACCATCTCTCTACACCCCATACCCAATTTGTAGGCCTAATGCAGCGTAGTTTCCAACAACTACTAAACGAGAGCCGGAAGATCGAAGCTCAGGAAAGGCAACCTGGGGAACACCTTGGAGTGGAACACACCATCTCTCTACACCCCATACCCAATTTGTAGGCCTAATGCAGCGTAGTTTCCAACAACTACTAAACGAGAGCCGGAAGATCGAAGCAATGGAGAGGAAACCTGGGGAACACCTTGGAGTGTAACACACCATCTCTCTACACCCCATACCCAATTTGTAGGCCTAATGCAGCGTAGTTTCCAACAACTACTAAACGAGAGCCGGAAGATCGAAGCTCAGGAAAGGCAACCTGTGGAACACCTTGGAGTGTAACACACCATCTCTCTGCACCCCATACCCAATTTGTAGGCCATGCAGCGTAGTTTCCGACAACTACTAAACGAGAGCCGGAAGATCGAAGCAATGGAGAGGAAACCTGGGGAACACCTTGGAGTGTAACACACCATCTCTCTACACCCCATACCCAATTTGTAGGCCTAATGCAGCGTAGTTTCCAACAACTACTAAACGAGAGCCGGAAGATCGAAGCAATGGAGAGGAAACCTGGGAAACACCTTGGAGTGTAACACACCATCTCTCTGCACCCCATACCCAATTTGTAGGCCTAATGCAGCGTAGTTTCCAACAACTACTAAACGAGAGCCGGAAGATCGAAGCAATGGAGAGGAAACCTGGGGAACACCTTGGAGTGTAACACACCATCTCTCTACACCCCATACCCAATTTGTAGGCCTAATGCAGCGTAGTTTCCAACAACTACTAAACGAGAGCCGGAAGATCGAAGCAATGGAGAGGAAACCTGGGGAACACCTTGGAGTGTAACACACCATCTCTCTACACCCCATACCCAATTTGTAGGCCTAATGCAGCGTAGTTTCCAACAACTACTAAACGAGAGCATGAAGATCGAAGCAATGGAGAGGAAACCTGGGGAACACCTTGGAGTGTAACACACCATCTCTCTACACCCCATACCCAATTTGCAGGCCTAATGCAGCGTAGTTTCCAACAACTACTAAACGAGAGCATGATGATCGAAGCATTGGCGAGGAAACCTGGGGAACACCTTTGAGTGGAACACACCATCTCTCTACAGTGGAACACACCATCTCTCTACACCCCATACCCAATTTGTAGGCCTAATGCAGCGTAGTTTCCAACAACTACTAAACGAGAGCCGGAAGATCGAAGCTCAGGAAAGGCAACCGGGGGAACACCTTGGAGTGGAACACACCATCTCTCTACACCCCATACCCAATTTGTAGGCCCAATGCAGCGTAGTTTCCAACAACTACTAAACGAGAGCCGGAAGATCGAAGCTCAGGAAAGGCAACCTGGGGAACACCTTGGAGTGTAACAAACCCTCTCTCTACACCACGGAAGGGCTGATTCTTAGGAAGGAAGGCTGTCGGAAAGAAGCAGGGCGCGTCCGAGGGTGATTATATTCTTATTAGATATATACTCACCCTCGGACGCGCCCTGCTTCTTTATTTGTAATGAATGTTTATTTGCAATGTGGTTTTGACTTACTCTATTTTTTTGGTAAATAATGATTTTATTATTTTCATTGTTTTGCATCTTCTTGGCAATAATATAAAGAAGACGCGACAGGACAACACTCGGTGGATGCCATATCTGTGTTTAAAATTGAAAAAACCTTTCAGTTAACTACTTGCAGGAGAAAGTTATTGTAGCTGGTGGCCATTTTTAGTACTGTACCAGATTTTTGTTGTATGTGTTTGTTTTTAATGTTAAAATGTCTGCATTTGATATCTCTCCAGTATTTTCTTTTTTATAAGCAAAATACTTATTTTTATATTTTCTGATGTTGGTTCCAGGGGTACACGGGCAGCAGTGGTGTGGTCAGTGGAGGCCTAGTGGAAGGAGTGACCGCAGACAGGCATCGAAGGCCTAAAATAATAACACATGGCTGTAGGCAATTTTAAATTGGTTACAGGGGTACACGGGCAGCAGTGGTGTGGTCAGTGGAGGCCTAGTGGAAGGAGTGACCACAGACAGGCATCGAAGGCCTAACATAACAAAAATGTCAATACAATGGTATTGTCAGTGGCAGGCATTGAAGGATGTCAGCGCATAGACTAAACATTGGTGGAGCTGTGAGATAATTTTGCAAGTGGTAGAGCACTGTTTGAGCTGGGGTGGGGGGAAACTGTCTTGTGGCCGGCGGTACAGGCCCAGGGCCCCTCATATTACAACGGTGTGTCTGACGTTGGGTGCGCACCACCACCGCCAGAGACACTTTATTGTACTAGGAGGGACCCAGTGGCAGTGCCGTCGACCAAAAGCGGGCTCACCCACCTCTTCAGACAAACTGCACTCTCACGGGTGCTGTCGCCAAGTGTCGATACCACGGCCCCGTGTGGGGAGTTTGGCCATTTAGTGAGGTGTAAACATGTCGTATGCTGGACAATCAGGTGCAGAAAATTACGAGATTGGAAAAGGCATTCAGAATAGTCCACAGGCAAGACCTTTTCATAGGAAAGCTAGGTGTCAGCCGGGCAAGGTGGGGCAAAAGATTTCGAAATCCAGTTGTGGTTCATTTTAATGAAGGTTAGATCATCTACATTTTGGGTAGCCAGACGAGTCCTTTTTTCTGTTAGTATTGAACCTGCAGCACTGAATACTCTTTCTGATAGGACACTAGCTGCCGGGCAAGCAAGCTCCTGCAATGCATATTCTGCCAATTCTGGCCAGGTGTCTAATTTTGATGCCCAGTAATCAAATGGGAATGACGGTTGAGGGAGAACATCGATAAGGGATGAAAAATAGTTTGTAACCATACTGGACAAATGTTGTCTCCTGTCACTTTGAATTGATGCTGCAGTACCTGTCCTGTCTGCGGTCATAGCAAAATCACTCCACAACCTGGTCAGAAAACCCCTCTGGCCAACGCCACTTCTGATTTCTGCCCCTCTAACTCCTCTGGTCTGCTGGCCCCTGCAGCTCGTGTGAGAACGATCACGGGCGCTGTGTGCAGGGAATGCCAGAAGCAAACGGTCAACAAGAGTTGATTGTTTGGTTGCTAATATTAGTTCCAAGTTCTCATGTGGCATTATATTTTGCAATTTGCCTTTATAGCGAGGATCAAGGAGGCAGGCCAACCAGTAATCGTCATCATTCATCATTTTAGTTATGCGTGTGTCCCTTTTGAGGATACGTAAGGCATAATCCGCCATGTGGGCCAAAGTTCCAGTTCTCAAATCTGCGGTTGTGCTTGGTTGAGGGGCAGTTTCAGGCAAATCCACGTCACTTGTGTCCCTCAAAAAACCAGAACCCGGCCTTGCCGCGCCACCAATTTCCAGTGGCCCCGGAAAAGCTTCCTCATTAAAAATATAATCATCCCCATCATCCTCCTCGTCCTCCTCCTCCTCTTCGCCCGCTACCTCGTCCTGTACACTGCCCTGGCCAGACAATGGCTGACTGTCATCAAGGCTTTCCTCTTCCTCAGCTGCAGACGCCTGATCCTTTATGTGCGTCAAACTTTGCATCAGCAGACGCATTAGGGGGATGCTCATGCTTATTATGGCGTTGTCTGCACTAACCAGCCGTGTGCATTCCTCAAAACACTGAAGGACTTGACACATGTCTTGAATCTTCGACCACTGCACACCTGACAACTCCATGTCTGCCATCCTACTGCCTGCCCGTGTATGTGTATCCTCCCACAAAAACATAACAGCCCGCCTCTGTTCACACAGTCTCTGAAGCATGTGCAGTGTTGAGTTCCACCTTGTTGCAACGTCTATGATTAGGCGATGCTGGGGAAGGTTCAAAGAACGCTGATAGGTCTGCATACGGCTGGAGTGTACGGGCGAACGGCGGATATGTGAGCAAAGTCCACGCACTTTGAGGAGCAGGTCAGATAACCCCGGATAACTTTTCAGGAAGCACTGCACCACCAGGTTTAAGGTGTGAGCCAGGCAAGGAATGTGTTTCAGTTGGGAAAGGGAGATGGCAGCCATGAAATTCCTTCCGTTATCACTCACTACCTTGCCTGCCTCAAGATCTACAGTGCCCAGCCACGACTGCGTTTCTTTCTGCAAGAACTCGGACAGAACTTCCGCGGTGTGTCTGTTGTCGCCCAAACACTTCATAGCCAATACAGCCTGCTGACGTTTGCCAGTAGCTGCCCCATAATGGGAGACCTGGTGTGCAACAGTGGCAGCTGCGGATGGAGTGGTTGTGCGACTGCGGTCTGTGGACGAGCTCTCGCTTCTGCAGGAGGACGAAGAGGAGGAGGAGGGGGTGCGAACGGCTACAGCCAATTGTTTCCTAGACCGTGGGCTAGGCAGAACTGTCCCAAACTTGCTGTCCCCTGTGGACCCTGCATCCACCACATTTACCCAGTGTGCCGTGATGGACACGTAACGTCCCTGGCCATGCCTACTGGTCCATGCATCTGTTGTCAGGTGCACCTTTGTGCTCACAGATTGCCTGAGTGCATGGACGATGCGCTCTTTAACATGCTGGTGGAGGGCTGGGATGGCTTTTCTGGAAAAAAAGTGTCGACTGGGTAGCTCGTAGCGTGGTACAGCGTATTCCATCAGGGCTTTGAAAGCTTCGCTTTCAACTAACCGGTAGGGCATCATCTCTAACGAGATTAGTCTAGCTATGTGTGCGTTCAAACCCTGTGTACGCGGATGCGAGGCTAAGTACTTCCTTTTTCTAACCATAGTCTCATGTAGGGTGAGCTGGACTGGAGAGCTGGAGATCGTGGAACTAGCGGGGGTGCCGGTGGACATGGCAGACTGAGAGACGGTGGGAGATGGTATTGTTGCCACCGGTGCCCTAGATGCAGTGTTTCCTACTACGAAACTGGTGATTCCCTGACCCTGACTGCTTTGGCCTGGCAAAGAAACCTGCACAGATACTGCAGGTGGTGCGGAAAATGGTGGCCCTACACTGCCGGAAGGGATGTTGCGTTGCTGACTAGCTTCATTGGCCGAGGGTGCTACAACCTTAAGGGACGTTTGGTAGTTAGTCCAGGCTTGCAAATGCATGGTGGTTAAATGTCTATGCATGCAACTTGTATTGAGACTTTTCAGATTCTGTCCTCTGCTTAAGGTAGTTGAACATTTTTGACAGATGACTTTGCGCTGATCAATTGGATGTTGTTTAAAAAAATGCCAGACTGCACTCTTTCTAGCATCGGATACCTTTTCAGGCATTGCAGACTGAGCTTTAACCGGATGGCCACGCTGTCCTCCAACAGGTTTTGGCTTTGCCACGCGTTTTGGGCAAGATACGGGCCCGGCAGATGGAACCTGTTGCGATGTTGATGCCTGCTGCGGCCCCTCCTCCTCCGCTTCAGAACTGCTGCCGCCTGCACCCTGTTCCCCCAATGGCTGCCAATCGGGGTCAAGAACTGGGTCATCTATTACCTCTTCTTGTAGCTCGTGTGCAACTTCGTCTGTGTCACCGTGTCGGTCGGTGGTATAGCGTTCGTGATGGGGCAACATAGTCTCATCAGGGTCTGATTCTTGATCAGCACCCTGCGAGGGCAATGTTGTGGTCTGAGTCAAAGGACCAGCATAGTAGTCTGGCTGTGGCTGTGCATCAGTGCACTCCATGTCAGATTCAACTTGTAATGGGCATGGACTGTTAACTGCTTCACTTTCTAAGCCAGGGACGGTATGTGTAAAGAGCTCCATGGAGTAACCCGTTGTGTCGCCTGCTGCATTCTTCTCTGTTGTTGTTTTTGCTGAAGAGGACAAGGAAGCGACTTGTCCCTGACCGTGAACATCCACTAACGACGCGCTGCTTTGACATTTACCAGTTTCACGAGAGGAGGCAAAAGAGCTAGAGGCTGAGTCAGCAAGATAAGCCAAAACTTGCTCTTGCTGCTCCGGCTTTAAAAGCGGTTTTCCTACTCCCAAAAAAGGGAGCGTTCGAGGCCTTGTGTAGCCAGACGACGAACCTGGCTCCACAGCTCCAGACTTAGGTGCAATATTTTTTTTCCCACGACCAGCTGATGCTCCACCACTACCACTACCCTCATTACCAGCTGACAATGAACGCCCCTGGCCACGACCTCTTCCACCATACTTCCTCATTGTTTTAAAAACGTAAACAAACTAACGGTATTTGTTGCTGTCACACAAATTACACGGTGAGCTATAACTTCAGTATGATTTAGCTACCCCTTTACAGGTGAGTGAGACCACAACGAAAATCAGGCACAATGTTACACACTCTGTTGTTGGTGGCAACAAATGAGAGAGATGCCAAACACGCAGGACTGTCACTGAAGCACAAATGTAAATATTAATCTCCCACTGATTTGATTTTTTTTTTTTTTTAAGGGAGACTTTAGGAAAAAAAAATAATAGAATAAAATGATTTTTTCAGGAAGAATTTAGAAACCAAATAAAATAAAATGATTTTTTCAGGGAGAATTTAGAAAACAAATAAAACAAAAAAAGGCTTTCTATGGCCCACTGAGTGAGAGATGACGCACACAGGAGTCAGGAGTGGCACACAAGCCCAGAGGCCAATATTTATCTCCCACTGATTGATGTAGTGATTTTTTCAGGTAGATTTTGGAACCCAAATCAAGCTAAAAAAAATAATAGGCTTTCTATGGCCCACAATTGGAGAGAGAGAGAGAGATGGCACACCCAGGAGTCAAGACTGGCACACAAGCAGAAAGGGCAATATTAATCTCCCACTGATTTGTTTTTGTTTTTTGTTTTTTTCAGGGAGACTTTAGGAAAAAAAAAATAGAATAAAATGATTTTTTCAGGAAGAATTTAGAAACCAAATAAAATAAAATGATTTTTTCAGGGAGAATTTAGAAAACAAATAAAACAAAAAAAGGCTTTCTATGGCCCACTGAGTGAGAGATGACGCACACAGGAGTCAGGAGTGGCACACAAGCCCAGAGGCCAATATTTATCTCCCACTGATTGATGTAGTGATTTTTTCAGGTAGATTTTGGAACCCAAATCAAGCTAAAAAAAATAATAGGCTTTCTATGGCCCACAATTGGAGAGAGAGAGAGAGAGAGATGGCACACCCAGGAGTCAAGACTGGCACACAAGCAGAAAGGGCAATATTAATCTCCCACTGATTTGTTTTTGTTTTGTTTTTTTTCAGGGAGACTTTAGGAAAAAAAAATAGAATAAAATGATTTTTTCAGGAAGAATTTAGAAACCAAATAAAATAAAATGATTTTTTCAGGGAGAATTTAGAAAACAAATAAAACAAAAAAAGGCTTTCTATGGCCCACTGAGTGAGAGATGACGCACACAGGAGTCAGGAGTGGCACACAAGCCCAGAGGCCAATATTTATCTCCCACTGATTGATGTAGTGATTTTTTCAGGTAGATTTTGGAACCCAAATCAAGCTAAAAAAAATAATAGGCTTTCTATGGTCCACAATTGGAGAGAGAGAGAGAGATGGCACACCCAGGAGTCAAGACTGGCACACAAGCAGAAAGGGCAATATTAATCTCCCACTGATTTGTTTTTGTTTTATGTTTTTTCAGGGAGACTTTAGGAAAAAAAAAATAGAATAAAATGATTTTTTCAGGAAGAATTTAGAAACCAAATAAAATAAAATGATTTTTTCAGGGAGAATTTAGAAAACAAATAAAACAAAAAAAGGCTTTCTATGGCCCACTGAGTGAGAGATGACGCACACAGGAGTCAGGAGTGGCACACAAGCCCAGAGGCCAATATTTATCTCCCACTGATTGATGTAGTGATTTTTTCAGGTAGATTTTGGAACCCAAATCAAGCTAAAAAAAATAATAGGCTTTCTATGGCCCACAATTGGAGAGAGAGAGAGATGGCACACCCAGGAGTCAAGACTGGCACACAAGCAGAAAGGGCAATATTAATCTCCCACTGATTTGTTTTTGTTTGTTTTTTTTTCAGGGAGACTTTAGGAAAAAAAAATAGAATAAAATGATTTTTTCAGGAAGAATTTAGAAACCAAATAAAATAAAATGATTTTTTCAGGGAGAATTTAGAAAACAAATAAAACAAAAAAAGGCTTTCTATGGCCCACTGAGTGAGAGATGACGCACACAGGAGTCAGGAGTGGCACACAAGCCCAGAGGCCAATATTTATCTCCCACTGATTGATGTAGTGATTTTTTCAGGTAGATTTTGGAACCCAAATCAAGCTAAAAAAATAATAGGCTTTCTATGGCCCACAATTGGAGAGAGAGAGAGAGATGGCACACCCAGGAGTCAAGACTGGCACACAAGCAGAAAGGGCAATATTAATCTCCCACTGATTTTTTTTTTTTTTTTTTTTTCAGGGAGACTTTAGGAAAAAAAAAATTAGAATAAAATGATTTCTTCAGGAAGAATTTAGAAACCAAAGAAAATAAAATGATTTTTTCAGGGAGAATTTAGAAAACAAATAAAACAAAAAAAGGCTTTCTATGGCCCACTGAGTGAGAGATGACGCACACAGGAGTCAGGAGTGGCACACAAGCCCAGAGGCCAATATTTATCTCCCACTTTTTTTTTTTTGTTCCAGGGAAAATTTATAAACCCAATAAAAAAAATAATAAATAGGCTTTCTATGGCCCACTATCTGAGAGACAGAGAGAGATGGCACGCTTAGGACTGGCACACAAGCCCAAAGGCCAATATTAATCTCCCTTTTTTTTTTAAGGGAGAATTTCTAAAACCAAAAAAAAATAAATAAATAGGCTTTCTATGGCCTACTATTTGTGAGAGAGATGGCACGCTCAGGACTGGCACACAAGCCCAGAGGCCAATATTAATCTCCCACTTTTTTTTTTTTTTTCCAGGGAAAATTTATAAACCCAATAAAAAAATAAATAAATAAATAGGCTTTCTATGGCCCACTATCTGAGAGAGAGAGATGGCACGCTTAGGACTGGCACACAAGCCCAAAGGCCAATATTAATCTCCCACTGATTGATTTATTGATTTTTTCAGGTAGAATTTAGAACCCAAATAAAGCAAAAAAAAAAAAAAAATGGGCTTTCTATGGCCCACTGAGTGAGTGATGATGCACACAGGAGTCAGGAGTGGCACACAAGCCCTGAGGCCAATATTTTTCTCCCACTGATTGATGTAGTGATTTTTTCAGGTAGATTTTAGAACCAAAATCAAGCAAAAAAATAAATAGGCTTTCTATGGCCCACTGAGTGAGTGATGATGCACACAGGAGTCAAGAGTGGCACACAAGCCCTGAGGCCAATATTTTTCTCCCACTGATTGATGTAGTGATTTTTTCAGGTAGATTTTATAACCCAAATCAAGCAAAAAAATAAATAGGCTTTCTATGGCCCACTGAGTGAGAGATGACACAGACAGGGATGGCACTCTAGCAGAAATGTCAATCTTAATCTCCCACAAAAAAAAAAAAAAAAAACAGGGAGTGTCCTTCAATTACTATCTCCCTGCAGTAATCTCAGCCAGGTATGGCAGGCAGCAATAAGGAGTGGACTGATGCACAAATTAAATAAAAAATGTGTACAAACCAAAAAGATAGCTGTGCAGAAAGGAAGGAACAAGAGGATTTGTGCTTTGAAAAAAGCAGTTGGTTTGCACAGCGGCGTACACACAGCAATGCAGCTATCAGGGAGCCTTCTAGGGCAGCCCAATGAGCTACAGCGCTGAGGGGGAAAAAAAAAAAATGTAGCTTCCACTGTCCCTGCACACCGAAGGTGGTGTTGGGCAGTGGAAATCGCTACAGCACAAGCGGTTTGGTGGTTAATGGACCCTGCCTAACGCTATCCCTGCTTCTGACGAAGCAGCAGCAACCTCTCCCTAAGCTCAGATCAGCAGCAGTAACATGGCGGTCGGCGGGAACGCCCCTTTATAGCCCCTGTGACGCCGCAGACAGCAAGCCAATCACTGCAATGCCCTTCTCTAAGATGGTGGGGACCAGGACCTATGTCATCACGCTGCCCACACTCTGCGTTTACCTTCATTGGCTGAGAAATGGCGCTTTTTTTTTAAAATGAACGACCCGTTTCGCTCAACCCTAGTGCTGATGTTTCTATGTAATGGACAGTTCAGGATGTGAACTACGATGAATGCACAATTACTTAAGGCATAGCTGTCATGACACAGCTGTCAGGTGACCCGGGACCAGGGGCTCCTTCCCTGTCCCTAAAACTAGGGGGCGCCCTAGCTTCCCCACTACTACCCGGGATACTTCTGTAGGTGAAGATGCCGGGGCCTCCACCCTTGCCTTATCTTCTAAGCTAGCCCTCCGTCTGTTCACCTCTCCCACCTAGGGAAGAGGGGGCGCTACTGTGCACCATAGTACACCAACCCAACAAACAAAGCAACATGGACTGGGGTTAACAGGAAACTCCAGGCAAACAAAAGCAGAGAAAGATAAGGAATTGCCATGTATACAAACTAAGCAACAGTCACTAATAATTCCTTCAACTCTCCTTCTCATATGTGCTCCTCTCCCACCGTTAGCCATGTAGCAAATGCTAGCTCTGATGAGGATTAGTGACAAACCCAGATTATAATTGGAAAAGGAGTGGCTAACCAAGCACAGCTGTGAGCACAGTGATTTCCAACATGGCTGATTAACCCCTGTTCTGCCAGAAGAAATAAACATATGTAAAATGAAGTGCTTCTTTTTGGCGCTGGAGAAGGAGCAATCAGACGCTGCTGTCTTCTCAGTCCACACTGTCGCTGTAACCCCGTGACAATAGCTTTGGGTTTCAGCAGCTCAGAATTTTTCTTTATCTTGATGCTTGATTGAGAAACCTATTTATTTGTTATGTTTCTTCTCTGTATATGCTCATGGTTTCCTTGGCAGTGTCAGGAAATGACAACACAGAGTTTTTGTTGTTTTGCAATTGACGATCTACAGAAATACATTGAATTACACAAAAGTCTCATGTATATTTCATTTTAAAGGTGTTGTCTGATTGAAAAATAGTACATGTATACAAATTGTGGGTTTCTGTAACATTGTATTGAAAATAATATAAAAAATTATCAGGAAATAAGGGAAAACAAGGAAATGAAGGAATATTATTCAGTAATTATATAATTACAGGTAATGTTCTAGCTGCTATTTACTATGTGATGTGAAAGCAGCAGTAGGGGCAGATACCCTGATTGTAGAGCTGTGTGACTTAAGGTACCTTCACACTCAGCGACACTGCAGCGATACCGACAACAATGTCGATCGCTGCAGCGTCGCTGTTTGGTCGCTGGAGGGCTGTCACACAGACAACTCTCCAGCGACCAACGATCCCGAGGTCCCCGGTAACCAGGGTAAACATCGGGTTACTAAGCACAGGGCCGCGCTTAGTAACCCGATGTTTACCATGGTTACCAGCGTAAACGTTAAAAAAACAAACACTACATACTTACCTTTCGCTGTCTGTCCCCCGCCGCTTTGCTTTCCTCTGCACTGTCAGCGCCGGTCAGCCGGAAAGCAGAGCGGTGACGTCACCGCTGTGCTTTCCGGCTGGCCGGCGCTGACACAGGATGCAGGAGGAGTGCAGAGAAGCACAGCGCCTGGGACAGACAGCTGAAGGTAAGTATGTAGTGTTTGTTTTTTTAACGTTTACGCTTGTAACCAGGGTAAACATGGGGTTACTAAGCGCGGCCCTGCCAGCGGGAGATACAGCGACGAAATAAAGTTCTGGACTTTCCTCAGCGACCAACGATCTCCCAGCAGGGGCCTGATCGTTGGTCGCTGTCACACATAACGATTTCCTTA
The DNA here is from genome assembly GCF_032444005.1 of Ranitomeya imitator. Classification (NCBI taxonomy): domain Eukaryota; kingdom Metazoa; phylum Chordata; class Amphibia; order Anura; family Dendrobatidae; genus Ranitomeya; species Ranitomeya imitator. The sequence goes on from NC_091285.1 coordinate 179,370,810, forward strand.
ACGATATCTTTGCTACGTCACAAAAAGCAACGATATCATTAATGATATCGTTATGTGTGAAGGTACCTTTACTAGACTGTTTGCTGTAGGTTCAATAAATTCAAGGTTTCATCAGCAGGTGATTATCATTACTGGATTAGGTGTCACATGCCTATTAGTCTTCCTGTGTTGTGAAGCCATGCCCCTAACACTGATTGGCAGTTTTCTCTCAATGCACAATGTATACAGAAAGTTGCCAAAACTGCTGCACCCAGTAAACTAAGTGATACGAGGTTAAAATCAGGATCTCTGACATCATGCTGTTCTCAGGTGGGGTAGCCAAACCCTGGTGAAAGATTCTATTTTAATATAATGCAACTGTTGGGTAAAAGCACATGCCGTTATTGAATACATGTATCATTCAAGTTCAAACATCTAAGGTAAAGACATTATTAGCTCCTTTATCAAGCCCCAAGTAGGGAGGAAGGCAATAAAAAAGAAATAGCAGCTAATAACAGAAAATACATATAAAGCATAATTCCAGTGAAACATACAGTTGTGCTCAAAAGTTTAAACACCCCGGCAGAATTTTTGCTTTCTTGGCCTTTTTTTTCAGAGAATATGAATGATAACACCAAAACTTTTTCTCCACTCATGATTGGTGGTTGGGTGAATCCATTTATTGTCAAACTACTGTGTTTTCTCTTTTAAAATCATAATAATAACCCAAAACATCCAAATTACCCTGATCAGAAGTTCATATACCCAATTTCTTAATACCGTGTATTGCCCCCTCTAACATCAATGAAGGTTTGAAGTCTTTTCTGGTAACTGTGGATGAGGTTCTTTATTGGCTCAGATGATAAAGCTGCCCACTCTTCTTTGCAGAAAACCTCCAGTGCCTTTAAATTCCTGAACTGTCTAGCATGATCTCCCCAAAGTGGCTCAATGATATTGAGGATACTAAGATGACCACTCCAGAACCTTCACTTTGTTCTGCTGTAGCAAATGACAGGTCAAATTGGTCTTGCGTTTGGATCGTTGTCATGTTGGAACGTCCAAGTACGCTGATGAGTGAAAATTTGCCTCCAATATTTGGTGATAATGTGCTGCATTCATCTTTCCTTCAACTTTGACCAAGTTTCCTGTGCCTTTGTAGCTCGCACATGCCTAAAACATCAGCGATCCACCTCCGTGCTTTACAGTAGGAATGGTGTTCCTTTCATCATAGGCCTTGTTGACCTCTCTCCATATCATATCTAACATTTATGGTTCTGGCCAAAAAGTTCAATTTTCATCTCATCACTCCAAATTACCTTGCTCCAGAAGATTTGAGGCTTGTCTCTGTGTTTTTTGCATATTGTAAGCGAGATACTTTGTGACATTTGCTCAGTAGTGGCTTTCTTCTGGCGACTCAACCATGTAGCCCATTTTTCTTCAAGTACCTCCTTATTGCGCATCTTGAAACAGCCACACAGATAGTTTTCAGAGAGTCCAGTATTTCAGCTTATGTTATTTGTGGGTTTTTCTTGCATCACGAACAATTTTTCTGGCAGTTGTGGACGACATTTTTGTCGGTCTACCTGACCATGGTTTTGTTTTTACAGAGCCCCGTTCCACTTGTTAATAACAGTTTGAACGCTGCTGACTGGCATTATCAATTCCTTGGATATCTTTTTGTATCCTTTTCCTGGATTATACAGTTCAACTACATTTATCCGTAGATCTGTTGACAATTCTTTTGCTTTCCCCATGACTCACAATCCAGAAACGTCAGTGGCTGGATGAAAGATGCAAGAGTCTGTCTGAATCCCAGAAACTCACTCAGCTTTTATGCACACACACTGATTACAAGCAAACAGGTCACAGGTGAGGATGTTACCTTTCGTAGCCATTCAAACCCATTTGTATCAACTTCTGTGCATGTTATCAGGCCAAAATCACCAGGGTATGTGAACTTTTGATCAGGGTCATTTGGATGTTTTGGGTTGTTACTATGATTTAAAAAGAGAAAATACAGTAGTTTGACAATAAATGGCTTCACCCAACCACTAACCATGAGTGGAGACAACTTTAGGTGTTATCATTCATATTCTCTGAAAAAAAGGCCAAGAAAGCAAAAATTCTGCCTAGGTATATAAACTTTTGAGTGCAACTGTACACTACACTAATACATTATTATCCATAGATTCAATAAATCATAGTATCATAGTGCAAAAGGGATGAGTGAGGCAAAAAAAAAAAATCATGAAAAGTGGTGTTAGAAAGTTCAGTGCTTATCCATTGAAGGAGATCGTTGCTGTAACCTACAAACAGCCCCTGTGCTGTGTGATTAAAAATAATTAAATGCTTTATTTGAATTGTGAGGTAATACAGGAACATCTATTTGATATTATTTAAATTGCAAATAGTGTCTTCAGAGAACTTCTGTTTCTGGAGGTGCCATCATGGAAATAGATTACAAAGCCCATTTTGTTACAGGATAAATATATCATTGTACTTTGTTAACCAGTAAATAGAAGTATAATTAAAACTCAGAGACCTTAGTGGTATCAACTAGAGTATCAACCACCGTGGTCTCTCAATTTCGACTATTTTACACAGAGCAGTCATCTTAATGGGAACTGTGAAATTCTCTATTTGTAGTGCTGCAGGGAATATACTCCCTTTCTGAGCAGAAAATTTAGGGAAGAATGGTTAAGCAAATTTTGCAAAATGTTGTCCTCTTGATTTGAATAGAAAGATGAGGGAAGGGTAGAAGTAGGGAAAAAAAGGGAAATTTAGATCAAGGGGGCAAGAAGGCGAATGTAATGGGATGGTCATTAAGAGATTTTACAATATTGTTTTTTTTTTTTGTGACTCAAGTTTTGTAAACAATTTCAGTATTTAATACAAAATTAATAAACATTTACAGATAATCTCTAGAAGAGTAAGAACTATAAATTCAGGTGATCAGCTTATCCTTAGAAGACGTATCTAGCAAGTAGGAATTTTCAAAGCTAACAACCGCTTTAACCCTTCACCCCTGGAGCTTTTTTCGGTTCTTCGTTTTTGTTTTTCGCTCCCCTTCTTCCAAGAGCCATAACTTTTTTACTTTTTCCGTCAATATGGCCATGCGAGGACTTTTTTTTTGCGGGGCGAGATGTACTTTTGAGCGCCATAATTTGGTTTACCATGTCATGTACTAGAAAAACAGAAAAAAATTCTAAGTACAGTTCCAAACTGACCTGCCTTTATGATTCTTCAGGTCATTATGAGTACATAGACACCAAACATGTCTGGGTTCTTTTTTATCTAAGTAGTAACAAAATTCCAAACTTTGATTTAAAAAAATTGCGCCATTTTCCAATACCCCTTGTGTCTTCATGTTTCATGATCTCAGGTTAGGTGAGGATTTATTTTTTGCGTGTCAAGCTGACTTTTTATAATTATACCATTTTGGTACAGATATGTTTTTATCGACCATTACTGCATTTCAATGCAATGTCACGGCAACCAAAAAAACGTAATTTTGGCTTTTTTACTTTTTTCTTGCTACGCCATTTAGCGATTAGGTTAATCCTTTTTTTATTGATAGATCGGGTGATTCTGAACTCGGCTATACCATATATGTGTAGGCATGGTTTTATTTTTATTGTTTTATCTTGAAAGGGGGTGATTATTACGTTTTTTTACATTTTTTAAATTGTTAAAAACATTTTTTTTTACTTTTGGCATGCTTCAATAGTCTCCATAGGAGACCAGAAGCTGCCATAGCTCGATCGGCCCTGCTCCATAGAGGCGATGGTCAGATCGCCTCTATGTAGCAGAATTGCTGACTTGCTATGAGCGCCGACCACTGGGTGGTGCTCACAGCAATCCGGCACTAACAACCATAGCAGTCTCAAGGAGACCTCGGGTTGTCATGCCAATACATTGGTGACCCGCGATCATGTGACACAGGTCACCGGTGTGTGTATTTCCAGCGCAATTGCCAGAAGCGCCATTTAAATGCTGCTGTCAGAGTTTGACAGTGGCATTTAACCAGTTATTAGCAGCGGGTGGATTGCGATTCCACCCGTGGCTACTGCGGTCACATGATGACATGTCCTGGGAAAGATGTAGGCTCCCCACCGGATCCCACTTCAAAGGGAGGGATACCGACATCGGCGTACTATTACGCCCGATGTCGGTAAGGGGTTAAGCAGATTGCCAAATGACAAATAGCAGTTGATAAATATATGATATAGTATATCCTATTCCTATTCATATCTCCTCTTTTAGTCATGTCATCTTTACACCGCGTTCCAAATTATTATGAAAATTGGATTTAAGTGTCATAAAGATTTAATTGTTTTGTTTTTCAAATAAACTCATGGATGGTATTTTCTCTCAGGGCTCAATGAATCACTGAAATCAATCTTAAACACATGTAATAATTAGTTTTCCAGGTGATTCTAATTAAAAGAAAACTACTTAAAAATCATGTTCTTCATTATTATGCAGGCCACAGTTTTCAAGTAACATGGAAAAGAAAAAGGATCTCTCTGCTGCCGGAAAGCATTTAAGAGTGCAATGCCTTGGTCAAGGGATGAAAACATTAGATATTTTGCAAAATCTTAAGTGTGATCATCATACTGTTAAGAGATTTGCTTCTGAATCTGAGCACAGACGTGTTCGTGCTGATAAAGGCATAATGAAGAAGATTTCTGCCAGGAAAGTTCATCGGATTAAGAGTGCATCTACTAAAAAGCCATTACAAACCAGCAAACAGATATTTGAAGCTGTTGGTGCCTCAGTCCCTCGAACCTCAAAGTGTAGGATCCTTCAAAGGCTTGCTTTGGTTCATAAACCTACAATTCGGCCACCCCTAAACAGTGTTCACAAGCAGAAATGGTTGCAGTGGACCCAGACATACATGAAGAATAATTTTCAAACAGTCTTGTTTACTGATGAGTGTCGAGCAACCCTGGATGGTCCAGATGGATGGAGTAGTGGATGGTTGGTGGATGGCCACCATGTCCCAACAAGGCTGCGACTTCAGCAAGGAGGTGGAGGAGTCATGTTTTGGGCCAGAATCATGGGGAAACAGCTGGTAGGGCCCTTTGAAGTTCCTGCAGGTGTGAAAATGGCCTCTGCAAAGTATATAGAGTTTCTGACTGACAACTTTCTTCCATAATATAAAAAGCAGAAACGTGCCTTCAGGAGCAAAATCATCTTCATGCATGACAATGCCCCATCTCATGCTGCAAATAATACCTCTGAGTCATTGGCTGCTATGGGCATAAAAGGAGATAAACTCATGGTGTGGCCACCATCTTCCCCTGACCTCAACCCTATAGAGAACCTTTGGAGTATCATCAAGCAAAAGATCTATGAGGGTAGGAGTCAGTTCACATCAAAACAGCAGCTCTGGGAGGCTATTCTGACTTCATGCAAAGAAATACAAACAGAAACTCTCCAAAAACTCACAAGTTCAATGGATGCAAGAATTGTGGAGGTGATATCAAAGAAGGGGTCCTATGTTAACATGTAACTTGACCTGTGAGGATGATTGGAGTTAAATAGCTTTTTTGTTCAGTGAATGTGACCTCCTAATGCTGCAAATTCCACAAATGAGCATTTTCAGTTCTTTAAAACACATCAAATGTTTAGAAATTCTACTGTGCCTAATAATTTGGAACAGTGCATTTTGAGTTTTTATTCATTTTGAAGATTACACTGTTATCATTGGGAGGTTTCTTCAATAAAATTCAATGTATATTCTAACAGGTGATGACTTTTATTAGACTGACTGTCATTTGCACCGACCATTTAGGAAAATCCGAGAAAAATGTAATTTGCATAATAATTTGGAACATGGTGTAATTCCATTCTTGTAATCTTGCATTTCAAATTGCATTCTCTACTTTCCCAATTGGCAGTCCCTCTTCCATTTCTACAGTGTGTCTTTCTTGTCTTTTGGCTGTATTGCTTTGGTATGTCTGATGTATTGATTTGGTTTCTTGGTAGCTTTTTTTGCTGATCTGACCTTTGTATCTCTAATGCTTATCTTTGTTTTATACTCGACCTTGCTAACTTAGACTATTTAACTTTGCTCTGTTCCACTGCGTATGGCAACCATATGGCTCCTGTTCCAAGGTGTCCTTTAAATTGAGCAGACTGCAAGGGCCTCTAAAAAGTATGGGGCTGATTCATCAAAACTGGCATTCTGTATAGCAGCCATGATCAAGGGTGCACTGGAGTATTATGCATCAATTTTATTAAGAGGTGTCTGCCTCTGAATGAATTTGGCACATCTTTTCAGTGAGCCAGCATGAGAAATGTACTATGTTCCTATCAAAATTTACTCCACTTTTCTGTTGTAAATTGTGATGAATTTGTTGGGACACATTTGACCATGCCCCCTAACTCCAAACTGGTATTTAAATGACAATTATGTAATTTTTTTTGGACAACTATGAGTTGCGCAAACCTTTTGTGACATTGCAAATGTTTAAAGTTTAATGCCAGATTTCGGAAGAACATTTTTTTTATGAATCAGCTTTATAATCTTTATGATTTACAAGGATGTGGAGATTCCATATAGACAGCTTTCATTCAGGGAATTTATATTCTACAGGTAATCTATATATGAGAGATTATTGACAAGCAATATATTTTTTTCCTATTTAGAGGACTGAAAACACTATCAAATTTTTATTATCTTTTACTCATAAATTAAGTCTTTTGGGTATCAATGTTTTATTATAATCATACTGTATATCATTGACAGTATTACTTTATTATTTTTCATACTATTGCATTCTGCAATGCTGGACATTAATAATCCTCAATCTCATCAATCACTTTCCCCAACCTAATATCCATGCCTTTCAATACATGTTAGATTAATGTTGGTAAAAAAGGGGAGCCTCCAGACTCAGGCAGATGATATCAGGGGACAGAGGGATCAGTTATGTTAGTTTACAAATTGCAATTGTATTTTGTTTTTGCTGGATAAAACACTAACATAGGTACATGTCACCGGCTTACTCCACTCGACCTATCACAAATCGACTAAGTCTAGAATGCATGTGCTTGGGAGAGGATTGCAAGAAAGAGTAAAGAAACCTTTTGGAAATAAATTGTGGTCTGATTTTGATGGAAGTCAAAATTATAGAGAACATGAAAAGCTATACTCAAAGAGTGGTAATAACCATGATGAGTTATAATTTTCCAATATTAGCCTCCCTAATATTAGTGGCTTCTTTATATTTTTTTGTTTGCAAGTTGGACCTTTTAATATACAGGTGCTTCTCACAAAATTAGGCTACTTTCACACTAGCGTCGGATTCGGCCCGTCACATTGCGTCGGGCCGAGATTCCGATGATAACGTTTGATGCGCCGCACAATGGGTGCAGCAGATGCATTTCTCCGGTGCCTCCGCTGCCCCATTGTGAGGTGCGGGGAGGTGGGGGCGGAATTCCGGCCGCGCATGCGTGGTCGGAAAAAGCGGTCCGTCGGCAGCAAAAAACATTACATTTGACGTTTTTTGCTCCCGGCGGTCCGCCACAACACGGCGCAACCGTCGCACGACGGTTGCGACGTGTGACAATACGTCGCAATGCGTCGGTAATGTTACTCTATGGGGCAAAAGCGCATCCTGCAAACAACTTTGCAGGATGCGTTTTTTCCCCTAAACGACGCATAGCGACGTATTAAAAAAAACGCTAGTGTGAAAGTAGCCTTAGAATGTCATCAAAAAGTAAATTTATTTCAGGTCTTCAATAGAAAAAGTGAAACTCATATATTATATAGAGTCATTACAGAGTGATCTATTTCAAGTGTTTATTTCTGTTAATGTTGATGATGATATAGAAAACCCAAAAGCAATCATCTCAGTAAATTAGAATAATTAACAAAAAACACCTGCAAAGTCTTCCTAAGCATTTAACCACTTCATGAGCGGAGCTTTTCCATTTTTGTGTTTTCGTTTTTTGCTCCCTTCCTTTGCAGAGCCATAACTTTTTTATGTTTTCATCATTATGGCCATGTGAGGGCTTAATTTTTGCGGGACGAGTTGTACTTTTGAACGACCCCATTGGTTTTACCATGTCATGTACTAGAAAACGGGAAAAAAAATCCAAGTGCAGTGAAATTGCAAAACTAATGCAAAAATATTTAGAATTCCTCAGTGGTTGATACCTTTTAATGGCTAACTGAAAATATGGTAACAAATTGCAAGCTTTCGAGACTACACAGGTCTTTTCATCAGGCAAAGACTAAAAGAAATTCTGAAGAATTACATATTTATGCACAACATAGCACAGAAAAAAAAACATGGATAAGACAGGTGACATGAAGCAGAATTACCATGAGTGATAAACAGTTATGTCCATAAATATTGGACCAGTTCTTAGATAAGGATTGTTTTATTGTCCTCTGATTGGGGTGTAGTTCTGTTATGATGACCCCTCATAGTCTGAGGGGCAAGTTCCTTAGTTGATGTAAAAAGACATAAATCCATGTGACACATTCATTCCTCCACTAAGACTGTCAAAGGTCGTCATCAGTTTATATTCCCAGACTCATCTGTCTCTCTTAGATTTGAAGCTACCTTTTAACACAAGTAATTTCATGAAGATGAGAGACACCAGACCCAACAATGCAGATGAGCTGAAGGCTGCTATCAGAGCAACCTAGGCTTCCATAACACCTCAGCAATGCTACTGGCTGATCACCTCCATGCCACACTGTATTGATGCTTAAGTGATGCAAAAGGAGCCCCAAACAAGTATTGAGTGCATTTACTGAACATATATTTCGGTAGGCCAACATTTTGAATTTTAAAATCATTTTTCATGCTGGTGTTATAAAGTATTCTAATTTACTGAGATAATGACTTTTGGGTTTTCATTGGCTGTAAGCCATAATCATCAACAATAACAAAAAAGAAACACTTGAAATAGATCACTCTGTTTGTATTGACTCTATATAATATGAGTTTCACTTTTTGTATTGAAGAACTGAAATAAATTACATTTTTGATGATATTCTAATTTTGTGAGAAGCACCTGTACATCCTATGTTCGGTGCAGGAGTATAAAGCAGGTTGAGAAGCTGAACCTGCCCCATTAATGGTGTGTGCCAGTTTTGTAATAAAGCCATTACATGCTTCCGAACACCAAAACTTGAGCTTGGTCCGATCACGACTGTTTAACAATTTAGGTGTCTGTGTCAATCTCTGACTGTGGCATTTAACTGGTTTTCAACTGTGCGTTGATGGAATGTTACCATGTCAGCTGGAGGCTGGTTGGAGGCCTCCCGCTGCTGCCCTCTTGGTGCTGCAATGAAGGAGATCATTCATTTTAAGAACATAAAAGTTTAAATAATCCCCCTTTTCCCAATGACAAAATATTTTTTTTTTAAATTTAATTTAAAAAAAGCTTATTTGGTTTTGCATCAAATTCTATAAAAACATGAAATTATTTAAATAATATAATAAGTGTCATAAAGAATAAATATCTAAATTATTATTATTTTTATTATTATTGTGCATTTTTATAGCGCCATTTATTCCATGGCGCTTTATATGTGAAAAGGGGCCAAATATAGACAAATACAACTAAACATGAGCAAAAAACAAGGCACACAGGTACAGAAGGAGGGAGGGCTTACAGTCTGCAGGGGATGGGTGGGAATACAGTAGGAGAGGATAGGAAATGCCAGAATTGCCATTTTTAAGACACTGCACCTCCACACAAAAAAGAGATAAAAAATAATTTGATCACAAGAAAAAGAGATCAAAACAGTACCCCAAAATAATGGCAAAAAAACCTACAGCTTAAGTCGCAAAAAATGACTCCAAACAGCAAAGGGGTTGATGAACTATGACAGCAAATTATTATTAAGCACTTTAATAGTAATTATTATAATAATTATTTTTTATTTTTTTATTTTATTTCTATAGCACCAACATATTCTTCAGAACTATTGAACTATTGATACTAAGTGTATGGGGGATGTAGAAAAGGATTATAGGACCAGATTCTGAAGAAATCTTTGGAAGAGGGAAAACATGGAATGTTACATTAATGAGATAAGACAAGAGGCCTGTACAAAGAGAAGTGTTTTTAGAGAATGCTTAAAAACTTTTGGAACTGGGAATTAACCACTTTACTACCTATGACGTATATATACGTCATAGGTCGCCTCCCCCTCTTTTCTGATACTTGACAACTGATCTTTTCCATTTTTTTTTTAATTTGGATAAATACCTATCAAAGAGTTCACGGATATCACTATTGGTAACTAAAATCAACACATAGCCTCTCCTTGATTTTAGTTACTAATAGTGAAATCTGAACTCTGTGATAGGTATTTATCCAAATGAAGCTGTGCTAATCTATGGAAACTCACAACAAGTGACAACATTTTGGAAACTAGACCTCTCAGGGAAAATATCTAGATGTGAATTGAACACCTTGAAACCCCAGGTGATTCACAGAAGTTTATAACATTGAGTGGTGAAAATGAAAAAAATCACATTTTTCCCACAAAAATGTTTTTTAGCTCTAAATTTTGCTTCTACATAAGGGTAACAGGAGAAATTGCACAATATAATTTGTTGTGCAATTTCTCCTTAGCACTCAGATACCCAAAATGTGGAGGAAAACTACTGTTCTGGTGCAAGTCAGGCCTTGGAAGGGAAAGAGCGCCATTGGACTATTTGAACGCAAAATTTTCTGGAATAATTGGTGGACAAATGTCGCGTTTGGAGAGCCCCTGTTGTGCCTAAACAGTGGAAACCCCACACAAGTGACACCATTTTTGAAACTAGACTCCTCAGTGAACTTATCTAGATGTGTATTGAGCACCTTGAAACCCCAGGTGCTTCACAAAAGTTTATAACGTTCAAGAAAAATTAATCACATTTTTCCCACATGTGACCGCCACGCGACCAATCACAAGCCGTGACGTCATTCTCAGGTCCTAAATTCCTAAAAATGTTTTTTAGCCACAAATTTTGTATTTCCACAAGGGTAACAGAAAATGAACCCTAAAATTTGTTGTGCAATTTCTCCTGAGTTCACAGATACCCTATATGTGGTCGCAACTAATTTTGAGGTACAGTGCAAAGCTCAGAAGGGAAGGAGTGCCATATTAGAGTGCAGATTTTGCTACATTGACTTGACACATTGACAGAGCCCTTGAGGTGCCAAAACAACAGAAACCCACAATAAGCAACCCAATTTTACAAACTACACCTCTTAATGAATTCATCTAAGGGTGTGGTGATCATATTGACCTCACAGGTGGGTCACATAATTTTATACTATTTAGTGGTGAAGAAAAAAAAATATATTTTTACCACAAAGATTGTGTTTTACCCCCAAATGTTACTTTTTCATACTGAGAAATGGGTACAAATTGCACAAAAACTTGTCCCACAATTTCTGCTGAATGTAGAAATACCCTATATATCGCTATACAGTTTACAGTATTGCTTAGCAACACAGAGAGAGACTTGGGAGGAACTGAGTACTATTTGCCTCCTGGGGTGCAGATTTTCCTAGAATAGTTGGTGGACTCCATATACTGAGCCCCTAAGTGCTAGAAAAGCAAAATCTTCCCTCAAGTGACCCCATTTTGGAAATTATATCCTTTCACAAATTTCTCCGCAGGTGCAGTGACTCCATGGGTGTTTTCCAGAAACAAGCAGTAGTGGATGTTGCTGAGTGAAAATTGCAAATTGCCATTGAAGTGACCATTATGTTGAATTAATCAGTACACTGTAGTGCCCATTACATTATGCCCAGCTTATACTTCTGGAAACACACACGTGTACATAAGGCAGGCTCTCATCACCACAGAAATTCCAAACATGTGGGCGCTAATGTGGTTTAGACACACTGAGGCTCAAAATGGAGGGGGGGGCATTGGATTTGGGAGTGCAGAATTTGCTGATTTTTTTTTTAGTGCCGAGGAGCCTTTTCGCTTTTCCAGAACATTTGTGCTACCGGTAACGTGGAAGCCCCCTATATTTCCGTTAACAGATGACAGACCAGAGTGGGGACATTTTTTGTGGATTGCGTTAATACTTTTATTGGGAACATTCTACATAACATTTAGGATCACATTTATCTGGCTCTCTACGCTGAGCACTTTGGGGTTTCCATCAAAATTTCAGAGTGAAGTGACACATGAAACCCCCAAGGGATCGATTCACTATAATGAGACAGCAGTGTTACCCTGGACTCCGTATGGTCTTTGCTCAGCATTGTTCTTCTTTCCCAAACCTGTGGTCTACCATGCTTTTATGTCAGCCTAAAAAGACGTACACCTCTGGATTAAAGGTCCTATGGCATCTGGCGTCCACAGTGACTCCATCTGCCTCATTATAGGCAGATGTGTGTACTCAGCACAAAGCGCAGGATAAATGTGAGCCGAGCCTTACTGCACACTTTTGGAGGCAGAATTAACAAATCAACAGCAGGTGAAAAATTAGTTTTATTCATTTTTTATGCCGTTCCTTGTGTGGTGTAAATGATTAGATGACTGTTCTGCCTTCCACCAAGTATGATGTTGTGTGGATTCCAGTATACGGCTAAACCCTCATCCACTTCCCAGGACACAAACTGTATGGATTCTTAAGCCTATATTTATTGAGATGATGATGTGCATGATAATGGTGAACAATAATGCTTTATGATAAAAGTGGATGATATTGGTAAAAACTGGAAAGAATAAACAGTGTATCAGTGCTGGCACATCACAGTAACAACAGCATGATACAGGGTGCAATTACATCAGCAATTGGGACATTACAGCAAAGAATGATGCAGGGTGCATAATACAGAAATGCTACTAGCACTGTTCTGCTCTATATAGAAATGCACCTATCTATATGCAGAGCTAAGAGCGATATCACTAAACTGGAAGATACAGAGCACAATATGCCTCACCTCATCACAATATGCTATACGGAGGCTGCATAAGGCTCACATATACAGATTATAACACACACATGACAACTCTTACCAGGATCCACTGGATAGGAGGAGTGATTGTAGGCAGTGAGCCATGAACACCTGTGCAGTTCAAACAAGAACACACTGCTCTTTTAAAGGAGAAATACTCATGTATACAGAAAACAGGATAGATGGGTAAATAATGACCTCTAAGGGTTGTAACTGGTACTACGCTATGAATATTTAACTGCTGCTCATAAATGAGCAGAACAATTACTTTATTTTTCGAGTTGGTGTGATTACAGCGATACCAGATTTATATTTGTTTTTATGTTTGGCTGCTGTCACACACTAAAAGAGGCTTTTTATTGTAAAAACTAGCTTTTGCATCGCCGTATTTAGACAGCTATTAATTGTTTCATATTTTGGCCGACGGAGTCATGTGACAGCTTCTTTTTTTGCAGGCCGAGTTGCCGTTTCCACTGGTACCATTTTCGAGCACATGACTTTTTTGATTGCTTTCTATTCTGATTTTTGGGAGGTAGAATATACGAAAACCAACAATTCAGTAATTGTTTTTTTTTATACCATTCCGCATGTGGTAAAATTGATAAGGCAGCTTTTTTCTTTGGGTCAGCATGACTACAGCGATACTCTATTTATAATGTTTCCTTATGTTTTTGAGCTTTTACATAATAAAAACTATTTTATAGAAAAATGTATTTATATTTAGAGCCATAACTTGTTTATTTTTTTCGCTTACAAAGTATATATATATATATATATATATATATATATGCTTATAATAACTATTTTTTACTTTTTTACACTGTTCCACTATGGGACATCATCTTTATACTGACGGTTCGAGGAACTGATGCTCTGCATTGCTTCTGTACTGCAGGGCATCAGAGCAGCATCTGACAGACAGAAGAGGAGTCGTTTCATCTCCTGCTCTTAGCAGGCGCTCAAAAGCCACATTCCCTGCAGGACCCAGAAGGACCCCATGGCCATCTTGAGGCTGAGGGTCGCCATGGAGACGACCAGGAGAATGTGATCACATCAAATTGTGCGGATGGGAGCAGACAGGGAGCTCACTCCCTATGCCATGCTCCTCGATGTCGCTGTTACTATTAACAGCGGCACCAACATAGGAGTTAAACGACCATGATCAGTGCTAGCATCAATCATGTGTGTTGCTACAATGTGTCAGCTCTCACATAGAGCTGGTATCTGCACCCGATTGCTTCAGCGCTTAACGTGAGCCCATGCGATCGCGGCACATTACATATGCTGAAGTTTGCGGGAATGCAGTTCCCTCTGCGCCGTATATGTAAGGCGCATGTCAGGAAGGGGTTAATAGCTCAGTAGTCTAATGTAATGTATTATATTCGCTAGTGATAAAACAATGATTTTATCAAAACTACTGCAAGAAATAAGTAATAAATCGCTGGAATTAGTGTCATTGCCCCTACATTATACTGCCCTCAGAGTAGGTAGCAAAAGCCTGGTGACAGATTCCCTTTAATGATTTTTTTTTTTACATTGAATAAAAGGTAATTGTTTACTGTAAGGCTATGTGCACACGTTCAGTTTTTTTCACGGTAAAAACGCTATAAAAACTCATTTAAAACGCATACATTATGCATCCTATCATGTAGAATGCATTCTGCATGTTTTGTGCACATGATGCATTTTTTTCCGCGAAAAAAACGCATCGCGGTAAAAAAAAGCAGCATGTTCATTAATTTTCTGGATTTTCTGCGTTTTTCCCGCGATTCTATGCATTTGGGAAAAAACACATAAAAAACACATCAAAAACGCGTGAAAAACGCGTGAAAAACGCGGTAAAATCGCATGCGGATTTCTGGCAGAAATGTCCGGTTTTTGTCAGGAAAATTTCTCCAAGAAATCCTGACGTGTGCACATACCCTAACTAGTAAAGTATATGAAAGCCAAAAATTACATACAAAAACAGACGAACATAATTTATAGATAAATGGGGCTACAGGATTCCTGCTGGAATCCTCTTATCATTCCCAGTGAAATAGCACACATGTTGAGGATTCTTTGAAACAACTACTTATCTCTATTCTTGATAAAACAGCCAGACAGAACAGCTTTGCACTCACGGATGGTTGTGATGTGTAAAATTTTAACTTGGCCTATATGATGTAAACTAAAAACTATTTGCTCAATATTCACTAACAGATGTAGTTTTAAGCTTTTTCTACTTAAAGACTTTTAAAAACAACTGCATTAAGTACATTCAACCCCATACCACACTAAAGGACTTTCAAATATACAGGAAACAAGAATAGTCCTTATAAATTAAAAATGTGTCTATAAGGTCTGGAATTAATATGATAAAAGCAATGTCAGTTGAAAATAAGTTACTATTTAGGACTAATTGCTACAATGAGGGCAATGAGAATGCGAGACATGAAGTGTTATCAACTAGATTCTTATCTTGTTGTCATATGTATGTTCCCATGTAGAATAAATGATGCAGTTGGAGGTGTTTTTTTGTGTTGAAAATTATTACTATTTATTACTATAATGACATTTTTTCCATGCACGACACAGCTGTCAGGTGACCGGGGACCAGGGGCTCCTTCCCTTTCCCTAACACTCGCCTTGCTCCCCAGGATACTTCAGATGGAGAAGATGACGGGGACTCTGTCCTTGCCTTATCTCCTGTGTTAGCCCTCCATCTGTTCTCTTTCGCCACCCAGGGAAGAGGGGGCGCTACTGTGCACCGTAGTACACCAACATGACAAACAAGGAAACACTAACAAGGAAAATACCAGGCATGCAAAATATTCACTCAAATATAACAGAGAAATGCACCAGGGTGTGAAGGTAGGGTAATAAACCAAAACAGAAAAGGATAAGGAATTACTACGTATAAAAACCAATCAACAGTCACTAATAACTCCTTCAACTCTCCTTCTCATACGAACTCCTCTCCTTCCGTTAGCCATGCAACAAAAAATCTAGCCCTGACAAAGATTAGTGTCAGAGCCCAGATTATAAAGGGAAAAGGAGTGGCCAACCGAGTACAGCTGTGAGCACAGTGATTTCCAACATGGCCGATTAAAACCTGTTCTGCCAGAAAGATTAAAAAAACACATTTAACATGAAGGAGAAGTGCTTCTTGTCAGGGCCAGAGTAGGAGCAATGAGACGCTGTGGTCTTCTGGCTCCACACTGTCGTGGTAACCCTGTGACAGGCACTTTACATGGGAAAAAGGGTATACATATTAAAAAGTGAGTATAATAATCTTAAACAAAGTGAGTCACCGACTGGTACAAGTATCTAATGCCAAGAGATGAGAGAATATGTATTAAGAGGGAATGGCCCACTGCGTCAAAGGCAGAGGACAAGTCCAGGAGGAGGACAGAGTAGTGCAATTTGGATTTCACAGTTAGATCATTGGTGACTTCAGTCAGGGCAGTTTCATTGAAATGATGCGGTCGGAAACCAGATTGTAAGTGGTCAATTCTTACAGAATGCAGGAATAGAGGTGAGAGGGCAAAATGGACATGTTATTCCAGTAGTTTTCAAGCATAGGGAGAAGTGATATGGGGCTATAGCTAGACAGAGACGATGGGTCAAGGGAGGGCTTTTTAGGATAGGTGTGATCAATGTTTAAAGCATGAAGGGGAGACACTAGCTGTTAGTGACAGGTTGAAGAGATGGGATAAGCTTGTGATGAAGACTGTGGTGAAATTTGGGAGTATGTGGTATTGTATCAGGTCATGTGCACGGATGGTGAAATGTGATCTAGAGAGTAGATAGGAAAGTTGATCTTTCATAATGACAGAGAAACTGGTTTGGAGGAGGAGCACTGAATAGATATGAAGAGGTGCTGTGTGGACTTTTTCTGATGTAATAAATCTTCTGCTTTAAGAATAAGGCAAAGTCTTCAGCTGAAATGAGTGGAGAGGGAGGTGGTGCTGGGGGACAGAGGAGAGAATTGAAAGTGCTGAATAGATGTTTAGAGTTGTAAGACAGGGTGGATATGAGAGATGAGAAGAACGTTTGTTTTGCTGGAGTGAGTGTTGACTTGAAGGTAGTGAGTGACAATTTGAATGTGATGAAGTGCTCATTTTAATGGGATCTTTTCCATCTATACTCAGCAACCCTGAAAGCCCGCCTCAGTTCTTCAGTCAGGCTGGTGTTCCAGATAAATCAGGCTGATGTTCCAGATAAATTTACTATGTTTAACACTACAAAAAAAAATTGGATGTGACTTAATTGAAAGTATACCCATGCTCATTGTGCATTGGAAGGCAATACAAAGGCGAGCCTGAAAAAAATGCATGTAAAACCGCAATTGTGCTTTTATGATCAGAATTTCAGTATTTATGCACTAAAACTAAATTTAGAATAAAACACTGCATCAAATTTGCACCAGAAACACATCCAATGCAAGTCAATGGGAAAGCCAAATATTTTTCTGCTAGACCCAACAAACAGGTCTGGAGGCATGAGCCACATGACAAGAAGAAAGCCCTTTTGTATTGGATGCAATGATAGTTGGAGATAGATCAGGAGTAGTGATGAGTGAATAGTACATATTCGGATTCAGGAAAATCGGCACAAATAATTTATATTATCCGTGTATTTGTACCAAATAACAAATCCAATGCAAGTTAATGGGAAAGCTGAAAAACAGGTCTAGGGGCATGAGAAAAAAGTTGAAATGGATAGGAAAGGGCTAAAACTAAATGGGAACAGCATGGAGAAGATGCCTGCATGCCTTTCTCACATTTGGCATCTGGAAATAATGTTGTCAGACTATACCCCAAAAATTTTTAAAGGGAAAAATGCTAAGAAATATTATTTCCTTCATAATTACAAAGTTTATAACGCAAAATAAAGATAAAGAAAGAACATAAAAAATTATACCTCCCCTTTAACATATGTTCACACTTATTTTTTACTTTAACATTTGTGATGGCTCTCACTTCTACATTTGGGATGACCCTCCCTCATGCCAAATTGTTAGCAAAATAGTGGAATGCATATTCACCTTCCCTTTACAATGCCATTTCAAACATTTGAATCTTGGGCAATCCCCACCACCACCACCATGTCCACTGCCATATCATTATGCAGCCCTCACAGACAATTAGCAGAGTGCCTGCAGGTGCCGTGAAACCTGAGTTTGGTAAGGGCCCTCAGATGGCCCTGTATCATACATTTGGGAGAGCTCTAACTCCTACATTTGGGAGGACCCTCCCTCATGCCAAATAGCAAGATAGTGGAATACATATTCCCCATCCCTTTTATAATGCCAATTCAAACATGCCTATTTGAATTTTGGGCATTGCCCACCACCACCACCTTGTCCACTGCCATATCATTATTATTATTATTTATTATTATAGCGGCATTTATTCCATGGCGCTGTACATGTGAGGAGGGGTATACATAATAAAAACAGGTACAATAATCTTGAACAATACAAATCGCAACTGGTACAGGAGGAGAGAGGACCCAGCCTGCGAGGGCTCACAATCTACAAAGGGATGAGTGAGGATTAGTGTTGAGCATTCCGATACCGCAAGTATCGAATATCGGCCGATACTTGCGGTATCGGAATTCCGATACCGAGTTCCGATACTTTTGTGGTATCGGGAATCGGTATTGGATCCATATTAATGTGTAAAATAAAGAATTAAAATAAAAAATATTGATATACTCACCTCTCCGGAGGCCCCTGGACATCACCGCTGGTAACCGGCAGCCTTCTTTGCTTAAAATGAGCGCGTTTAGGGCCTTCCATGACGTCACGGCTTCTGATTGGTCGCGTGCCGCTCATGTTACCGCCACGCGACCAATCACAAGCCGCGACGTCATTCTCAGGTCCTAAACTCCTCATTCTAGGAATTTAGGACCTGAGAATGATGTCACGGCTTGTGATTGGTCGCGTGGCGGTCACATGAGCGGCACGCGACCAATCAGAAGCCGTGACGTCATGGAAGGCCCTAAACGCGCTCATTTTAAGCAAAGAAGGCTGCCGGTTACCAGCGGTGATGTCCAGGGGCCTCCGGAGAGGTAAGTATATCAATATTTTTTATTTTAATTCTTTATTTTACACATTAATAGGGATCCCAGGGCCTGAAGGAGAGTTTCCTCTCCTTCAGACCCTGGGAACCATCAGGATACCTTCCGATACTTGGTGCCCATTGACTTGTATTGGTATCGGGTATCGGTATCGGCAATATCCGATACTTTTCGGGTATCGGCCGATACTATCCGATACCGATACTTTCAAGTATCAGACGGTATCACTCAACACTAGTGAGGATACAATAATATCATTATGCGGCCTCGCTGACAATTAGCAAAGTGCCAGCAGGTGCCGTGAAGTCTGAGTTTGGTAAGGGCCCAAGGATAGCCTTGTATCATACATTTGGGAGAGTTCCTACTCCTACATTTGGGAAGTCCCTCCCTCATGCCACATAGTTATCCAGATAGTGGAATACATATTCCCCATCCCTTTACAATGCCATTTCAAACATGCCCATGTGAGTTTTCCACTGCCATGTCATTATGCAGCCTTCACTTTTAATTTTCAGAGGGCCACCATGTACTGTGAAACCTGCATTATGTAAGGTCTACAGTTCATTTTTGCCACCAGATCCCAATGGAACCACTATCATAGCGGATGAAGCCACTGTAAGGTGAATGTAATACAGGAGTTAGGTGAGCTCAATAAATTTGGTTCTACCAGACACCAAAATCATTAGAATAAGATTCTGAATACAGTGTATGTAAGCGAGGGACGGTATTGTGGTCATTCTGTCAGGCCTGAAGCCCATGTCAGGAACATGTACAAGCCTCAGTTTACTTGGAAGCAGCCTCATCAAGGGAAAGAGACAGGAGTGCCATAGACCAATCTGCAAAAGTCTATGCATTTTCTATTGGTTTAATAAATAGCGTATCTTTATCTAACAGTTTTGTGACCGGCACAAAGCCTGCAGAGATACACAAACGTGTCTATTTATCGCTGTTTTCCGTGAGTCTGCTGTTGCCATGTGTAATAAAGCTGATATCTTTAAAAAAATTGCCTCACATTGCTAGATATATTGAATTTGTCATAACACCTCTGTGATGGTACTTGTCAAAAATAGATCCAGGAATTTATTTTTCATAAGCATAAAGCATTCAATATGAGAATGGGTGACGTTAAGGGACATGGATGTGGTGGTGCCCGCCAAGGCCGTGTTACAGATCAGAATGTGACTGGATCTCTTTTTAGCTTCCTGTCAAAATGTGGTCAGTGCGGTACACCACTGACGAATCCAGACATTTGCCAGAATGTTGTGCGTTGGATGGCAGACAAAGGCTCCAGTGTGTTGACAAGCATCACCACAAACTCTTCAACATGGTCCAGTCTCAGTAGCCAAGAGGTAGGGCCTCTGAATCCTCTGAGGAACTGTATACGTTCCCTTGTAATTTGTCAGGCCTCTCAACATGCACCATTAAAGAGGGTCATGAGGAGGTGGAGTGCAGTGATGCCCAATCATTTGAGCACCCACAACCAAGAGAAAGTCACGCTGGGGAAGGTCAATTCATATCTGAAGAGGTGGAGGATTATCAGGACACAGAGTTGCTATGAGGTCAGCCTAAAATCACAACTCAGAAGTAGGATCAGATTGAAGATTTGGAAGATGACGTGGTCAATGATTAGGCCACTGATCCAACATGGAATGGTGTCACGCCTTACGAGCACAGCTGTGAAGACAGGGATGGATCTCTAGCACAAAAAAGGCAAGAAAAGGTTGACCAGAGGGAGAGCTCGGTCAACTGTTCCACAGAGCTCCCTGCACTCAGCTAGATAAAAGGCCAAAGATTACAGGGGAGGGCCATGCACACCAGGTGCAACCCAGGGGGAATTTCTACCATCTAGAGCATTGTCATGAGACCATCACATCAGCAAGGGCTATCTGTGGGTGTAACTATGACGAGGAATGAGAAGTTGACCAAGGTGGTGAAGGACTACTTAAGTGACTATACCAGCGCCTTTCCTTATTCTGCAGTGTGTTAGGTGTCGAGTTCCCGCCTCTGCACAGAGGGAATCTCGAACCATCTCTGCTGCTGTCTCTCATTCTTCTCCAGCCGCAGTGGAGTCTGCTCAGTGGAGACGTCGTTCCCAGCGTCTTGCTCAGTCTCTGTGCATAGGATTACTGCTGCTTTGCCTGCTTCTGCCATTGAAGCCAGTGCTGGGCAGCGGCGAGCAGATGCTTTTGGGATCTAAGTCCTGCTTTTTCCCTTCTGAGCATGCCCAGGGTGAGATCTCCCATTTGAGATTGAGGGTCACATGCTCAGATGCTGCAGCGGTTCCCATTGGTCCTTTATTGGAAGGTCCTGAATGTGCTGCAGCTATATAAGCTGCACATGACCGCACGGCCATGCGCTAGTGTACATTTGTAAACGTGTGTGTGTTGTGAGTTAAAGTCGTTCATTAAAATCCCCTCCCTATTGGATGACTGTTCGCGGAAGGTGGGCGATTGCTATCTAGCGCCCGACATTGCTACCAGCACGTTACACACCACACAGCGTCTAATTGCTGTGACCGCCAGTGCGGCGTCGTGCGCTTTCACAGTGCTTTCCTGACCCAAGCCTGGGTGGTTAGTGGCGTCCGCTAGTGCGGCACCGCATGCACTCTCGTGCATCTTTTATCATTACTTTGGTTACGCTGACACCCCATTAGCGGTGTCGAGCGCAAGTAGTCTAGTCGGACTCGTATCCCAAGTCTTGGGACTGAGTTTGGTGACTCCTTGCTTGCGCTCTTGTGTGCGGTACCGCGGCCCTGTGACTTAACAGGGTTCGCTTCCTTCACACAGGGTGAAGTTAACCCATGTGTTTTTCACATTGTACCTCCATATAGTCCGTCATTATTTGGCAGCATGTTCCATCTCTGCACGGTGGACCCCGGGCTGCGAACGCACCTTAATCTATCTTATTATTTGTTGCGTTCCGCTAGCCCTAGCACAGTGTCCTTTAACTATTGGTTGTCCAAACTCCACATTTGGCCCGACCTCTCCTTCTACACCTTGGAGGTGCTGTCATGCCCTGCTGTAAATGTGATGTCTGAGTGGGTTTTTAGTTAGACTGATGCAATTATAACAGATAGGCGCACACACCTGTCAATGGAAAATGCAGACAGGCTGGCTCTTCTAAAATTGAAAAAGGGCTGGATTTACTGTGACTTTGCAGTCCCTATGGACAACAGCAACGTAATGAAAAAGCAGCCCAAATATTTTTTTGGGGAAGTTGTATGTTATGCTGTGCTATCAGGCAACACAGTGTGCAGTAATCAGCGCACATACAGTGATATGGCAATAACCCAAAAACAATAGAACAAGCTCTGAGATGTGGAATCTCTGCAGACTGCAATACCTGAACCTATCCTCACACAACTAAAAGCAGCAGTGGATTGCGCCTAACACTACCTATGCAACTCGGCACTGCCTGAGGAGCTGACTAGCCTGAAGATAGAAATACAAGCCTGACTTGCCTCAGAGAAATACCCCAAAGGAATAGGCAGCCCCCCACATATAATGACTGTTAGCAAGATGAAAAGACAAAACGTAGGAATGAAATAGATTCAGCAAAGTGAGGCCCGATATTCTAGACAGAGCGAGGATAGCAAAGAGAACTATGCAGTCTACAAAAAACCCTAAAGCAGAACCACGCAAAGGGGGGCAAAAAGACCCACCGTGCCGAACTAACGGCACGGCGGTGCACCCTTTGCGTCTCAGAGCTTCCAGCAAAAGAGAATAGCACAGCTGGACAGAAAAAACGGAAACAAAAACAAAGTAACACTTATCTAGCAGAGCAGCAGGCCACAGGAAAGATGCAGTAGCTCAGATCCAACACTGGAACATTGACAAGGAGCAAGGAAGACAGACTCAGGTGGAGTTAAATAGCAAGGCAGCCAACGAGCTCACCAAAACACCTGAGGGAGGAAGCCCAGAGGCTGCAATACCACTTGTGACCACAGGAGTGAATTCAGCCACAGAATTCACAACAGTACCCCCCCCCTTGAGGAGGGGTCACTGAACCCTCACCAGAACCCCCAGGCCGACCAGGATGAGCCACATGAAAGGCACGAACAAGATCTGGGGCATGGACATCAGAGGCAAAAACCCAGGAATTATCCTCCTGAGCATAACCCTTCCATTTGACCAGATACTGGAGTTTCCATCTAGAGACACGAGAATCCAAAATTTTCTCCACAATATACTCCAATTCCCCCTCCACCAAAACAGGGGCAGGAGGCTCCACAGATGGAACCATAGGTGCCACGTATCTTCTCAACAACAACCTATGGAATACATTATGTATGGAAAAGGAGTCTGGGAGGGTCAGACGAAAAGACACCGGATTGAGAATCTCAGAAATCCTATATGGACCAATAAAACGAGGTTTAAATTTAGGAGAGGAAACCTTCATAGGAATATGACGAGAAGATAACCAAACCAGATCCCCAACACGAAGTCGGGGACCCACACGGCGTCTACGATTAGCGAAAAGCTGAGCCTTCTCCTGGGACAAGGTCAAATTGTCCACTACCTGAGTCCAGATCTGCTGCAACCTGTCCACCACAGAATCCACACCAGGACAGTCCGAAGACTCAACCTGTCCTGAAGAGAAACGAGGATGGAACCCAGAATTGCAGAAAAATGGAGAGACCAAGGTAGCCGAGCTGGCCCGATTATTAAGGGCGAACTCAGCCAACGGCAAAAATGACACCCAATCATCCTGGTCAGCAGAAACAAAACATCTCAGATATGTTTCCAAGGTCTGATTGGTTCGTTCGGTCTGGCCATTAGTCTGAGGATGGAAGGCCGAGGAAAAAGATAGGTCAATGCCCATCCTACCACAAAAGGCTCGCCAGAACCTCGAGACAAACTGGGAACCTCTGTCAGAAACAATATTCTCAGGAATGCCATGCAAACGAACCACATGCTGGAAGAACAAAGGCACCAAATCAGAGGAGGAAGGCAATTTAACCAAGGGCACCAGATGGACCATTTTAGAAAAGCGATCACAGACCACCCAAATGACTGACATCTTTTGAGAAACGGGAAGGTCAGAAATGAAATCCATCGAAATATGTGTCCAAGGCCTCTTCGGGACCGGCAAGGGCAAAAGCAACCCACTGGCACGTGAACAGCAGGGCTTAGCCCTAGCACAAATCCCACAGGACTGCACAAAAGCACGCACATCCCGTGACAGAGATGGCCACCAGAAGGATCTAGCCACTAACTCTCTGGTACCAAAGATTCCTGGATGACCAGCAAGCACCGAACAATGAAGTTCAGAGATAACTTTACTAGTCCACCTATCAGGGACGAACAGTTTCTCGGCCGGACAACGATCAGGTTTATTAGCCTGAAATTTCTGCAACACTCTCCGCAAATCAGGAGAGATGGCAGACACAATGACTCCTTCCTTGAGGATACTCGCCGGCTCAGATAACCCCGGAGAGTCGGGCACAAAACTCCTAGACAGAGCATCCGCCTTCACATTTTTAGAGCCCGGAAGGTACGAAATCACAAAATCAAAACGAGCAAAAAATAACGACCAACGGGCCTGTCTAGGATTCAAGCGCTTGGCAGACTCGAGATAAGTAAGATTCTTATGATCAGTCAATACCACCACGCGATGCTTAGCTCCCTCAAGCCAATGACGCCACTCCTCGAATGCCCACTTCATGGCCAGCAACTCTCGGTTGCCCACATCATAATTACGCTCAGCAGCAGAAAATTTCCTGGAAAAGAAAGCACATGGTTTCAACACTGAGCAACCAGAACCTCTCTGTGACAAAACCGCCCCTGCTCCAATCTCAGAAGCATCAACCTCGACCTGGAACAGAAGAGAAACATCTGGTTGACACAACACAGGGGCACAGCAAAAACGACGCTTCAACTCCTGAAAAGCTTCCACGGCAGCAGAAGACCAATTAACCAAATCAGCACCCTTCTTGGTCAAATCGGTCAATGGTCTGGCAATGCTAGAAAAATTACAGATGAAGCGACGATAAAAATTAGCAAAGCCCAGGAATTTCTGCAGACTTTTCAGAGATGTCGGCTGAGTCCAATCCTGGATGGCCTGGACCTTAACCGGATCCATCTCGATAGTAGAAGGGGAAAAGATGAACCCCAAAAATGAAACTTTCTGCACACCGAAGAGACACTTTGATCCCTTCACGAACAAGGAATTAGCACGCAGTACCTGGAAAACCATTCTGACTTGCTTCACATGAGACTCCCAATCATCAGAGAAGATCAAAATGTCATCCAAGTAAACAATCAGGAATTTATCCAGATACTCACGGAAAATGTCATGCATAAAAGACTGAAAAACAGATGGAGCATTGGCAAGTCCGAACGGCATCACCAGATACTCAAAATGACCCTCGGGCGTATTAAATGCCGTTTTCCATTCATCTCCCTGCCTGATTCTCACCAGATTATACGCACCACGAAGATCAATCTTAGTAAACCAACTAGCCCCCTTAATCCGAGCAAACAAGTCAGATATCAATGGCAAGGGATACTGAAACTTAACAGTGATCTTATTAAGAAGGCGGTAATCAATACACGGTCTTAGCGAACCATCCTTTTTGGCTACAAAAAAGAACCCTGCTCCCAATGGTGATGACGATGGGCGAATATGTCCCTTCTCCAGGGATTCTTTCACATAACTGCGCATAGCGGTGTGTTCAGGCACGGACAAATTAAATAAACGACCCTTAGGGAATTTACTACCAGGAATCAAATTGATAGCACAATCACAATTCCTATGCGGAGGTAGGGCATCAGACTTGAGCTCTTCAAATACATCCTGAAAGTCAGACAAGAACTCTGGGATGTCAGAAGGAATGGATGACGAAATAGACAAAAATGGAACATCACCATGTACTCCCTGACAACCCCAGCTGGTTACCGACATAGAGTTCCAATCTAATACTGGATTATGGGTTTGTAGCCATGGCAACCCCAACACGACCACATCATGCAGATTATGCAGTACCAGAAAGCGAATAACTTCCTGATGTGCAGGAGCCATGCACATGGTCAGCTGGGCCCAGTACTGAGGCTTATTCTTGGCCAAAGGTGTAGCATCAATTCCTCTCAACGGAATAGGACACCGCAAAGGCTCCAAGAAAAATCCACAACGTTTAGCATAATCCAAATCCATCAGATTCAGGGCAGCGCCTGAATCCACAAACGCCATGACAGAATACGATGACAAAGAGCATATCAAGGTAATGGACAGAAGGAATTTGGACTGTACAGTACCAATGACGGCAGAGCTATCGAACCGCCTAGTGCGCTTAGGACAATTAGAAATAGCATGAGTGGAATCACCACAGTAGAAACACAGCCTGTTCAGACGTCTGTGTTCTTGCCGTTCAACTTTAGTCATAGTCCTGTCGCACTGCATAGGCTCAGGTTTACTCTCAGACAATACCGCCAGATGGTGCACAGATTTACGCTCGCGCAAGCGACGACCGATCTGAATGGCCAAGGACATAGACTCATTCAAACCAGCAGGCATAGGAAATCCCACCATGACATCCTTAAGAGCTTCAGAGAGACCCTTTCTGAACCAAGCCGCCAGTGCAGATTCATTCCACAGAGTGAGTACTGACCACTTCCTAAATTTCTGACAATATACTTCTACATCATCCTGACCCTGGCATAAAGCCAGCAAATTTTTCTCAGCCTGATCCACTGAATTAGGCTCATCGTAAAGCAATCCAAGCGCCTGGAAAAACGCATCAACATTACTCAATGCAGGGTCTCCTGGCGCAAGAGAAAACGCCCAGTCCTGTGGGTCGCCGCGCAAAAAAGAAATAATAATCAAAACCTGTTGAATAGGATTACCAGAAGAATGAGGTTTCAAGGCCAGAAATAGCTTACAATTATTTTTGAAGCTCAGGAACTTAGTTCTGTCACCAAAAAACAAATCAGGAATAGGAATTCTTGGTTCTAGCATAGATTTCTGATCAATTGTATCTTGAATCTTTTGTACATTTATAGCGAGATTATCCATTGAGGAGCACAGAGCCTGAATATCCATGTCCACAGCTGTGTCCTGAAGCACTCTAATGTCTAGGGGAAAAAAAAAAAAAACTGAAGACAGAGCTGAGGAAAAAAAAATGATGTCAGGACTTCTTTTTTCCCTCTATTGAGAATCATTGGTTTGGCTCCTTGTACTGTTATGCTGTGCTATCAGGCAACACAGTGTGCAGTAATCAGCGCACATACAGTGATATGGCAATAACCCAAAAACAATAGAACAAGCTCTGAGACGTGGAATCTCTGCAGACTGCAATACCTGAACCTATCCTCACACAACTAAAAGCAGCAGTGGATTGCGCCTAACACTACCTATGCAACTCGGCACTGCCTGAGGAGCTGACTAGCCTGAAGATAGAAATACAAGCCTGACTTGCCTCAGAGAAATACCCCAAAGGAATAGGCAGCCCCCCACATATAATGACTGTTAGCAAGATGAAAAGACAAAACGTAGGAATGAAATAGATTCAGCAAAGTGAGGCCCGATATTCTAGACAGAGCGAGGATAGCAAAGAGAACTATGCAGTCTACAAAAAACCCTAAAGCAGAACCACGCAAAGGGGGGCAAAAAGACCCACCGTGCCGAACTAACGGCACGGCGGTGCACCCTTTGCGTCTCAGAGCTTCCAGCAAAAGAGAAAAGCACAGCTGGACAGAAAAAACGGAAACAAAAACAAAGTAACACTTATCTAGCAGAGCAGCAGGCCACAGGAAAGATGCAGTAGCTCAGATCCAACACTGGAACATTGACAAGGAGCAAGGAAGACAGACTCAGGTGGAGTTAAATAGCAAGGCAGCCAACGAGCTCACCAAAACACCTGAGGGAGGAAGCCCAGAGGCTGCAATACCACTTGTGACCACAGGAGTGAATTCAGCCACAGAATTCACAACAGTTGTATTAACATCCATCCCTGACATCCAAACGCATTTTGTTCATGAAATTAGCTTCTCCACTTCCTGCTTCTACATCAAGTACTTAGAGGTCATGTATGTATTCCCACGTGGCTAATGTTTTGTAATTTGTGAAAACTTGCCACATTATGCAACAGTGAAACTTGTACTCCTTATCATTTGCCTTCCTGTCACACTCCAACAGCGGAGTAATGAAGATTATTGCCCCAGCTAAATTGTTACGTAAGATTATCTCTACCCGGATTGCACTAGTCGCACAACTGCTAGATGAAGAAATGCTATTGTGTAAGGCAAGAGAAAATTATTAACTTTTTTTCAATCGCCTTGCTGACACACTCCAAATATAGAGTCATGAAGATTATTGCCCCTGCTAAACTACGTAAGATGATCTCTACCCAGATTGCGCCAGTCACACAACTGCTAGATAAAGAAATGCCATTTTTTAAACAAATATTTTTTTGGGGGGGATTTTTTTAATTCGCCTTTATGAGGCATGCCAACAGCAGAATCAGGAAAATTAATGGGAAATAGTAGTGATGTTTCCGTAGCTCAAGAGGTTTAGCACTAGTCGCACAACTGCCTGACAAATATTAAGTATTTAAGCAATAGATGAGGATGTTACGTAGTTCGCCAAAAATTATTTTATATATGCTGTTGCTACCTAATATTTATTTCCCTCTACAATAGTTTATTTGTATATTTTGATAGTGGATGAAACCCTCCCTAATTCACCCTAATTCCACAGTCTGTTCCTAATAATAACTACTATACAACACAGTGGAAAGTAGCAGAGATCTGCAGCATGTGTTTGCAATGATCAGAACACCCACGCAGATGCCTGCCTTTCACCCCCAACCCTCCCTCCTATTAAATCTTTCAATACTGCTAAAATCCCGACCTAACAAGTAATCTAATCTCTTCCCAATCTTCAGCTCTTAAATGAGCTTTTTGGAATGAATAAACACTGAGAATAAACGCCTATCACTCTCCCTACACTACTCTCACTGTCCCTAACCTCAAACTACACTCTCCCTATGTTGTTTCTAGCTGCAATGTGGGCAAGATGGAGCTGGCAGCCTTTAAATAAACCCTATGATTCTGGAAGGCCAACCAGTCCCAGTAATGCCATACCAAAAATGGCACCGGCATTACTGTGATTGGCAAGCCAGCCTAGCATGTTCATTGGCTTCAAATAATCCACCAAACATGCTTGGCGGGTCATTCGAATATACCGAGGCAAATAATTAATTATTCGTCGAGTAACGAATAGCCCGAATAGCGTACTATTCGTGAGAGTAACAAATAGTGCCGAATGTATTCGCTCATCACTATTTAGGAGACCATATGGGTGACATCCTGAAAAGGCTATCAAGATGGAGAGAGTCCCAACAGCAGATTTGGATGATTTTCAGGCCCAAGTGCATTCAGTTTTGCAGCATATTATTCAAACAATTAACCCCTTAACTCCCGGGCCATTTGCCATTATTGCGTTTTTGTTTTTTTCTCTTCTTCTTCCCAGAGCCATAATGTTTTTATTTTTTGGTGAAAATGGCCATGTGAGTGCTTGTTTTTTGTGGTACAAGTTGTACTTTTGAACGTCACCATTTGTTTTACCATATCATGTACTGAAAAATGGGAAAAAAAATTCAAAGTCAGGTGAAATTGCAAAAGAGGTGCAATTTCAGGCTATGTGCACACGTTCAGGATTCTTTGCCGAATTTTCCTGAACAAAACTAGACTTTTTCTGCAAGAAAACCGCTCGTGTTTTTATCTAGTTTTTTAGCGTATTTTTCACGTTTTTTTCACGTTTTTTATGCGGATTTATCCGGAGATTTTCTGCAAAATTAATGAACATGTTACGTTTTTTTCCGTGATGCGTGTTTTTTGCAGAAAAAAAGCAACATGTGCATAAAAATTGTGGATTGCATTCTAAAAGTAGGATGCTTAATGTAAGCTTTTTTTAGCATTTTTGCAGAAGAAAACCGCCTAAAAAAGGTGAAAAAATGTGAAAAATCCTGAACGTGTGCACATAGCCTCACAGTTGTTTTTTTTGCTTTAATTACCATGTTCTCTAAATGCTAAAACTGACCTGCTATTATGATCCTTCAGGTCATTACAAGTTCATAGACACCAATCATGTCTAGGTTCTTTTTAATTTAAGTGGCAAAAAACATCCAAAATTTGGTAAAAAAAATAATGGTGCCATTTTCTGAGACCTGTAGTGTCTCCATTTTTCATGATTTGTGGCTGGGTGAGGACTTATTTTTTGTATGACAAGCTGACGCTTCTATTGATACCATTTTCATGTAGATACATTATTGCATTATATTGCAATGTAGCGGCGACACAAAAAACGCAATTCTTGAGCTTTGACTTTTTTTTTCTCGTTATGCCGTTCAGCAATCAGGTTAAGGGTTTGTGTCCACTTTCAGGATGGCCGGCGGTATCGTCGGAGCGGCTTTGCCGCTCTGCGGTAAGCCCTGCCCCCTTCTGGGATGCGATGATGCCGGATGTGTTCATAGCACACATCCGGCATCATCGCACCCATCGCATAGGGCCCTGTGCTATATCTTGCGGCGATGCAGCGTAGCCGCAAGATATACGGACATGCTGCGATCTGAAAAGACGCGCAGCATGTCCGGAGTCGCAGGGCCGCCGCGTGCGTGTTACCACGCATAGTGGAGACGGGATTTCATTCAATCCCCTCCACTATGCTGTAACATCTGGATGCTGCGTGTCTGACGCTGCGGCTCTATGCAGCGTCAGACACGCAGCGTTTCCTGCACGTGGAAACATACCCTTATTGTTTTTTAGATTGATAGATCAAGCGATTCTGAATGCGGTGATACCAAATATGTGTATGTTTTATTTTTTTATTGTTTTATTTTGAATGGGGTGAAAGGTGATTTGAACCTTTATAAATTTTTTAATATTTTTAATCCCTTAACCGCCAGAGCTTTTTTCAGTTTTGCGTTTTCATTTTTCGCTCCCCTCCTTCCAAGAGTCATAACTTTTTTATTTTTTTGTCAATATGGCCATGTAAGGGCTTATTTTTTGGGGGACTAGTTGTACTTTTGAACAACACCTTTGGTTAAGCCATGTCGTCTACTAGAAAATGGGAAAGAAATTCCAAGTACGATGAAATTGCAAAAAAGTGCAGTCCCAAATTTGTTTTTTGTTTGGCTTTTTTGCTAGGTTCCCTAAATGCTAAAACTGACCTGCCATTATGATTTTTCAGGTTATTACGAGTTCATAGACACCAAACATTTCTAAGTTTTTTATCTAAGTGGTGAAAAAAAAGTGCTAATTTTCCGATACCCGTAGCGTCTCCATTTTTCTTGATCTGGGGTTGGATGAGGGCTTATTTTTGGCGTGCCGAGCTGATGTTTTTAATGATACCATTTTGGTGCACATATGTTCTTTTGATCACCCATTATTGCATTTTAATGCAATGTCGCGATGACCAAAAAAAGTAATTCTGGCGTTTTGACGTTTTTTATCACTACGCCGTTTAGCGATCAGGTTAATCCTTTTTTATTGATAGATCAGGGAATCTGAATGCGGCAACATAAAATATGTGTAGGTTTGATTTTTTATTGTTTTATTTTGAATGGGAAGAAAGGGGGGTGATTTGAACTTTTATTTTTTTTATATTTTTAAAAACTTTTTTTTAAACATTTTGCATGCCTCAATAGCCTCCATGGGAGGCTAGAAGCTGCCACAACTTGATCGGCTCTGCTGCATAGAGGGGATGCTCAGATCGCCTCTATGTAGCAGAATTACAGCCTTGCTATGAGCGCCGAACACAGGGTGTTCCAGCAATCGAGCATCAACAGCCATAGAGGTCTCAAGAAGAACTCTGGTTGTCATGCTGACACACCGATCATGTGACAAGGGGGTCACCGGTGCACGCATTTCCGGATGGATGTCCCGAAGCACTTGTTAAAAGCCACTGTCAGAGTTTGACAGCGGCATTTAACTAGTTAATAGGCTCCCGCGAATCGCGATTCCACCCGCGCCTATTGCAGGCATATGTCAGCTGTTCAAATCGGTTGACATGTCCCAGCTTTGAGGTGGGCTCACCACCGGAGCCCACATTAAAGTGGGGAATACTGCCATCGGCGTAATAGTACGTCGAATGGGAGTAAGGGGTTAAATCATTTCTTTACTTTTTGCATGCTTCAATAGTCTCCATGGGAGACTAAAACCTGCACTTGTCCTATCGGCTCTGCTAGACACAGGCAATCATCAGATCACCTGTACACAGCAGAAATGCTCACTCGACCACCGGGCGGCACTCATAGTAATCTGGCAATGACAACCATAGAGCTTTGCTGGAGATGTCTGGTTGACATGTCAACCCATCGGTGACCCGCGATCATGTGATGGGGTCACCGATGGGCAGGACTTCCAGCGTGCTTCCCAGTAGCATAAGGTAAATGTCGCTGTCAGAGATTAACAGCGGCATTTAATGGGTTAACAGCTGAGGGTGGATCTCGAGTCCACCAGTGGCTGTTAGAGACACATATCAGCTGTTCAAAACAGCTGACATATGCCAAAAAAGATGTGGGCTCAGTACTGGAGTCTAATGTAGGTGTATTATTATGCCCAACGTCGGAAAGGGGTTAAAAACCTCATTGATAACATACAAAGGTGTGTAAGTGCAGGTATTTCTGAATTTGTGCTCATACTTGAGATGTTTTGAAAATTGTGTTTCCATTTTTTCATTTGTATATTACTAACATGTCTACAATCCTGTGATTTTCATAATTCAATGACTTTTCCCAATTGGTTTGGCAATTTCAATGTTGAGGAATGTATTAGACTAATTTGATGTTCATACAAGCAAACCAATACTGCAGTCTGATGCTACTGTTTTTTTTTGAGTTTTTGCAGTTTTCCTAGGTCTACTGCGTAAAAAATAAAAATAAAAAAACAAATAAAAACAACTTGCAAAAAAATTGCCTTTAGTCACCATATCCTGAGAGCTACAATTTTTCTTTATAGTTTACTTGATAGAGTTATATCAGCATTCAGCACTTGTTTTTATTGAGCAGAGGGCTGTAGTTTTATCATTACTATTTGGAGACAAACCAACTTTCTGATCATTTTTTATTCCATTTGTTTGTAGGTGACAAATTCCATTTTGTTTGTAGGTGACAAGACCAAAAACCAGGATTTTGATATTGTATTTTTTTTTATTTTGGTGTTTGCTACTCATGATGGAATCTGCAGAGATTCGAATTAAAAAAAAACTTCTCAAGTTAATCAGGGTAATGTTATTTGCATTGAAGTTGTCTGATGCAAATTGAACGTTCCTTATTATGCTCTCTCCAAAACCTAGGGCATATTAAACCTAGAATGCAAAAAATAAATAAAAATATGCACACTGCCACCCTTGCACACAATCCTCTAGTCCTTTAATTTTGCCTTTCCCTACTGCACTCATCTTCTTCAAAAGTTTAAAACATACCTTTTGCTCTTTACTGTGAGAGAACTATTCAAGATTCAGCCAGGTGAGAATATCACACCAGAAAAAATATCAAAGAAACAATCACTGCAACAAAGTAAGGACAAAGGAGTTCTAGGATTCACAATTGAACTCATCCTTTCATTGGGGAACTGACCATCTCTAAATATTGGCCAGTTGGGCACCCTGGTTTGCCAACACTAGAACAATTGAATGGCTGCAATTGGCAGAGTAGAATTCTCCAGTTCATGGTCTGCACATTCCACATCTCCTGACCAGGGAAATAGCCTAAGTCACTTATGATATGTGAGTATACAGATGAAACAGCAAGGACTGACAGCTGTTTGTTTGTGTCACAGAGCAATTTTCCCTGTCTGTCAGTGTTTCTGCTGCAAAACAATTACATCTAAAATTCAATACTCTTCCCTGGGACACATTTGTCAAACAGAAGAAAATTAGTAAGGAGGCGCACTCAGCTTGTGCAGTGAAGGAGGTGCTAGCTGAGCAGGACTGATCCAAACGTCAACAGGCGAAGGTTAAAACAGCTGCACTATCAATCATTTGCAAAAGTTTTTAACAAATGAAAATATTGACACCAAAAAAGAAAAAATATATATCTTTTGTGTGATAGGCAAAAAAATCAAGAAGCATGTAAGCTTGTGATGTTTCGACCCCGTCTGGGTCTTTTTCAAACAACGTTATAGTTAATTTTAATTGGCCCAACAAATGCTGCGCGGTTTAAGGTGCCAGGAATTTGCATGAGGATGAGGTTTCTGGATACACATGTATAAAGGCATGTGATTGATCACTTGACAGACACCATGCAAGTGCCTTAAACTCCAGTGTTCAATGGAGTGCTGTTTCCGGACCGGCAGCATGGTGAGGACCGTGCAGGTACCATTCAGCTTTAGTAATATGAGCGTTCAGTATCCTCTCCTACACTGATGAAATTGATCAGTGTCGGGCAGGAGGAGAGAAAAGTGTGCCGTTGCATAGTTCTCTCAGTGCTATATGAGCACTCCTCATTCACAGAGGGAGTTGCCTCCAAACTAAAAGTTGCCCACTCTATTAGAAAGATTTCTCCTTTGGAAAAGTGTGATCTAGGGCTCGCTAACACAACAGTATTAATTGGACAAGTGCTATCTGATTTTTTTTTAAAGAAAAGCACTCGAACCAATAATATGTAATATGGTAGTGTTGATCAACTTTTTCTTTTTCACACCATTCGGCAAAATTTTAGCATGCTGTGATTTGTCACATAAATCTGACGAGACTCATCCGTTCAAGTCTATGGGTGTGTGGATATCATCAGACTGTACATCTCATTGAAGTCTGATTTCCATGGATTCACAGAATGGAGGATATGGAGAAATTTTGTCCTCCATTTGCTTCTCACAGGGTGCTCCGATTCTAGCATCCAAAAGAATCAGATCACATTATGCTTACACTTGGATTAAAATCTGATTTGTTTGATTAGAGTGTAATTAACATAATTGACCCAATTCTCTCGGATGAGATGATTTATGTGTGTTTGACCCTATACTTATATTTAGAAAAATATGGTAAGCCCCTTATGTGCTGATATTAGCTAACAGATGGTAGAATAGAAAGTGACACGTAAGCAGGTACCCGGTGGGGGAGGTATGTGTATGTGCTCAAATTCATTAGCCTAGGACGTCAGTCCAAACAGAATTCGGCAATGTCAGATATGAGACTGTGCATCAATTCAAGCTAGTGCTAGCAACATTTTTGTAGTCTGTTTTTTTAAATATCGCTAGAAAGGCTCCTTTGTAAAGACAAGTCCTCTCTATTCAAGGAAATGCAGCTCACTATTTACCTACTTTACTGTATCTCACAACATACAGGAAAGGAAGTGCAAGTTATTTTCTGAAAAATAAGAAAAATGTTATGCATATAATTAGATATGTGTCTCCGGGATGTGGGAAAACCAGTTTTCTTGGTTTGCCTACACAATACTCTCTTTGTACCAGCCTAATTTAAATTCTCATATTTCGTAAAACTGATTATTATTAAGAACAGCATGGCACCTCTGAAAATCCATTAAAATGTAACACATGGCATGGATTAATGAAACAAGAAAAAACTGTGTCTGCTCTAATTTATGATTTTACCTGTTTAGTGTGGAGCAACAAAAAAAAAAATTACATTATTTTGCCGTTTTCCTAATTATATACAATCTTGACGTTTGGGATTTTGTGAATCCAGAAAAGTTTTGATTGAATCTTTTTTCTCAAATTTTTCTTGCGCTGTTAGCACACACACAAATGCAGTGTTCACTACTGAACACTGAAGGGCATGCAATGAAAGATTACTGAATCCAATGCCAGTCAGGATGTAAATTGTGGGCAGAGTTTTTACGGCCCCCCCGAAAAATGGTATAAATATCCAAATGGCCCTTGGCAGAAAAAAGATTCCCCACCCCTGCTGTAGAATTATGTAGAGTATATAACCTTTTAGGAGTGTGCTTCTATGAGTGCTGGGAGCAAGAGTTTACTTTTTGTATATGGTAATATAGGGCAGTTGGGGGTCAGAAAATACTTATGTTAATTCCCCATTGTATTTTCCCCTCTCTTTTTTCTTTGCAGAAATGTTCAGACTAACAATATCAGCCATTAAGCTAAGCCCATGCCCCCTTGGTAGTTTTTATAGTGACATTCTCACACTGTCTTCCTTTTAACGCTAAGCTTTATTCTTCCTGAACTTCCTTTATTCTTCCTGAACTTCCTGTCACTTACTTTATAATCTTGGGGCATGAATAATTGTCTGCATTCCCTTGTATTGTTTTTTTTTTTTGCAGTTATCCTTGTATATCTTTTTTTCTTTGCAGATCACAGCTCTGGCAGATGGTCTTAATGTTGAGTTGACCGTTGGGAGGCTTTCAGCTTGAAAACCACTTGTAGCGAGGAATGTGTTAGATATTAAGTTCCTTATAAAATTTATGACTGGTCTATGTAAAATAATGTTGTGAACAACCTCCATCAAACAAAGCTCTTGTAGCGTATTTAAATAAAGGTAAATTCACTAGGTGCCAAGCTCATGTCATGCATTTAGGTATGCCTCCAGCAGTGTTAGAAAGTAGCAAACTATAACATGCCCATGCCAGTTTGATAAAACACATCATTGTGTCACTATTTGTATTCCACATGTTTACAAAGAACTGCAAGAACACATTAAATTATGAGAAGAACTAAGTACACTCTCTTTGAATTCTATGGTTTAGCATATCAAAAAACAAAACATGTGGTCCTTGAAAGGTCTTTTAATTGCATTTTTTAAGTAATTGATTCTGTTTGTACTGCCATGAAGTGAACATTTAACATGTTAACTAAGGCAAGGTTCACGTTGCATTAGTGCAGTCCGTTCAATGCATACGTTGAACGGACTGCCCTAACGCAAGTGCCGACTTTTGCACAGCGCTAGCGCAGATGGAGCAAATCCTATGGATATGTTGGTCATAGGAATCTGAATAAAGTTATACCTTGATATCTGCAATCGTTATCTTATCCCAAAGATATCCAGGTTTATCTGTATGTAAATTAGTTCTTCCAAACTAAGGGACAGACATGGATCCGCATGATGTCAGGGGTTGCTTTGATGTCTCATAGATCATTGGCCTACGGCGATCTGCGACTTATGAGACTGATGGCGATAGAGAAGAAAGTTTTGGCTTCCATCTCTATCACAGGATTGAACTGTATGGGCGTCATGTTGATGCTAAATAGTTCAATGTGGTGGTTACAATAGATCTAGGGCTCTGGTCAAGTAGTTCAGTGCTGGAGCCCCATATTTTTAACACTAGTCATGCCCCTGCAGCTTTGCGTTAATAAAATGCTTTTTTCTTCAAGTTTATCAATATATTTAAAGATAAATATTGTTTTTGGAGATGAAAGGTTAACTTCAAACTTTTTTCTACGCTAATCATTGTAGTCCACCAGTTAATCACAAATTAAATCCCTCTTGTTCCTGCATGTTTTTTCCCTTTCCTGCAGTCCATACTTATAACCCAGAGGCTTTTATAGACTAGCGAGTCAATAGTCCACAAAATCTATAGATTTTTAAGTAGAATACTGTAAATACTTGTACTAAAGTTATGTTAACAACACTTATTGAATAATCAGGTACATAATTGGGACGCCTTTAGAGTGAAAGCACAGTGTCCCCCTATCTAGCTGATATCCAGGGTTGATTTTTATATTAAAATAGATTCTTCTACTTGTTACTTCTCTTTTCTAAGTATAGGCATTACATATTATTTACATGGACAACAAAATGTTCTTGTTGTACTGTACTTGGTTGGATAAACACAATGAGGGATGAAAGCAATGCTTGATTTGCAAATGGTTCCTTTCTTAAATATGGGGAAGTTGCTATTTAGAATCAAATGTCTGTCAATAGTTCAAATTAATGATGTGTTGGTGCAGATTATGACACCCTTATAATATCATTCTCTGTATCTACAAGCTCATACCATACTGTATTAAGACCAAACACTATATACGGTAGAAGTATGGTGTAATAGAAATTTAGAGGACTGTTACTGACATTTTTATGGGAGACCTATAATGGGCAACAACATTACCATTGTAGGTGGCTGGTAAAAAAAGAGCTAGTTTAGCTAATACCTTGTGGACATTTTAGCTGCTAGTAGAAGTGGATTTGGACTGGCGTTGTGGCACATAGTGGCTACTACTGGGAAACATTGTGGCTGAGTTTGGGGGGTCATTGTGGCTAGCACTGTATAGAGGTGCACTGTTGATGGCACTAACTTTATCACAAACTCTAGTTGACACTATGTGATAGATACACTGTGTCTGAGATTTGGGATGGAAACATATGAACAGGGCATGCTATAAATGAACTTTATAAAAGAGTCACTGTAGCTGGCACTATAAGCAGATATCACTGTGTGTGTAACTGTCTGAGAGACATTTGTCTGGCACTAGAAAAGGAGTAGGCTTTGTCTACCACTATACGTAATACACACATCAGGTATAGTGGTATGTTGTGAATTCTGTGGCCAAGCTCCTTCCTGTGGTTGTGAGTGGTACTTCGGCTGGTTCTGTCTATGAGCTTCCTTTGGTGGATGAGAGTGGTACTGCGGCTTCTGAGTTTCCTTCCTCAGGTGATGAGGTTAAGTCGTTAGGTGTTGCTCTATTTAACTCCACCTAGTGCTTTGATCCTGGCCTCCAGTCAATGTTCTAGTATTGGTCTTGCTTTCTCCTGGATCGTTCCTGTGGCATGTCTATCCTGCATAAGCTAAGTTTTGCTTGTGTTATTTTTGTTTGCTATTTTTTCTGTCCAGCTTGCTATATTGGTTTTTCTTGCTTGCTGGAAGCTCTGGGACGCAGAGGGAGCACCTCCATACCATTAGTCGGTGCGGAGGGTCTTTTTGCCCCCTCTGCGTGGTTGTTTGTAGGGTTTTGTGTTGACCGCAAAGCAATCTTTCCTATCTTCAGTCTGTTCAGTAAGTTGGGCCTCACTTTGCTAAATCTATATCATCTCTGCGTTTGTATTTTCATCTCAACTCACAGTCATTATATGTGGGGGGCTGCCTTTTCCTTTGGGGTATTTCTCTGAGGCAAGGTAGGCTTATTTTTCTTTCTTAGGGCTAGCTAGTTTCTCAGGCTGGGCTCGAGGCGCATAGGACTGGTCATGAGCGCTCCATGGCTACCTTTAGTGTGGTTGGATAGGATTAGGGATTGCGGTCAGCAGAGTTCCCACGTCTCAGAGCTCGTCCTATGTTTTTGGTAATTGTCAGGTCACCTGATCAGAACAGTGGTAACTATTACCCCCCACACCTTTTTTCAAAAAGTCTTTCATTCAGTGGTGGACAAATCATTGGTGCAAGCTTGGCAGGTGCACAGGAAGACTTGCAGGTGTTTTTTTGTTAATTATTCTAATTTACTGAGATAATGACTTTTGGGTTTTCATTGGCTGCAAGTCATAATCATTAACATTAACAGAAATAAACACTTGAAATAGATCACTCTGTTTGCAATGACTCCATATAATACATGAGATTCACTTTTTGTATTGAAGAACTGAAATAAATTACAGTAACTTTTTGATGATATTCTCATTTTGTTAGAAGCACCTGTATAAAGTGGGTACGGGTAAATTTTTCACTCTTTGTTTCACTGCATTTGGCAAATTCAAAAAAGTTTTTTTTTTCTCATTAATGTACACTTTGCACCCCATCTTGACTGAAAAAACGGAAATATAGTAATTTTTGCAAATTAATTAAAAAAGAAAAACTGAAATATCACATGGTCATAAGTATTCAGACCCTTTGCTCAATATTGAGTAGAAACACCTTTTGAGCTAGTACAGCCCGGAGTCTTCTTGGGAATGATGCAACAAGTTTTTCACACCTGGATTTGGGGATCCTCTGCCATTGTTCCTTGCAGATCTTCTCCAGCTCCTTCAGGTTGGATGGTGAACGTTGGTGGAAAGCCATTTTCAGGTCTCTCCAGAGATGCTCAATTGGGTTTAGGTCAGGGCTCTGGCTAGGTTTAGTCAAAAAAGGTCACAGAGTTGTTCTGAAGCCATTCCTTTGTTATTTTAGCTATATGCTTAGGTCATTGTCAAGAGCACTCTGGAAGAGGTTTTCATCCAGGATATCTTTATACTTGGCCGCATTCATGTTTCCTTGAATGACAACCAGTCATCCTGTCCCTGCAGCTGAAAACATCCCCATAGCATGATGCTGCCACCACCATGTTTCACTGTTGGGATTGTATTGGGCAGGTGATGAGCAGTGCCTGGTTTTCTCCACACATATCACATAGAATTATCACCAAAAAAGTCTATCTTCATCTCATCAGAGCAGATAAATATATTTCTCATAGTCTGGGAGTCCTTCATGTGTTTTGTAGCAAACTCTATACAGGCTTTCGTGTGTCTTGTACTGAGGAGAGGCTTCCATCTGGCCACTCTGCAATAAAGGTCCAACTGGTGGAGGGCTGCAATGATAGTTGAATTTGGGGAACTTTCTTTCATCTCCCTACTGCATCTCTGGAGCTCAGCCACAGTGATCTTGGGGTTCTTCTTTACCTCATCCAAGCTCTTCTCCAACAATTGCTCAGTTTGGCTGGACAGCCAGGTCTAGGAAGACATCTTGTGGTCCCAAACTTCTTCCATTTATGCATTATGGAGGTCACTGTGCTTTTAGGAACCATGAGTACTGCAGAAATTATGTTGTAACCTTGGCCAGATCTGTGTCTTGCCACAATTCTGTCTCTGAGCTCCTTGGCCAGTTCCTTTGACCTCATGATTCTCATTTGGTCTGACATGCACTGTGAGCTGTGGGGTCTTATATAGACAGGTATGTGCCTTTCCATATCAAGTCCTATCAGTTAAGTTAAACACAGCTGGACTCCAGTGAAGG
The DNA here is from genome assembly GCF_032444005.1 of Ranitomeya imitator. Taxonomy (NCBI): domain Eukaryota; kingdom Metazoa; phylum Chordata; class Amphibia; order Anura; family Dendrobatidae; genus Ranitomeya; species Ranitomeya imitator. The sequence goes on from NC_091285.1 coordinate 179,411,623, forward strand.
AGTAGAACCATCTCAATGAGGATCACAAGGAAATGGACAGCATGTGACTTAAATATGAGTGTCTGAGCAAAGGGTCTGAATACTTATCACCATGTGATATTTCAGTTTTTCTTTTTTATTAAATTTGCAAAAATTTCTACATTTCTGTTTTTCTTCAGTCAAGATGGGGTGCAGAATGTATATTATTGAGAAAAAAATGAACTTTTTTGAATTTACCAAACGGCTGCAATGAAACAAAAAGTTGAAAAAATAAGTCCTGTAAATACAAAATATTGTGTAATAATATGAATTGAAATAGCTTTAAAATCAACTCACACAAGTGTCTGTCCCGGGTGGTCATACTAATCAAGTCTAGTGCATGTGTAGATTGATTCAAAACGTGCAGTTACTACCTACATGTTAGGTTCTAATGAAATGCCATTACACCATTTCTCCAGGATATCTCAAGTGTCTTTGACTGGTCCTCTACTAGAGGTTTAAGAAGAACATGTCAGCATAATTTTGTAAAGTAAAGACATGGCTGCAATGGCGCTGTAATACTGATTACATTGTTACATTTGATGATGAAATCTGCATCCGCATCAGTAAGACGCCCAGCGGATTTATCATATTTTAATGAACTTTTGGTAGAAGGTAAAAAGTGAGTATCTTGGTATTTTTAAAAGTAATTCTTTCAAAAAAGAATTTAGGAAAGATATTATCTACAAATGCTTTAATCATTACATTTTCTGATTCACCAATATAAGCATTAATGGGACTGATAGAAGGTTGAATGTGTGTCCATATCCTTTAATTGTAAAATACTTCTTTTTTGCTTTTATCAACTAGACAGACCATGATGGTGCAAGAATTTTCATCTGCCTTTTAATCCACATCACTATAGGACTGTAACGTTTTAAGTGCTTTGTGATAAGTTATCTTTAGTTACCTTTGTAGAAATACATTTGAAATCTTTTACAACCAGTCAAATAAAGATTTCAATTCAAGGGCAATGACAAGAAGGGAACATCATGAGCCAGGGATTAACTGAGTTAGGGAATGTACCTTGTGTCTCTAGGGTCTGCTCACATAATAGTGCTGCCAAGTGCTCAAGTGCTGCCACGGACTCCTTCTCAGTATCGCCCTCCAATCCCATAACTGATTCCTTTTTATTGTATCATTTCTTCAGGAACAGTTTTTGAGAAAAAAGATTTAGATATTTCATGCCTGTGATAAAAATTAAGACAGTGAGTATTTAATCCCTTCTAAAAGCAGGCATGCGAAACGCGCGTAGGGATGGTGGCAATCATATGATGCCTTGTTGTATGTATATCATGGGTAAGATTTGTATTTGTACTTTTGAACGCTACTTATGCTGCAACTATGCAATAGCACTTTGTATTGTATTCCTGCATATTGTAGATGACCTGTTATTGTGTACTGAATATAAAGAAAGAGTTTTCTCCATTGTAATCACCAGTTTAATGCTGTGGTTACTAAACTAGTTTATTATGTAATCTGTTCATTTTTATTCAGTATGGGACAAAACTCTACATTCAGCAGGTCAGAGATGGAAATAAGCAGAGCCTTAAGAGAAGACTATTCCCAATGAAAGGGCATGTATCAAAGTTTTGACTGAAGATTTAGACACAAGTGTGTTTATATCTATTTTTAAGATGCTATGCTACAAAGTGCATGATTCTATCTATTATATATTATATAACGTAAACAATATGGTATTTTTGCTTATTTTTAACAGCTTAGCTACTTAATAATTAAACCTGGCAGGGCCTAAAGATCAAAGTGCCTGTATGGAGCCAGTGTAAACATGAGCTCACATCCTGTTTATTCTCAGCTTAGACTTCTTTATTGCAGACTGAACATGGTATATCCCCATAGCCTGGGTGACTGCACTCTTGAGTCACATGTCTGTCTGCTATCATTCCTTGTGCCTAACCTGAAAATAATTATTTTATTTATCCTGTTATATTTATCCTGCCTTCTCTCACTTATATATATACACTGCTCAAAAAAATAAAGGGAACACTTAAACAACAGAATATGACTCCAAGTAAATCCAACTTCTGTGAAATCAAACTGTCCGCTTAGGTAGCAACACTGTTTGACAACCAATTTCACATGCGGTTGTGCAAATAGAATAGACAACAGATGGAAATTATTGTCAATTATCAAGACACACCCAATAAAGGAGTGCTTCTGCAGGTGAGGACCACAAACTACATCTCAGTACCAATGCTTTCTGGCTGATGTTTTGGTCACTTTTGAATGTTGGTTGTGCTTTCACGCTTGTGGTAGCATGAGATTGACTCTACAACCCACACAACTGGCTCAGGTAGTGCAGCTCATCCAGGATGGCACATCAATGTGAGCTGTGGCAGGAAGGTTTGCTATGTATGTCAGCGTAGTGTCCAGAGGCTGGAGGCGCCACCAGGAGACAGGCCAGTACACCAGGAGACATGGAGGGGGCCATAAAATGGCATCAACCCAGCAGCATGACCGCTACCTCAGCCTTTGTGCAAGAAGGAACAGGAGGGCACTGCCAGAGCCATGCAAAAGTGACCTCCAGCAGGCCATAAATGTGCGTATTTCTGCACAAATGGTTAGAAACCGACTCCATGAGGATGGTCTGAGTACATGACGTCCAGAGATGGGGGTTGTGCTCACAGCTTAACACCGTACAGGACGCTTGGCATTTGCCACAGAACACCATGATTAGCAAATATGCCACTGGTGTCCTGTGCTCTTCAAAGATGAAAGCAGGTTCACACTGAGCACATGTGACAGACGTGACAGAGTCTGGAGTCTGGAGATGCCGTGGAGAGCGATCTGCTGCCTGCAACATCCTTCAGCATGACCGTTTTGGCATGACCGGTTTGGCAGTGGATCAGTAATGTGTTATGTAGGCAATCCAGTGACACAGTGTGCCAGCAATCAGAGCACATACAGTGATCTGACAATAACCCAAAAACAATAGAACGAGCTCTGAGACGTGGAATCTCTGTAGACCGCAATACCTGAACCTATCCTAACACAACTAAAGGCAGCTGTGGATTGCGCCTGACACTACCTATGCAACTCGGCACAGCCTGAGGAGCTGACTAGCCTGAAGATAGAAAAACAAGCCTGACTTGCCTCAGAGAAATACCCCAAAGGAAAAGGCAGCCCCCCACATATAATGACTGTTAGCAAGATGAAAAGACAAACGTAGGGATGAAATAGATTCAGCAAAGTGAGGCCCGATATTCTAGATAGAGCGAGGATAGCAAAGAGAACTTTGCAGTCTACAAAAAACCCTAAAGCAAAAAACCACGCACGGGGGGCAAAAAGACCCACCGTGCCGAACTAACGGCACGGCGGTACACACCTTGGCGTCTCAGAGCTTCCAGCAAAACAAATTGACAAGCTGGACAGAAAAAGTAGCAACAAAAACAAAGAAGCACTTATCTAAGCAGAGCAGCAGGCCACAGGAAAGATCCAGAAGCTCAGACCCAACACTGGAACATTGACAAGGAGCAAGGAAGACAGAATCAGGCGGAGTTAAATAACAAAGCAGCCAACGAGCTCACCAGAACACCAGAGGGAGGAAGCCCAGAAGCTGCAGTACCACTTGTGACCACAGGAGTGAATTCAGCCACAGAATTCACAACAGTACCCCCCCCTTGAGGAGGGGTCACCGAACCCTCACCAGAGCCCCCAGGCCGACCAGGATGAGCCACATGAAAGGCACGAACAAGATCTGGAGCATGGACATCAGAGGCAAAAACCCAGCAATTATCTTCCTGAGCATAACCCTTCCATTTAACCAGATACTGGAGTTTCCGTCTAGAAACACGAGAATCCAAAATTTTCTCCACAATATACTCCAATTCCCCCTCCACCAAAACCGGGGCAGGGGGCTCAACAGATGGAACCATAGGTGCCACGTATCTCCGCAACAACGACCTATGGAATACATTATGTATGGAAAAGGAGTCTGGGAGGGTCAGACGAAAAGACACAGGATTGAGAATCTCAGAAATCCTATACGGACCAATAAAACGAGGTTTAAATTTAGGAGAGGAAACCTTCATAGGAATATGACGAGAAGATAACCAAACCAGATCCCCAACACGAAGTCGGGGACCCACACGTCTGCGATTAGCGAAAAGTTGAGCCTTCTCCTGGGACAAGGTCAAATTGTCCACTACCTGAGTCCAGATCTGCTGCAACCTGTCCACCACAGAATCCACACCAGGACAGTCCGAAGACTCAACCTGTCCTGAAGAGAAACGAGGATGGAACACAGAATAGCAGAAAAATGGAGAGACCAAGGTAGCCGAGCTGGCCCGATTATTAAGGGCGAACTCAGCCAACGGCAAAAAGGACACCCAATCATCCTGGTCTGCAGAAACAAAACATCTCAGATATGTTTCCAAGGTCTGATTGGTTCGTTCGGTCTGGCCATTAGTCTGAGGATGGAAAGCCGAGGAAAAAGATAGGTCAATGCCCATCCTACCACAAAAGGCTCGCCAAAACCTTGAAACAAACTGGGAACCTCTGTCAGAAACAATATTCTCAGGAATGCCATGCAAACGAACCACATGCTGGAAGAACAAAGGCACCAAATCAGAGGAGGAAGGCAATTTAACCAAGGGCACCAGATGGACCATTTTAGAAAAGCGATCACAGACCACCCAAATGACTGACATCTTTTGAGAAACGGGAAGGTCAGAAATGAAATCCATCGAAATATGTGTCCAAGGCCTCTTTGGGACCGGCAAGGGCAAAAGCAACCCACTGGCACGTGAACAGCAGGGCTTAGCCCTAGCACAAATCCCACAGGACTGCACAAAAGTACGTACATCCCGTGACAGAGATGGCCACCAGAAGGATCTAGCCACTAACTCTCTGGTACCAAAGATTCCAGGATGACCAGCCAGCACCGAACAATGAAGTTCAGAGATAACTTTACTAGTCCACCTATCAGGGACGAACAGTTTCTCCGCCGGACAACGATCCGGTTTATTCGCCTGAAATTTTTGCAACACTCGCCGCAAATCAGGGGAGATGGCAGACACAATGACTCCTTCCTTGAGGATACTCGCCGGCTCAGATGAACCCGGAGAGTCGGGCACAAAACTCCTAGACAGAGCATCCGCCTTCACATTTTTAGAGCCCGGAAGGTACGAAATCACAAAATCGAAGCGGGCAAAAAATAACGACCAACGGGCCTGTCTAGGATTCAAGCGCTTGGCAGACTCGAGATAAGTAAGGTTCTTATGATCAGTCAATACCACCACGCGATGCCTAGCTCCTTCAAGCCAATGACGCCATTCCTCGAATGCCCACTTCATGGCCAGCAACTCTCGGTTGCCCACATCATAATTACGCTCAGCAGCCGAAAACTTCCTGGAAAAGAAAGCACATGGTTTCAACACTGAGCAACCAGAACCTCTCTGTGACAAAACCGCCCCTGCTCCAATCTCAGAAGCATCAACCTCGACCTGGAACGGAAGAGAAACATCTGGTTGACACAACACAGGGGCAGAACAAAAACGATGCTTCAACTCCTGAAAAGCTTCCACAGCAGCAGAAGACCAATTAACCAAATCAGCACCCTTCTTGGTCAAATCGGTCAATGGTTTGGCAATGCTAGAAAAATTACAGATGAAGCGACGATAAAAATTAGCAAAGCCCAGGAATTTTTGCAGACTTTTCAGAGATGTCGGCTGAGTCCAATCCTGGATGGCTTGGACCTTAACCGGATCCATCTCGATAGTAGAAGGGGAAAAGATGAACCCCAAAAATGAAACTTTCTGCACACCGAAGAGACACTTTGATCCTTTCGCAAACAAAGAATTAGCACACAGGACCTGGAAAACCATTCTGACCTGCTTCACATGAGAGTCCCAATCATCTGAGAAGATCAAAATGTCATCCAAGTAAACAATCAGGAATTTATCCAGATACTCACGGAAGATGTCATGCATAAAAGACTGAAACACAGATGGAGCATTGGCAAGTCCGAACGGCATCACTAGATACTCAAAATGACCCTCGGGCGTATTAAATGCAGTTTTCCATTCATCTCCTTGCCTGATTCTCACCAGATTATACGCACCACGAAGATCTATCTTAGTGAACCAACTAGCCCCCTTAATCCGAGCAAACAAGTCAGATAACAATGGCAAGGGATACTGAAATTTAACAGTGATCTTATTAAGAAGGCGGTAATCAATACACGGTCTCAGCGAACCATCCTTCTTGGCTACAAAAAAGAACCCTGCTCCCAGTGGTGATGACGATGGGCGAATATGTCCCTTCTCCAGGGATTCCTTCACATAACTGCGCATAGCGGCGTGTTCAGGCACGGATAAATTAAATAATCGACCTTTAGGGAATTTACTACCAGGAATCAAATTGATAGCACAATCACAATCCCTATGCGGAGGTAGGGCATCGGACTTGGGCTCTTCAAATACATCCTGATAATCAGACAAGAACTCTGGGACCTCAGAAGGAGTGGATGACAAAATAGACAAAAATGGAACATCATCATGTACCCCCTGACAACCCCAGCTGGATACCGACATAGAGTTCCAATCCAATACTGGATTATGGGTTTGCAGCCATGGCAACCCCAACACGACCACATCATGCAGATTATGTAGCACCAGAAAGCGAATAACTTCCTGATGTGCAGGAGCCATGCACATGGTCAGCTGGGTCCAGTACTGAGGTTTATTCTTGGCCAAAGGTGTAGCATCAATTCCTCTCAACGGAATAGGACACCGCAAAGGCTCCAAGAAAAACTCACAACGTTTAGCATAATCCAAATCCATCAGATTCAGGGCAGCGCCTGAATCCACAAACGCCATGACAGAATACGATGACAAAGAGCATATCAAGGTAATGGACAGAAGGAATTTGGATTGTACAGTACCAATGACGGCAGACCTATCGAACCGCTTAGTGCGCTTAGGACAATCAGAAATAGCATGAGTGGAATCACCACAGTAGAAACACAGACCATTCAGACGTCTGTGTTCTTGCCGTTCAACTCTGGTCATAGTCCTATCGCACTGCATAGGCTCAGGTTTAATCTTAGACAATACCGCCAAATGGTGCACAGATTTACGCTCGCGCAAGCGACGACCGATCTGAATGGCCAAAGACATAGACTCATTCAAACCAGCAGGCATAGGAAAACCCACCATAACATCCTTAAGAGCCTCAGAGAGACCCTTTCTGAATAAAGCTGCCAGCGCAGATTCATTCCACAGAGTGAGTACTGACCACTTCCTAAATTTCTGACAATATACTTCTATATCATCCTGACCCTGGCACAAAGCCAGCAATTTTTTCTCAGCCTGATCCACTGAATTAGGCTCATCGTAAAGCAATCCGAGCGCCAGGAAAAACGCATCGACATTACTCAATGCAGGGTCTCCTGGCGCAAGAGAAAATGCCCAGTCCTGAGGGTCGCCGCGCAAAACTGAAATAATAATCAAAACCTGTTGAATAGGATTACCAGAAGAATGAGGTTTCAAGGCCAGAAATAGCTTACAATTATTTTTGAAATTAAGAAACTTAGTTCTATCACCAAAAAACAAATCAGGAATAGGAATTCTTGGTTCTAACATAGATTTCTGATCAATAGTATCTTGAATCCTTTGTACATTTGTAACGAGATTATCCATTGAAGAGCACAGACCCTGAATATCCATGTCCACACCTGTGTCCTGAAACACCCAAATGTCTAGGGGAAAAAAAAGACTGAACACAGAGCTGAGAAAAAAAAATGATGTCAGAACTTCTTTTTTCCCTCTATTGAGAATCATTAGGTTGGCTCCTTGTACTGTTATGTAGGCAATCCAGTGACACAGTGTGCCAGCAATCAGAGCACATACAGTGATCTGACAATAACCCAAAAACAATAGAACAAGCTCTGAGACGTGGAATCTCTGTAGACCGCAATACCTGAACCTATCCTAACACAACTAAAGGCAGCTGTGGATTGCGCCTGACACTACCTATGCAACTCGGCACAGCCTGAGGAGCTGACTAGCCTGAAGATAGAAAAACAAGCCTGACTTGCCTCAGAGAAATACCCCAAAGGAAAAGGCAGCCCCCCACATATAATGACTGTTAGCAAGATGAAAAGACAAACGTAGGGATGAAATAGATTCAGCAAAGTGAGGCCCGATATTCTAGATAGAGCGAGGATAGCAAAGAGAACTTTGCAGTCTACAAAAAACCCTAAAGCAAAAAACCACGCAAAGGGGGCAAAAAGACCCACCGTGCCGAACTAACGGCACGGCGGTACACCCTTTGCGTCTCAGAGCTTCCAGCAAAACAAATTGACAAGCTGGACAGAAAAAGTAGCAACAAAAGCAAAGAAGCACTTATCTAAGCAGAGCAGCAGGCCACAGGAAAGATCCAGAAGCTCAGATCCATCACTGGAACATTGACAAGGAGCAAGGAAGACAGAATCAGGCGGAGTTAAATAACAAAGCAGCCAACGAGCTCACCAGAACACCTGAGGGAGGAAGCCCAGAAGCTGCAGTACCACTTGTGACCACAGGAGTGAATTCAGCCACAGAATTCACAACAGGAATGGTGCTTGCCAGAGGTAGCCTGACTGCCATTAGGTAATGAGATGACATCCTCAGACCCCTGGTGAAACCATATGCTTGTGCGGTTGACCCTGGGTTCCTCCTAATACAGGACAATGCCAGACCTCATGTGGCTGGAGTGTGTCAGCAGTTCCTGCAAGATAAAGGCATTGAAGCTATAGACTGGCCCGCACATTCCCCAGACCTGAATCCGATTGAACACATCTGGGACATTATGTCTCGCATATCCACCATTGTCATGTTGCACCACAGTCTGTCCAGGAGTTGGCGGATACTTTAGTCCAGGTCTGGGAGGAGATCCCTCAGAAGACCATCTGCTGTGTCATCAGGAGAATGTCCAGGCATTGTAGGGAGATCATACAGGCACGTGGAGGCCACACACACTACTGAGCATCATTTCCTTGTCTTGAGGCATTTCCACTGAAGGTGGATCAGCCTGTAAGTTCCTTTTCCACTTTGATTTTGAGAATCAATCCAACTCCAGTCCTCCGTAGGATCTTGATTGATGTGATTTACATTGATCACTTTTAGGTTTTATTGTTCTCAACACATCCCACTATGTAATGAATAAAGATTTACTATTGGAAAATTTCATTCAGTGATATCCAGGATGTGGGATTTTAGTGTTCCCTTAATTTTTTTGAGCAGTATATATATATATATATATATATATATATATATATATACATACATATATATATATATAACTAATTCCAATCCAGTCCTTAAGTTGGGGTGCCATCTTTGCCAGGGTGCTCCTTTGATGCGGCTGATTAGCGTGCTTTGCGAATAATTGCAGATAAAAGTTCTATCAGTGGTATTGGCCATGTAGATATACATTGAAGCAACAGTTAACCATGCTGCCATTAACAATGATAATGCTTTGAGCTACATTAATTTGTAAACTGTAAAGGGATCTATATTAATTTTAGTTTTCATTGTGAATGCACATTTTCCAGGATGCAGCCACAATATGTGAACACATATGGAAACAGGAACACATGGGCTACTTGCACAGTGAACAAGTCTGTATGATCATGTTCACACACCACCAAGAAACCTGAAGACACAAAAGAGAATAGTAAAACCAAAAACACTCAGTTTGAAAAAATGTTGCAGTAATCCGCAAGTGCTAGTAAAAGATGTAAAAAACAGGGTATTTGGTTGATACGTTTTTTGCAAAAAATGTATACTAAGCTGCTCTACCAATCTTCACGGTATACCCTTATCAGAGCAGTCCTAACTAATGTATGCAATCCCTATCTGATGTATTTAAAAACCTGATCATCTGTATATAACCTGTGTGAACAGGGTTCAGAGAGGAAAAATCCATGTGTGCATACAGGGTAGAACAGATTTTGTGCAGATAGCCCAAGAGGAGTGGTGGAACTCCCCAGTCTTGTAGACACAAGAGAACAATTATGGAAACAGGAACACATGGGCTACTTGCACAGTGAACAAGTCTGTATGATCATGTTCACACACCACCAAGAAACCTGAAGACACAAAAGAGAATAGTAAAACCAAAAACACTCAGTTTGAAAAAATGTTGCAGTAATCCGCAAGTGCTAGTAAAAGATGTAAAAAACAGGGTATTTGGTTGATACGTTTTTTGCAAAAAATGTATACTAAGCTGCTCTACCAATCTTCACGGTATACCCTTATCAGAGCAGTCCTAACTAATGTATGCAATCCCTATCTGATGTATTTAAAAACCTGATCATCTGTATATAACCTGTGTGAACAGGGTTCAGAGAGGAAAAATCCATGTGTGCATACAGGGTAGAACAGATTTTGTGCAGATAGCCCAAGAGGAGTGGTGGAACTCCCCAGTCTTGTAGACACAAGAGAACAATTATGGAAACAGGAACACATGGGCTACTTGCACAGTGAACAAGTCTGTATGATCATGTTCACACACCACCAAGAAACCTGAAGACACAAAAGAGAATAGTAAAACCAAAAACACTCAGTTTGAAAAAATGTTGCAGTAATCCGCAAGTGCTAGTAAAAGATGTAAAAAACAGGGTATTTGGTTGATACGTTTTTTGCAAAAAATGTATACTAAGCTGCTCTACCAATCTTCACGGTATACCCTTATCAGAGCAGTCCTAACTAATGTATGCAATCCCTATCTGATGTATTTAAAAACCTGATCATCTGTATATAACCTGTGTGAACAGGGTTCAGAGAGGAAAAATCCATGTGTGCATGCAGGGTAGAACAGCTTTTGTGCAGATAGCCCAAGAGGAGTGGTGGAACTCCCCAGTCTTGTAGACACAAGAGAACAATTATGGAAACAGGAACACATGGGCTACTTGCACAGTGAACAAGTCTGTATGATCATGTTCACACACCACCAAGAAACCTGAAGACACAAAAGAGAATAGTAAAACCAAAAACACTCAGTTTGAAAAAATGTTGCAGTAATCCGCAAGTGCTAGTAAAAGATGTAAAAAACACGGTATTTGGTTGATACGTTTTTTTGCAAAAAATGTATACTAAGCTGCTCTACCAATCTTCACGGTATACCCTTATCAGAGCAGTCCTAACTAATGTATGCAATCCCTATCTGATGTATTTAAAAACCTGATCATCTGTATATAACCTGTGTGAACAGGGTTCAGAGAGGAAAAATCCATGTGTGCATACAGGATGCAGCCACAATATGTGAACACAGCCTGAAAGCCACTTTCCATTTGCATTTGCCCATTAAGTAGGTTGGCCACTTCCTGGACAGATCCATCTTTAATGAAGTAGTTCTCATTGTAAGATAAAAAATATCTGATGCACACCTCTAGCATCAGCTCCATTTCAGCAATGTTCGTGGCAGGTTTGCAATGGCATTGTTGTGCCATGTGATCACTGCAGCAAATTGGCAGCCGCTATTGGACAGCTGTACACACACTTCCCTGAGACATGCACATAGCTCCCAAACAACCCAGATTCAGAGGGACTGCCCCAATTTGCGGACACAGTCCTGATGTCTAAACTTTTAATATGGTCATACAGGTTATAGACTGTTGAAAACAGTCCTCTCTGTGTGTCTCATATTAGCTGTGTTGTTGCTGAGAAATCATCTTTTATCACTTTATATAAATGACCTCTTCCAGGCTTGGGGGAGAATAGTGCCTGGAAGATAACTCTACCTCCAGAGCTTATTTTAAATATAAGGGGGAGTTACCAGTGTAATGTGTAATAGTTATCAGTGTTATCAATGTGATGTGTAATGGTCTCTCTCTGCTCTCCTGATCTCACTGCAGAGCTGTGTGTGACTATAACTGACACATCTACAGGTTTCTCTCAGCTTTAGCAGCCATCTCACAGGCATACAGGGTTGTAATATCTCTGCAAAACAACAGAGCTGAGAGAGAAGCAAAAAATCTAGGCAAATTTCATTTCTCATACTCTGTGTTAGCTACATGTCTCACACTGGTAACTCTTCTTTCATGTAAAACAAGCTCTGGGGGCAGAGTTATCTTTCGGGCTACATCCTCCCCAGAGCCTGGAATATATAATTTATATAAAGTGATAAAAATGATTTCTCAGTTACAACGCATATGATATGAGGTATACAGGTAGAATTTTTTTCAGTATTCTATAGCCTGTATGCCCATATTAATAGAATAGATAGGTCATATGGTCCTTTTATTGCTCACATTTGAAATCCCTATACTATTTAAATGTTACCCTTGCTGCCTTCATTATACTTGTGGTCCTTCCTGATGAAGTCTTTTGTACTTTGAAATGAGTAGAATAAACCACAATTTTCATTTGACATTTTGGGATATACAGCGGGGGAAATAAGTATTTGATTCCTTGCTGATTTTGTAAGTTTGCCCACTGACAAAGACATGAACAGTCTATAATTTTAAGGGTAGGTTCATTTTAATATTGAGAGATAGAATATCAAAAATAAAATCCAGAAAATCACATGGTATAAATTATATTCAGCGTCTTACTTTTGTTAAAACTGTAGAGGATCACTTCTCACCTTATATTCCCTAGTTACTACATGGGCCGCCTTTACAGAATTTATACACCTGTGGATGTGGAGAAGGCCAGATTTGCTTCAGCAAAGATAATGGTCTTAACCATCTTGTAGTTGCATCTGATACATGTGCTGACATGTTTGATAAGCTTGTGTTTCTTATTTTTATTATATCATGAATAGTTGGCAGGCTGAATCATATAAATGATTGGAATATAAATAAATATGACCTATTTATTTTATTTTATTTTATTTTTTTTAGAATGGACACATAACATGATTAATTTAAATGTCATTGTTTGCATCTATAAATATCCTTTATTTAATTAGCAATTAATCTGACATCATCCTTCAGTCAGCCATTAGTCATGTGTGCTGTATATATCATACTGTCGTTAAGGCCTGTAAACAGTTATTTAATTCTAAGCAATAAAGCAGTATAAAATAATTATTGTAAATGTCTGAGCAATTACCTGATTTAGACACATCACAATCCATCTTCTTGTTTCAGTGGCAAACCCAGGTGGAAAAGGGCCCCTTTGCAAGAACAGTACATAGGGCCCTCTTTGTGTCTGTGACAGAACCACCTTACTGCTTTGGAGGAGGAAATGGGCCTCCTTACCTCTTGGGCCCAAGTGAGGCTTCACAGGTTGTAACAATGTTATGTCCTTTACTGCCTTGATTGCAACGGTATAGAATGAAAAAAATGCTGTTATTAACCCCTTCATGACATATACTTATATCATATATCATGTCCCTGCCTTTGATGCAGGCTCCAACGTTGAGCCTGCATTTTTCCCTGCACATGACAGCTAATTCATTGTAGTGAGCCTTGCCTGGAGTGGCCATCCGACCATAATTGCCCCAACAGCGTGGCAACGACTGATCAAAGAGGTCACAAAAGACTAGAACAACATCCAAAGGACTACATGCCTCACTTGCCTCAGTTAAGGTCAGTGTTCATGACATCACATTAAGAAAGAAACTGGGCAAAAATTGCCTGCATGACAGAGTTCCAAGCCAAAAATCACTGCTGAGCAATAAGAATATAAAAGCCCATTTCTGTTTTGCCAGAAATCATCTTAATGATCCCCAAGACTTTTGGGAGAACACTCTGCGGACTGACAAGAAAAAAGTTGAACTTTTTGGAAGGTATATGTCCTATTACATCTGGAGTAGAAGTAATACAGCATTTCAGGAAAGGAACATCATACCAACAGTGAAATATGGTGGTGGCAGTGTGATTGTCTTGGGCTTTTTTGCTTTTTTAGGACCTGGAAGACTTGCTGTGATAAATGGAACTATGAATTCTGCTGTCTAAAAAAAAATCCTTAATCAGAGTGTTCGTCTGTTTGTGACCTCAAGCTGAAGTGCACTTGGTTTATGCAGCAGGATAGTGATCCAAAATGTACCAACAAGTCCACCTATGAATGGCTTGTGAAAAACAAAATTAAGACTTTCAAGTGGCCTAGTCAAAGTCCTGACTTTAATCCAATTGAGATGCTGTGGCATGATCTTAAAAAGTCGGTACATGCTCGGAAACCCTCCAATGTGGCTGTGTTGAATTCTGCAATGTGAGTGGGACAAAATTCTTCCAGAGCGTTGTAAAAGACTATTTGCCAGTCATCAAAAATGCTTGATTGCAAGCTGACCCAACCAGTTATTAGGTTTAAGGGGCAATCACTTTTTTTTACACTAGGCCCTGTTGCTTTGGATTTCTTTTTCCCTCAATAAAAGACCTTTATTTAACCCCTTCCCGACCTTTGACGCCACGTAGGCGTCATGAAAGTCGGTGCCATTCCGACCCATGACGCCTATGCGGCGTCATGGAAAGATCGCGTCCCTGCAGATCGGGTGAAAGGGTTAACTCCCATTTCACCCGATCTGCAGGGACAGGGGGAGTGGTAGTTTAGCCCAGGGGGGGTGGCTTCACCCCCTCGTGGCTATGATCGCTCTGATTGGCTGTTGAAAGTGAAACTGCCAATCAGAGCGATTTGTAATATTTCACCCATTATAACGGGTGAAATATTACAATCCAGCCATGGCCGATGATATTTCAGCCATGGCTGGAAATACTAGTGTGCCCCCACCCCACCCCTCCGATCGCCCCCCCAGCCCTCCGATCTGGCGGGTACACTGCTCCGGCTCCCCTCCGTCCAGTGCTCCGCTCCCCCCCGTGCTCTTGTCCGCTCCCCCCGTGCTCCAATCACCCCCCCGTGCTCCAATCACCCCCCCTGCACTCCGATCCACCCCCCCCGGTGCTCCGTTCCACCCCCCCGCGCTCCATTCCAGCCCCCCCGTGCTCCGTTCCACGCCCCCCGTGCTCCGTTCCACCCCTCCCGCACTCCGATTCCCCCCCCGTGCTCCGATCCCCCCCCCGTGGTCCCCCCCCCGTGGTCCCCCCACCCGTGGCCCCCCCCACCCCATCATACTTACCGATCCAGCCGGGGTCCCGTCCGTCTTCTCCCTGGGCGCCGCCATCTTCCAAAATGGCGGGCGCATGCGCAGTGCGCCCGCCGAATCTGCCGGCTGGCAGATTCGTTCCAAAGTGCATTTTGATCACTGAGATATAATCTATCTCAGTGATCAAAATAAAAAAAATAATAAATGACCCCCCCCCTTTGTCACCCCCATAGGTAGGGACAATAAAAAAATAAAGAAATTTTTTTTTTCCACTAATGTTAGAATAGGGTTAGGGTTAGGGTTAGGGTTAGGGGTAGGGTTAGGGTTAGGGGTAGGGTTAGGGCTAGGGTTAGGGTTAGGGCTAGGGGTAGGGTTAGGGTTAGGGCTAGGGGTAGGGGTAGGGTTAGGGTTAGGGTTAGGGTTAGGGCTAGGGGTAGGGGTAGGGTTAGGGTTAGGGCTAGGGTTAGGGTTTCGGTATGTGCACACGTATTCTGGTCCTCTGCGGATTTTTCCGCTGCGGATTTGATAAATCCGCAGTGCTAAACCGCTGCGGATTTATGGCGGATTTACCGCGGTTTTTCTGCGCATTTCACTGCGGTTTTACAACTGCGATTTTCTATTTGAGCAGTTGTAAAACCGCTGCGGAATCCGCACAAAGAAGTGACATGCTGCGGAATGTAAACCGCTGCTTTTCCGTGCAGTTTTTCCGCAGCATGGGCACAGCGATTTTTGTTTCCCGTAGGTTTACATTGAACTGTAAACTCATGGGAAACTGCTGCGGATCCGCAGCGTTTTCCGCAGCGTGTGCACATACCTTTAGAATTAGGCTATGTGCACACGGTGCGGATTTGGCTGCGGATTCGCAGCAGTGTTCCATCAGGTTTACAGTACCATGTAAACATATGGATACCAAATCCGCTGTGCCCATGGTGCAGAAAATACCACGCGGAAACGCTGCGTTGTATTTTCCGCAGCATGTCAATTCTTTGTGCGGATTCCGCAGCGTTTTACACCTGTTCCTCAATAGGAATCCGCAGATGAAATCCGCACAAAAAACACTGGAAATCCGCGGAAAATCCGCAGTTAAAACGCAGTACCTTTTACCCGCGGATTTTTCAAAAATGGTGCGAAAATATCTCACACGAATCCGCAACGTGGGCACATAGCCTTAGGGTTAGGGTTGGAATTAGGGTTGTGGTTATGGTTAGGGGTGTGTTGGGGTTAGGGTTGTGGTTAGGGGTGTGTTGCGGTTAGGGTTGTTTTTAGGGTTATGGCTACAGTTGGGATTAGGGTTAGGGGTGTGTTGGGGTTAGTGTTGGAGGTAGAATTGAGGGGTTACCACTGTTTAGGCACATCAGGGGTCTCCAAACGCAACATGGCGCCACCATTGATTCCAGCCAATCTCGTATTCAAAAAGTCAAATGGTGCTCCCTCACTTCCGAGCCCTGACGTGTGCCCAAACAGTGGTTTACCCCCACATATGGGGTACCAGCATACTCAGGACAAACTGTGCAACAATTACTGGGGTCCAATTTCTCCTGTTACCCTTGTGAATCAAAAAAAAATGCTTGCTAAAACATAATTTTTGAGGAAAGAAAAATGATTTTTTATTTTCACGGCTCTGCGTTGTAAACGTCTGTGAAGCACTTGGGGGTTCAAAGTGCTCACCACATATCTAGATAAGTTCCTTGGGGGGTCTAATTTCTAAAATGGGGTCACTTGTGGGGGTTTCTACTGTTTAGGCACACCAGGGGCTCTGCAAACGCAACGTGACACCCGCAGACCATTCCATCAAAGTCTGCATTTCAAAAGTCACTACTTCCCTTCTGAGCCCCGACGTGTGCCCAAACAGTGGTTTACCCCCACTCATGGGGTATCAGCGCACTCAGGAGAAACTGGACAACAACTTTTGGGGTCCAATTTCTCCTGTAACCCTTGGGAAAATAAAAAATTCTGGGCTAAATAATTATTTTTGAGGAAAGAAAACGTATTTATTATTTTCACGGCTCTGCATTATAAACTTCTATGAAGCACTTGGGGGTTCAAAGTGCTCACCACACATCTAGATAAGTTCCTTTCGGGGTCTAGTTTCCAAAATGGGGTCACTTGTGGGGGGTTTCTACTGTTTAGGCACATCAGGGGCTCTGCAAACGCAACGTGACGCCCGCAGAGCATTCCATCAAAGTCTGCATTTCAAAACGTCACTACTTCAATTCCAAGCCCCGGCATGTGCCCAAACAGTAGTTTACCCCCACATATGGGGTATCACCATACTCAGGAGAAACTGGACAACAAATATTGGGGTCAAATTTCTCCTGTTACCCTTGGGAAAATTAAAAAATTCTGGGCTAAATAATTATTTTTGAGGAAAGAAAACGTATTTATTATTTTCACGGCTCTGCATTATAAACTTCTATGAAGCGCTTGGGGGTTCAAAGTGCTCACCACACATCTAGATAAGTTCCTTTCGGGGTCTAGTTTCCAAAATGCGGTCACTTGTGGGGGGTTTCTACTGGTAAGCCACATCAGGGGCTCTGCAAACGCAACGTGACGCCCACAGAGCATTCCATCAAAGTCTGCATTTCAAAACGTCACTACTTCACTTCCGAGCCTCGGCATGTGCCCAAACAGTGGTTTACCCCCACATATGGGGTATCAGCGTACTCAGGAGAAACTGGACAACAACTTTTGGGGTCCAGTTTCTTCTGTAACCCTTGGGAAAATAAAAAATTCTGGGCTAAATAATTATTTTTGAGGAAAGAAAACGTATTTATTATTTTCACGGCTCTGCATTATAAACTTCTATGAAGCACTTGGGGGTTCAAAGTGCTCACCACACATCTAGATAAGTTCCTTTGGGGGTCTAGTTTCAAAAATGGGGTCACTTGTGGGGGGTTTCTACTGTTAAGCCACATCAGGGGCTCTGCAAACGCAACGTGACGCCCACAGAGCATTCCATCAAAGTCTGCATTTCAAAACGTCACTACTTCACTTCCGAGCCCCGGCATGTGCCCAAACAGTGATTTACCCCCACATATGGGGTATCAGCGTACTCAGGAGTAACTGGACAACAACTTTTGGGGTCAAATTTCTCCTGTTACCCTTGGGAAAATAAAAAATTGCAGGCTAAAAGATCATTTTTGAGAAAATAATTATTTTTTTTTTTTCATGGCTCTGCGTTATAAACTTCTGTGAAGCACTTGGGGGTTCAAAGTCCTCACCACACATCTAGATTAGTTCCTTTGGGGGTCTAGTTTCCAAAATGGTGTCATTTCTGGGGGATCTCCAATGTTTAGGCACACAGGGGCTCTCCAAACGTGACATGGTGTCCGCTAATGATTGGAGCTAATTTTCCATTTAAAAAGCCAAATGGCGTGCCATCCCTTCCGAGCCCTGCCGTGCGCCCAAACAGTGGTTTACCCCCACATATTGGGTATCTGCGTACTCAGGACAAACAGGACAACAATATTTGGGGTCCAATTTCTCCTATTATCCTTGGCAAAATAGGAAATTCCAGGCTAAAAAATCATTTTTGAGGAAAGAAAAATTATTTTTTATTTTCATGGCTCTGCGTTATAAACTTCTGTGAAGCACCTGGGGGTTTAAAGTGCTCAATATGCATCTAGATAAGTTCCTTGGGGGGTCTAGTTTCCAAAATGGGGTCACTTGTGGGGGAGCTCCAATGTTTAGGCACACAGGGGCTCTCCAAACGCGACATGGTGTCCGCTAACAATTGGAGCTAATTTTCCATTCAAAAAGTCAAATGGCGCGCCTTCCCTTCCGAGCCCTGCCGAGTGCCCAAACAGTGGTTTACCCCCACATATGAGGTATCGGCGTACTCGGGAGAAATTGCCCAACAAATTTTATGATCCATTTTACCCTACTGCCCATGTGAAAATGAAAAAATTGAGGCGAAAAAGAATTTTTTTGTGAAAAAAAAGTACTTTTTCATTTTTACAGATCAATTTGTGAAGCACCTGAGGGTTTAAAGTGCTCACTAGGCATCTAAATAAGTTCCTTGGGGGGTCTAGTTTCCAAAATGGGGTCACTTGTGGGGGAGCGCCAATGTTTAGGCACACAGTAGCTCTCCAAACGCGACATGGTGTCCGCTAACGATGGAAATAATTTTTCATTCAAAAAGTCAAATGGCGCTCCTTCCCTTCCGAGCCTTACCATGTGCCCAAACAGTGGTTTACCCCCACATGTGAGGTATTGGTGTACTCAGGAGAAATTGCCCAACACATTTTAGGATCCATTTTATCCTATTGCCCATGTGAAAATGAAAAAATTGAGGCTAAAAGAATTTTTTTGTGAAAAAAAAGTACTTTTTCATTTTTACAGATTAATTTGTGAAGCACCTGGGGGTTCAAAGTGCTCACTATGCATCTAGATAAGTTCCTTGGGGCGTCTAGTTTCCAAAATGGGGTCACTTGTGGGGGAGCTCCAATTTTTAGGCACACGGGGGCTCTCCAAACGTGACATGGTGTCCGCTAAAGAGTGGAGCCAATTTTTGATTCAAAAAGTCAAATGGCGCTCCTTCCCTTCCAAGCCCTGCCGTGCGCCCAAACAGTGGTTTACCCCCACATATGAGGTATCAGCGTACTCAGGACAAATTGGACAACAACTTTCGTGGTTCAGTTTCTCCTTTTACCATTGGGAAAATAAAAAAATTGTTGCTAAAAGATAATTTTTGTGACTAAAAAGTTAAATGTTCATTTTTTCCTTCCATGTTGCTTCTGCTGCTGTGAAGCACCTGAAGGGTTAATAAACTTCTTGAATGTGGTTTTGAGTACCTTGAGGGGTGCAGTTTTTAGAATGGTGTCACTTTTGGGTATTTTCAGCCATATAGACCCCTTAAACTGACTTCAAATGTGAGGTGGTCCCTAAAAAAAATGGTTTTGTAAATTTCGTTGTAAAAATGACAAATCGCTGGTCAAATTTTAACCCTTATAACTTCCTAACAAAAAAAAATTTTGTTTCCAAAATTGTGCTGATGTAAAGTAAACATGTGGGAAATGTTATTTATTAACTATTTTGTGTCACATATCTCTCTGGTTTAACAGAATAAAAATTCAAAATGTGAAAATTGCGAAATTTTCAAAATTTTCGCCAAATTTCCATTTTTATCACAAATAAACGCAGAATTTATTGACCTAAATTTACCACTAACATGAAGCCCAATATGTCACGAAAAAACAATCTCAGAACCGCTAGGATCCGTTGAAGCGTTCCTGAGTTATTACCTCATAAAGGGACACTGGTCAGAATTGCAAAAAACGGCAAGGTCTTTAAGGTCAAAATAGGCTGGGTCATGAAGGGGTTAAAACTTTATTTTGTGATTACTTGTGTTATGTTTGCCTAATATTTAAAATGGTTTGGTGACTTAAAACATTTAAGTGTAACAAACATGCAAAAGAATAGGAAATAAGGAGGGACAAACAATTTTTCGTACAACTGTATTTTTTCAGGCCACATTTTACTTTGTTGGCATAAATAGGAAAAAATAGCCACCCCACCCTTGTGCAATGCCTTCAATGAAAAAAAAAAGGTTTCCAAAGGACTCTCACCTGTTGATGAGGGCAAAACACCAGATCGGAGATATAAATCAACCCACCATTGCATTTCTGCTGCTTTCACA
Organism: Ranitomeya imitator; assembly: GCF_032444005.1. Classification (NCBI taxonomy): domain Eukaryota; kingdom Metazoa; phylum Chordata; class Amphibia; order Anura; family Dendrobatidae; genus Ranitomeya; species Ranitomeya imitator. The sequence goes on from NC_091285.1 coordinate 179,432,270, forward strand.
TGTGCACCAGAGAGATAAGAATGGGTATTTCAGATATGCACCTGGGGCAAAAGGACCTCTGGGAAAAATACAATATGACCTAGTTGTGGATGTACTTAATGAAACTTAATGAACACAATGGCAGTGGATGAAGTGCTGAAATACTAGGAGGACTAGAGGTCTACAAAAATGTATTTAAAAAATAATATTTAGAATTGAGAGTCCTCAGTGGTTGATACCTTTTAATGGCTAACTGAAAAGATGGCAACAAATTGCAAGCTTTCGAGACTACACAGGTCTCTTCATCAGGCAAAGACTAAAAGAAATTCTGAAGAATCACATATTTATGCACAACATAGCATAGAAAAAAAAAGGGAAAAACCATGGATAAGACTGGTGACATGAAGCAGAATTACTATGGGTGATAAACAGTTATGTCCATAAATATTGGGCCAGTTCTTAGATAAGGATTGTTTGATTGTCCTCTGATTAGGGCCTGTGTTGTGATGACCCCTCATAGTCTGGGGGGCAAGTTCCTTAGTTGATGTAAAAAGACATAAATCCGTGCGACACATTCATTCCTGCAGTCAGAGTGTCAAAGGTCGTCATCAGATTATATTCCCAGACTCTTCTGTCTCTCTGAGATTTGAAGCTACCTTTTAACACCAGTAATTTCATGTCCATAATGTTATGATTTGGGAGACAAAAATGTATTGCCACAGGTAGATCCATTCTTTTTTCTCTTATTGTATGGCGATGAGAGTTCATTCTTGTTCTCAGTTTCTGCCCTGTCTCCCCTACATACAGACCCCCAGTTTGACATTTAGTACAAATAATTAGGTACACCACATTAGAAGTGACGCAGCTGAAAGTACCTGGTATGTTGTAGTCCTGATGTGAATTGGGGATCTTTATCTTGTCCATGGTCATTATAAATGGACAGGTTTTACATTTTTTCTGGTTGGAAGGAAAGGTACCTGCAACTGTTGGAGAGGACAGGGAGCTCTTGACAATGATGCTTCTTAGATTTGGGGGCTGCCTAAAAATTAGTAGTGTGGTGTCTGGAAAAATGGATTGTAAGCGGGCATCTTTTTGCAATAAAGGTTGTAATTTCCGTGCAGCTCCCCTTAGCACCTCCAGATTTGGATTGTAGGTAACTACTAGAGGTACCCGGTTATTTTCTTCTTTAGCTTTGTAAAGTAGCAGGTGATTCCTTGATATTCTGGTGGCTCTTGTAATCTGGTTTTCAATTGTTCTTGGAAGGTAGCCCTGATTCAAAAAGGTCTTTCTGAGGCGACCAAGGTGTTCATCCCTATCCATTGGATTGGAACATATACGATTGTATCTGATGGCTTGGCTGTAGACAATAGAGTTTTTATGTGTTTTGGATGGAAACTGTCCCATTTAAGGTATGTTGGACGGTCGATTGGCTTCTGATACAGGGAGGTCTCTATTTCATTGTTCTGCAGCTTAATGATGGTGTCCATAAAGTTAATTTCAGTGCAGGAGTAGTTGAGTGTCAAGTTGATGGTAGGATGAAATTGATTAAACTGTTCATGGAACGTCTTTAGCTGTGGCTCAGACTCCATCCAGATGATTAAAATGTCATCAATGTAGCGGTAGTACGCCAGGGGCCTGATGGGACATGAGGACAAAAAGTCGCTTTCAAGCTTGGCCATGAAAAGATTTGCATACTGTGGGGCCATTTAACTTCCCATTGCTGGGCCAGTCTCCTGTAGATAGATCTTCTGTAAACAGCCTTCAAAAATAATATTATAAAAATGGACATCTCATGCAGTTCCACAATTTATGTCATTATTTTGTTCAAATGCAGTTTGGTCATAAAAAGACAATGTGAAAAAATTGTAGGACATCCTGAGACGGAATCTATCAGTGATAATTAACCTAGCTATTCCCAATTCCTTAAAGGATTTATCACCATGGTGCAAAGAGCATAGAAGCTGATGAGAGCTTTAATCAGATGGTAAATAATGGGGAAATGGTGTTGAACATCTGTTTTTAAGGCTTCAGGGATGAAGAAGTTTCAATATTGACTGCGGAATATCATTCAATTGTATCACTCAACTACCAATGAATGTATAATATCTTTTATATTTAATTACAGAAGACAAAATGTATTGAGCATTTTATTAACATAAATAGCACGCTTGGAATTTTTCCTGTTAATTTTCTATGTATGTGTAATGAACTTGACCAATTTCTGAGTTAAATTATTCTGCTACGTAGTAATAATAACTAGGGTTGAGCGAAACGGATCGGTCATTTTCATAAGTTGCCGACTTTTGGCAAAGTCGGGTTTCATGAAACCCGACCCGATCCCAGTGTGGGATCGGCCACGCGGTACGCGACTTTCATGCCAAAGTCGCGTTTCGATGACGTGTTCAGTGCCATTTCTCAGCCAATGAAGGTGGACGCAGAGTGTGGGCAGCGTGATGACATAGTTCCTGGTCCCCACCATCTTAGAGAAGGGCATGGCACTGATTGGCTTGATTTCTGTGGCGTCACAGGAGCTATAAAGGGGCATTCCCGCCGACCGCCATCTTACTGCTGCTGATCTGAGCATAGGGAGAGGTTGCTGCCGCTTTGTCAGAAGCAGGGATAGCGTTAGGCAGGGTACATTAACCCCCAAACCGCTTATGCTGTAGCGATTTCCACTGTCCAACACCACCAGGGACAGTGGAGGGTACATTTTTTTTCCCCAGCGCTGTAGCTCATTGGGCTGCCCTAGAAGGCTCCCTGATAGCTGCATTGCTGTTTGTACGCCGCTGTGCAAACCAACTGCTTTTTTCAAAACACAAATCCTGTTGCTCCTTCCTTTCTGCACATCTATCTTGTTTGTTTGTCCACACTTTTGACTTTTTTGTGCAGCAGTCCACTCCTTGTTATTGCTGCCTGCCATACTTTGCTGAGATTACTGCAGGGAGATAGTAATTGTAGTACAGTCCCTTTTTTTTTTTTTTTTTTTTGTTATATCTCTTCAAGCCACTTTCTGCCACAGAAAATATACTCTAATACAGTGGCCCAGATTTATTCACAAGTCTCCCTGAAGAAAAAAAAAAAAAAGGTGCAGATTAAAATTGGCAAATCTGCATGAGTGGCAGTCCTGTGTGTGGCATCTGTGTCATTTTCTGGCACAGAAAACATAAAGTCTAACAGAGGGCCTGATTCCTTGCCAATTCTCCCATAAATAAAAAAAATAGTGGGAGATTAAGATTGGCAATTCTGCCTCAGTGCCAGTGCTGTGTGTGGCATCTGTCTCTCATTTTGTGCCACAGAAAACCTAGTGTGTAATACTGGGCCAGATTTTTTGACAATTCTCCCAGGAAAAAAAAATAGTGGGAGATTAAGATTGGCATTTCTGCCTCAGTACCAGTCCTGTGTGTGCCATCTGTCTCTCATTTTGTGCCACATAAAACCTAGTGTGTAACACTGGGCCAGATTTCTTGACAATTCTCCCACAATAAAGTAAAGCAAGTAGGAGATTAAGATTGGCATTTCTGCCTCAGTGCCAGTCCTGTGTGTGGCATCTGTCTCTCATTTTGTGCCACAGAAAACCTAGTGTGTAACACTGGGCCAGATTTTTTGACAATTCTCCCAGGAAAAAAAAATAGTGGGAGATTAGGATTGGCAATTCTGCCTCAGTGCCAGTCCTGTGTTTCGCATCTGTCTCTCATTTTGTGCCACATAAAACCTAGTGTGTAACACGGTGCCAGATTTTTTGACAATTCTCCCAGGAAAAAAAAAAAGGGCCAGATTTCTTGACAATTCTCCCACAATAAAGTAAAACAAGTGGGAGATTAAGATTGACCATTCTGCCTCTGTGCCAGTCCTGTGTGTGACATCTGTCTCTCATTTTGTGCCACAGAAAAACTAGTGTGTAACACTGGGCCTGATTTCTTGACAATTCTCCCAGGAAAAAAAACTAGTGGGAGATTAAGATTGGCAATTCTGCCTCAGTGCCAGTCATGTGTGTGGCATCTGTCTTTCATTTTATGCCACAGAACATATACTGTATAAGAGTGGGCCACATTTCTTCAATATTCTCCCTGAAAAAATAAAAAGGGGGAGATTTTTATTGGTAGTGTGTGCATCTGCGTCAGTCCTGTTAGTGGCATATCTGTCTGCCACTGAAGCTGTGTATTGTTATACATAGGGCCTGATTTTCCCTGCAGTCTCACCCACCTATAAAGGGATATATAAATCCAACAGAAGTTTGAGTTCACCTTGTAACTGGTTGTACAGTAACAAATACTGTTAGTTTGGTTACGTTTTTCAAACAATGAGGAAGTCTGGTGGGAGAGGTCGTGGCCATGGGCGGTCATTGCCAGCTGGTAATGATGGTAGTGGTGGTGGAGCATCAGGATGTCGTGGGAAAAGCAATATAGCACCTAAGTCTCGAGTTGTTGAGCCAGCTTCATCGTCTGACTACACTAGGCCTCGAACGCTCCCTTTTCTGGGAGTAGAAAAACCGCTTTTAAAGCCGGAGCTGCAAGAACAAGTTTTGGCTTTCCTTGCTGACTCTGCCTCTAGCTCTTTCGCCTCCTCTTCTGAAACAGCTAAATGTAAAAGCAGCGCGTCGTTACTGGATGTTCATGGTCAGGGACAAGTCGCTTCCTTGTCTTCTTCACCAAGAACAACAGAGAAGGATGCGTCAGGCGACACAACGGGTTACTCCATGGAGCTCTTTACACATACCGTTCCTGGGTTAGAAAGTGAAACAGTTAACAGGCCATGCCCATTACAAGTTGAATCGGACATGGAGTGCACAGATGCACAGCCACAGCCAGATTACTATGCTGTTCCTTTGACTCAGACCAGAACATTGCCCTCGAAGTGTACTGATCCAGAATCTGACCCTGATGAAACTACGGTGCCCCGTCACGAACGCTATACCACCGGCTCACACCGTGACACAGATGAAGTTGCACACGAGATAGAAGAGGAGGTCATAGATGACCCAGTTGTTGACCCCGATTGGCAGCCATTGGGGGAACAGGGTGCAGGCGGCAGTAGCTCTGAAGCGGAGGAGGAGCCGCAGCAGGCATCAACATCGCAACAGGTTCCATCTGCCAGGCCCGTATCTGGCAAAAAACGCGTGGCAAAACCAAAACCAGTTGTAGGACAGCGTGGCCATCCGGTTAAAGAAGCTCAGTCTGCAATGCTTGATAGTAGAAAGAGTGCAGTCTGGCATTTTTTTAAACAACATCCAAATGATCAGCGCAAAGTCATCTGTCAAAAATGTTCAACTACCTTAAGCAGAGGTCAGAATCTTAAAAGTCTAAATACAAGTTGCATGCGTAGACATTTAACCACCATGCATTTGCAAGCCTGGACTCACTACCAAACGTCCCTTAAGGTTGTAGCACCCTCGGCCAATGAAGCTAGTCAGCAACGCTACATACCTTCCCTCACTGTAAGCCCACCATTTCCTGCACCACCTGCAGTAAATGTGCAGGTTTCGTCGCCAGGCCAAAGCAGTCAGGGAATCACCAGGTTCGTGGTAGGAAACACTGCATGTAGGGCACCAGTAAGAATATCATCTCCAACCCTCTCTCAGTCTGCCATGTCCACCGGCACCCCCGCTAGTTCCACGATCTTCAGCTCTCAAGTCCAGCTCACCCTACATGAGACTCTCGCTAGGAAAAGGAAGGACTCATCCTCGCATCCGCGTACACAGGGTTTGAACACCCACATTGCTAGACTAATCTCGTTAGAGATGATGCCCTACTGGTTAGTTGAAAGCGAAGCTTTCAAAGCCCTGATGGACTACGCTGTACCACGCTACGAGCTACCCAGTCAACACTTCTTTTTGAGAAACGCCATCCCAGCCCTCCACCAGCATGTAAAAGACTGCATCGTCCATGCACTCAGGCAATCTGTCAGTACAAAGGTGCACCTGACAACAGATGCATGGACCAGTAGGCATGGCCAGGGACATTACGAGTCCATCACGGCACACTGGGTTAATGTGGTGGATGCAGGGTCCACAGGGGACAGCAATATTGGGACAGTTCTACCTAGCCCATGGTCTAGGAAACAGTTGGCTGTAGGCGTTCACCCCCCCTCTTCCTCCTCCTTGTCCTCCTGCAGAAGCGAAAGCTCGTCCAAAGACCGCAGTCGCATGAGCACTCCATCCGCATCTGCCACTGTTGCACACGAGGTGTCCCATTATAGGACAGCTAGTGGCAAGCGTCAGCAGGCTGTATTGGCAATGAAGTGTTTAGGCGACAACAAGCACACCGCGGAAGTTCTGTCCGAGTTCTTGCAGCAAGAAACTCAGTCATGGCTGGGCACTGTACATCTTGAGGCAGGCAAGGTAGTGAGTGATAACGGAAGGAATTTTATGGCTGCCATAGCCTTTTCACAACTGAAACACATTCCTTGCCTGGCTCACACCTTAAACCTGGTGGTGCAGTGCTTCCTGAAAAGTTATCCGGGGTTACCCGACCTGCTCCTCAAAGTGTGCAAACTTTGCTCGCATATCTGCCGTTCGCCCGTGCACTCCAGCCGTATACAGAACCATCATCGGTCTTTGAACCTTCCACAGCATCGCCTAATCATCGACGTTGCAACAAGGTGGAACTCCACACTGCACATGCTTCAGAGACTGTGCGAACAGAGGCGTCCTGTTATGTATTTGTGGGAGGATACACATACACGGGCAGGCAGTTGGATGGCAGACATGGAGTTGTCAGGTGTGCAGTGGTCGAAGGTACAAGACCTGTGTCAAGTCCTTCAGTGTTTTGAGGAATGCACACGGCTAGTTAGTGCAGACAACGCCATAATAAGCATGAGCATCCCCCTAATGCGTCTGCTGATGCAAAGTTTGACTCACATAAAGGAGCAGGCGTCTGCAGCCGAGGAAGAGGGAAGCCTTGACGACAGTCAGCCATTGTCTGGTCAGGGAAGTCTACAGGACGAAGTAGCGGGCAAAGAGGAGGAGGACGAGGAGGATGATGGGGATGAGTATTTTTTGAATGAGGAAGCTTATCCGTGGCCAATAGAAACTGGTGGCGTTGCAAAGCCGGGTTCAGGCTTTTTGAGGGAGACAAGTGACGTAGATTTGCCAGAAACTGCCCCTCAACCCAGCACAAGCGCAGATTTGACAACTGGAAGTTTGGCCCACATGGCGGATTATGCCTTATGTATCCTCAAAAGGGACCCACGCATTATTAAAATGATGACCGATGACGATTACTCGTTGGCCTGCCTCCTTGATCCTCGCTATAAAGGCAAATTGCAAAATATCATGCCACATGAGAACCTCAAATAAATATTAGCAACCAAACAAGCAACTCTTGTAGACCATTTGATTCAGGCATTCCCAGCACACAGCGCTGGTGATGGTTCTCACACGAGCTGCAGGGGGCAACAGGGCAGAGGTGTTAGAGGTGCACAAATCAGAAGTGGCGTTGGACAGAGGGGTTTTCTGACCAGGTTGTGGAGTGATTTCGCAATGACCGCAGACAGGACAGGTACTGCAGCATCAATTCAAAGTGACAGGAGACAACATTTGTCCAGTATGGTTACTAACTATTTTTCATCCCTTATCAATGTTCTCCCTCAACCGTCATTCCCATTTGATTACTGGACATCCAATATAGACACCTGGCCTGAATTGGCAGAATATGCATTGCAGGAGCTTGCTTGCCCAGCAGCTAGTGTGCTATCAGAAAAAGTATTCAGTGCTGCTGGTTCAATATTGACTGAAAAAAGGACTTGTCTGGCTACCCAAAATGTTGATGATCTAACCTTCATTAAAATGAACCACTCATGGATTTCGAATTATTTTGCCCCACCTTTCCCGGCTGACACCTAGCTTTCCTATAAAAAGGTCTTGCTTGTGGACTGGTCTTACTGACTGTTCCAATCTCTTAATTTGCAGCAGCTGTTTGTCCAGCATACGACATGTTTACACCTCCCTAAATGGGCTAACTCCCCCCATGGGGCCGTGGTCTCGCCACTTGGTGCAAGCACCTGTGAGAGTGCCGTTTGTCTGAAGAGGTGGGTGTGCCCGCTTTTGGTCAACGGCACTGCCACTGGGTCCTTCATAGTAAAATAAAGTGTCTCTGGCGGTGGTGGCGCGCACCCAACATCAGACACACCGTTGTAACATGAGGCCAGTACCGCCGGCCACAAGAGAGTTTCCCCCCCCAGCTCAAACAGTGCTCTACCACTTGCAAAATTATCTCTCACAGCTCCACCAATGTTTAGTCTATGCGCTGACATCCTTCAATGCCTTGCACTGACAATACCAATTTGTTGACATATATGATGCTAGTTAAAATAGTCAGGGTCAGTGTCCTACATTGACACCAGTAAATACTTAGCGCCAAATTACTATGTCTGAAACTCAGCAGAGGAGCCCACCCCTGTACCTAAGTATGCCACCTTTTTTTTTTTGGTTTTGTTGTTTTGCGAGACATTAACATCTATTTCTTTTTTAGGAGTACTAACTGTGTCAGACACTCCTTCCAATCGTCCACCAATGCTGCCTGTGTACCCCTGCCACATAATCGAAGGTGCTTTGAGCCTATTTTTTTTTATTTTAGGCCTACTATGTCTGTCTGCGGTCCCTCCTTCAAATTGTCCTCCGCTGACCACACCAATGCTGCCTGTGTACCCCTGCAAGATAATTCAAACTGCTTTGAACCTATTTTTTTTAAATTTTTTGCCTACTAAGTCTGTCTGCGGTCCCTCCTTCCAATTGTCCTCCGCTGAGCACACCAATGCCGACCGTGTACCCATGTAACCTTTTTTCAACCTGCAGTGAGCCAACTTTGTGGTGTAAGGCCTACTAGCAGTGTCTGTCTGCACCACTTAATACAGCTGTCCTCCTCTAAAAACAAAACAAAAAAAAACACAATTGTCTGGTTTTCAGCCTGTCGGAATTATAAAACTGCATTGGGGCCACAAGTTTCGTTGTGATCTACAAACTGAGTCTTCCGCTCCAAGGTGTTCTCTATGTTGCCTCTCCCTCGCTTCTATCTTGAAGCTCTTGTAAAGTAGTTGTTGAAACAACACTGCATTTGGCCTACAAGTTGGGTCTGGGTAGTAGGGACGGTGTCTACCGCTCCAAGGTGTTCTCCAGGTTGCCTCTCCCTAGCTTCTATCTTCAAACTCTTATTAAGTAGTTGTTGAAACAACAGTGCATTTGGCCTACAAGTTGGGTCTGGGTTGTAGAGACGGTGTCAGCCGCTCCAAGGTGTTCTCCAGGGTGCCTCTCCCTAGCTTCTATCTTCAAGCTCTTGTTAAGTAGTTGTTGAAACAACACTGCATTAGGCCTACAAGTTGGGTCTGGGTTCTAGAGACGGTGTCTGCCACTCCAAGGTGTTCTCCAGGGTGCCCCTCCCTAGCTTCTATCTTCAAGCTCTTGTTAAGTAGTTGCTGAAACAACACTGCATTAGGCCTACAAGTCGGGTCTGGGTTGTAGGGATGGTGTCTGCCGCTCCAAGGTGTTCTCCAGGTTGCCTCTCCCTAGCTTCTATCTTCAAGCTCTTGTTAAGTAGTTGTTGATACAACACTGCATTAGGCATACAAGTTGGGTCTCGGTTCTACAAACGGTGTCTTCCGCTCCAAGGTGTTCTCCAGGTTGCCTTTCCCTAGCTTCTATCTTCAGGCTCTCGTTAAATTGTTTTTAATATAACACTGCATTTGGACTACTTGTTTTATTGGCCCTACTAACGGTGTCTGCCACTCCTTGATGTTCTCCTCTACTGTGCCGCCTGTTTACTTCTGTTAACAATTTTGAACTGCATTTAGCCTACTTACTGATTTGGGCCTACTCACTGTGTCAGCCTCTCATTACAGTTGTACTCCAATGAACAAAGCAATGCCCCCTGGTTAGTCCTGTTAGCAATTTTGAACTGCATTTAGCCCACTTTATTATTTGGGCCTATATCTGTGTTTCCTCCTCATCCTGCCCATTGCCCAGCCAGTGATAGATGAGTCTGCTGGTACATTGACCCAGAACGCCACATTCCCCATGCGCTCTACACAGCCAGAATGTGACCTTGCTGAATGTCAGGTTCCCCTTCTCGCATACTATACCACCTTACACGGGGACAAAGAGGAAGGTGCAGATGAAAGTGCAGTTTCCTTCATCAGGTGGGGGGGAATACTCGTTGGCGACGTCACTGGCACAGGGCCCCTCATAGTATGCAAAAGTGTCGCTGTCGGTGGGAGGCACCCCCGCCGTGCAAACTCACCGCCGTACTTTGAGGGGCCCTGTGCCAGTGCCAATGCCAACCAGTGGGCCCCCCCTGCTTGCTCAGGATCACAGCACTTGCAAAGTTGAAATACTTACCTCTCCCTGCTCCACTGCCGTGACGCGGTCCACATTTCCTGGGCCCACTAAATACTTGAACCAGCCCTATCCCCCACAACTTTAGCCAAATGACCCCCAATTTCCAATGCCTAACTATTATTATAAGGTAAATTAAGATTGACAAGCTTCAGTAACAATAATGGATGTTTTTGCCATTAAAATGGACACTGTAGGTGTTTTCCTGGCCTCCACTCACTGCCGACTATGCTTCCCCATTGACTTGCATTGGGTTTCGTGTTTCGGTCGATCCCCGACTTTTTGCGATAATCGGCTGATTTCACTCGACTCGACTTTAGAGATAGTCGGGTTTCGCAAAACCCGACTCGACCCTAAAAAACTAAAAGTCGCTAAACCCTAATAATAACTATTAGGTGACAGCCATTAGCAGCCACAATAATAACGCCAATAAGGTAGCTCTATTTACTTGTCTCTTCAACTGGTAATCGCTATTAATGTTAGAGATCCATTTTATTTGGGCATTATATTTATAAACTCGTTGATTTCTAGAAATATTATAATAAAAACACATACAAGCAAAACTTTGTTAAAGATGTAAAACTCCTTCACTCCGAAGCCTGTTTTCATCTTCCTAACCAGGCCAATTTTTACAATTCTGACCACTGTCACTTTATGAGTTTATAACTCTGGAACGCTTCAATAGATCCCACTAATTCTGAGAAAATTTAGAAAATGTGGAAATTTTTTATTTTGATGCCCTTAAATCAGTGAATCGTGTCATCAAAATTAGTTGATAAATAACATTTCCCCCATGTCTACTTTACATCAGCGCAATCTTTGAAACATATTTTTTTGTTAGGAAGTTATAAGGATCAAAAGTTGACCAACAATTTCACATTTCTACAACAAAATTTGCAAAACCATTTTTTTAGGGACCACATCACATTTTAAGTCACTTTGAGGGGCTTATATGACAGAAAACACTAAAAAATTACAAAAAAAACTATACTTAAAGTTACTGAAAGCCACTTTCAAGAAGTTTTTTAATAGTGATGAGCGAGTATACTTGTTACTCATGTTTCCCTGAGCATGCACAGGTGGTCTCCCAGTATTTTGGCGTGCTCGGAGATTTAGTTTTCGTCACCGCAGCTGCATGATTTGCGGCTGCTATGCAGGCTGAATACATGTGGGAATTCCCTAAGAAATAGGCAGCCCTTACATGTATTCAGCCTCCTTCCCAGAGCCATAACTTTTTTATTTTTCAGTCAATATGGTCATGTGAAGGCTTATTTTTTGCGGGACGAGTTGTACTTTTGAACGACACCATTGGTTTTACCATATACATGAAGTCAGTATCAACTGTCAACATTTCTAGGATCTTGCCATATTTCACCAAAAAATAAATATGATGACATTTGCAAGGAGCTTTTATGTTCTCCCCATGTTTGTTGTGGTTTCCTCTGCATGCTCCAATTTCCTCCCACACTCCAAAGACCTAATGATAGGCAGTCTTAGATTGTGAGTCCCAATGGGAACAGTGTCGATAATGTCTGTAAAGTGCAGGGGAATTAATGGCTCTATATATGGTATGTGTGTGAAAAAAATAAATAGTATAAAAAATAGCCTGCATCATAAATAAAACGTACTTTTGATTGATGGTTTGCAAAGTATATTGTTCCAAAACGCATTTTCCCCTATTCTTCGGTCTAGGGGTTTATCACGGGAATCCCATTATAGAGCAGTACAAGGAACGGTGCAGGCAACAAGCACACTTGCTCCTCAGGCCACAAAGATGTAGAATGGAATTCTACATACAAACCTGTTTTTGGCTTACAAATACTGATGTAAAATGCAGACAAAATACTGAACAAGTGAATGTGGCCTATAGGTTATATACTTTCTAAAAAACAGAGGTGCCCAAGCACTTACCTGCCTGTTGTGTATGGCGCCATTCTTTCCAGGCACAGACCAGCAGTGATTTAGCTGCTTTTGTTGGCATCACATTGATGAAGTGGTGGATTCTTTTCTGCTCCTCTCTGTTAATGGGGTAGGACAGTTAGGCAGCGCAAATTCTGCCACCAATCAGAATGACTTCTGGAGCCCTACCCCTTTAACTAATGTGCCTGTTAGTGCTTAGGCCCTTTTTTCTTCAGAAAGTCCCAAAAATACCCTTTAACCCCTTCACCCCCGAAGCTTTTTCCGTTTTTTCGTTTTCATTTTTCGCTCCCCTCCTTCCCAGAGCCATAACTTTTTTATTTTTCCGTCAATATGGCCATGTCAGGGCTTTTTTTTTGCGGGACGAGATGTGCTTTTGAACGACATCATTGGTTTTACCATGCCGTGTAACAGAAAACGGGAAAAAAATTCCAAGTGTGATGAAATTGCAAAAAAAGTGCAATCTCACACTTGTTTTTTGTTTGGCTTTTTTGCTAGGTTCACCAAATGCCATTATGATTCTCCAGGTCACTACGAGTTCATAGACACCTAACATGTCTAGGTTATTTTTTATCTAAGTGGTGAAAAAAATTCCAAAATTTGCTAAAAATAAAAAAAAAAAAAAATTGCGCGATTTTCTGATACCAGTAGCGTCTCCAATTTTTGTGATCCGGGGTCAGGTGAGGGCTTATTTTTTGCGTGCCAAGCTGATGTTTTTACTGATACCATTTTGGTGCAGGTACATTCTCTTGATCGCCCGTTATTGCATCTTAATGCAATGTTGCGGCGACCAAAAAAACATAATTTTAGCATTTTGATTTTTTTTTTCGCTACGCCATTTAGCGATCAGGTTAATCCTTTGTTTTTATTGATAGGTCGGGTGATTCTGAACACGTCGATACCAAATATGTGTATTTTTGATTTTTTTTTATTGTTTTATTTTGATTGGGGCGAAAGGGGGGTGATTTGAACTTTTATATATTTTTTATTTTTTTTATATTTTTAAACACTTTTTTTAAATTTTGGCATGCTTCAATAGCCTCCATAGGAGGCTAGAAGCATGCACTACACGATCGGCTGTGCTACATAGAGGTGAAGTACAGATCACCTCTATGTAGCAGAAAGGCAGGTGTACTTTGAACGCCGACCACAGGTCAAAGCAATCGGCCATCAACAACCATAGATGTCTCAAGGAGACCGCTGGTTGTTATGGCAATGCACCGCTGACCTCCGATCATGTGACGGGGGTCAGCGGTGCGAGCATATCCGGCCGCGCGGCCGGGAGCACTAGTTAAATGCTGCTGTCAGCACTTGACGGCGGCATTTAACTAGTTAATGGACGCGAGTGGATCGTAATTCCGCTCGCGCTCATTGCGCGCACATGTCAGCTGTACAAAACAGCTGACATGTCGCTGCTTTGAGGTGGGCTCACCGCCAGAGCCCACCTCAAAGTGGGGGATCTGCAAGCTGACGTACTATTCCGTCAGCTGGCAGAAAGGGGTTAATATTTTGAAATCATGATATTATATAGTACTGTGTACTTACATTTGCTCATTTTACCCTTCTACTCAACTAATTCTTCCCTTTTTCATTAGGTCTATGACATCACTTGATTAATAACTGACTAGCTGAATCCTTCTATGTCAGGGCAATATATATTTGCATATCATGAACCTGCAAGTCCCAGTATGACCTTAACAATGGTAAGGAGATGTTGTGAGTTGCTATCAGTCTTTATCAGACTGTGGACCATACAGGAACCACAGTACTGATGAGAGGTAGTAGGTATCAACAGTAAACATTTATATCCAAATACCTTATGAGTGATCTTTTCTCTGACTGAGATTTTTCTTTCTTTTCATCTCCATCTTGTCCAGATGCCATGATGACTTTTCAAATTCACATTTCGTCTCTGTAGACCTCCCCCTTTTCCGGTCTTCTGCAGCACATACCGACACAGTGTCCTTTAATATAACAGTGTTATTAAAATGTCCACTACATGAAAAATATCTGTCAATATTATGACCTAAATAAACTTTCTATAGTATATGGCCTCCATATTGTCCACCTTAATGAGCTACACACACAAACTGCCATTATCCACTATAAGGCTGTGTGCACACGTTCCGGATTTTTCATGGTTTTTTTCGCTATAAAAATGCGATAAAACCGCGAATAAACGCTCACATTAAGCATCCTATTAAAAGAATGCAATCCGCATTTTGTATGCACATGCTGCATTTTTTTCCTGAGCGGAAACGCATTCCGTAAAAAGCGCAGCATGTTAAAAAATTTGTGGAATTGCGAGGATTCCGCACACATAGGAATGCATTGATCTGCTTACTTCCCACATGGGGCTATGCCTGCCATGCGGGAATAAGCGGATCATGTGCGGATAGTACCAGAGTGGAGGAGAGGAGACTCTCCTCCACGGACTGGGCACCATATAATTGTTAAAAAAAAAAAAAGAATTAAAATAAAAAATAGTGATATACTCACCTTCCGATTGCCCCCGGAGTCCTCCCGCCTCTCAGCGGTGCAGGCGGCAGCTGGGAGGGATGCTGTGTGCAAAGGACCTGCGATGACGTCACGGTCACGTGACCGTGACATCCTCCCAGGTCCTTTGCATACAGCATCCCAGCCGCCACGTGCACCGCTGAGGAGATCGGGTGACGTCGGAAGATTTGAAAAACTATTTTTTTTTTATTATTATTTTTAACATTAGATCTTTTACTATTGATGCTGCATATATCTAATCTGTACCTTTCCCTTTTCAGTTTTATTCCATTGCTTCTCATGTTTCCATGTGCAAATGAGAATAAGAATGATCTCTCTACACTTAAGGCTCTGCTCACGTTTATCCTGCGCTCTACGCTGAGTTCTTCCACCGGGGTTTCCGTGTAAATCTTTTAAATGCGTGATTCAGATGGAACAATGTTCAGAATATTCCCTATAGTGAGGCAGATGGAGGCACTGTGGATGTCATCTGACCTGTGATCTGGCGGTGACCATCTTTTTAGTCATGCAGAAAAACACTTTTCGACAGTTTTGTGCACTTCTACAAAGAAGGACAATGCTGAATAGAGGCCATATGTAGTCCAGAATAACTTTGCTGCCTCATTATAGTGAATGGATTCCTCTGTAGTTTCATCAGAATCTGGTTACTCAGAGATTTACAAGTAAACCTCGATGTAAGTGCTTAGCGTAGAATGCTGGATAAATGTGATACCAAATGTTATGTAATATGTTCTTAACAAAAGCTGAAGTCAATCCACAAAAAAAAAAGCTCCAACTCAGGTCTGTCATCAGTTATTGGAAATATAGGGGCTTCCATGTTAGTGGTAGTACACATGTTTGGCATTTCTGTAGCGATGACCATCCCTCTTAATTTACAGGTGCATGTCTTAAGAAGCATGAGCTGGGCACCACAATGTACTGGGCACTACAACTTACTGGTCACTACAACGTACTGGGTTCTGCAATGGCAGTTTGCAATTTTCACTCAGCAACTACTGCATGTTTCTGGAAAATACCCATGAAGTCAATATCGTCACTATACCTGTAGATAAACTCCTAAAGGGGTAGAATTTCCAAAATGGGGTAATTTGAGGGGAAATTCTGCTGTTCTAGCACTTAGAGGCTCTGTATATGAAGTCCACAAACTATTCTAGCAAAATCTGCATGCCAGAGCACTGTGTCCCTCCCGAATCTCGCCATCGGCTAAAGCAGTACTGTATATCCACATATGGGGTATTTCCACATTCATCAGAAATTGTGGGACAAATTTTGGTGCCAGTTTTACCCATTTTCCAGTGTGGAAATATAAAATCTGGGGCTAAAACAAAATTTTGGTGGGAAAAATGTAATTATTTTTTCTGTACTGCTCAATGGTATAGACACCTGTGGTGTGAATATGATCACTGCACTGTAAAATGAGGTCACTTAGGGGGTAATCTGCCAATTTAACATGGAATCATCCAACCAGTTCAGCAAAATCTGAACTCCAATGCGACGTTTCTTCCCTTTTGAGCTTTTCACTTTGCCTCAAAAGTAGTTTTCAACCACATGTGGAATATTGTTATAATCAGAAGAAAATGCAGAACACATTTTGGGGTCTATTTTCTCCTGTTATCCTTGTGAAAAAAAAATGGGGGCTAAAAGAAAATGTATGTGTCAAAAATGGGATTTTTTGTATTTTCCTGGCTCTATATTATAAACCTCTGAGAAACACCTGGAGGATCAAGGTGCTCACCACTAGAGTTGAGCGACCTTGACCTTTTTAGAGTCGAGCCGGGTTTTGCGAAACCCGACTATGTCCAAAGTCGGGTCGAGTGAAATCGGCCGATTATGACGTAAAGTCGGGATCGACCGAAACACGAAACCCAATGCAAGTCAATGGGGCAGCATAGTCGGCAGTGAGTGGGGGCCAGGAAAACACCTAGAGTGCCCATTTTAATGTCAAAACCATCCATTCTTCTTAATGAAGCTTGTCAAGCGTAATTTACCTTAAAATAATTGGAAGGCATTTGAAATTGGGGGTCATTTGGCTAAAGTTGTGGGGGGTAGGGCTGGTTCAAGTAATTAGTGGGCCCAGTAAATCTGGACCACGTCACGGCAGTGGAGCAGGGAGAGGTAAGTATTTCAACTTTGCAAGTGCTGTGATCCTGAGCAAGCAGGGGGGGCCCACTCGTTGGCATTGGCACTGGCACAGGGCCCCTCAAAGTACAGCGGTGTGTTTGCACGGCGGGGGCGCCTCCCACCGGCAGCAACACTTTTGCGTACTATGAGAGGCCCTGTGCCAGTGACGTCGCCAACTAGTATTCCTCCCCCCACCTGATGAAGGAACCTGCACTTTCATCTGCACCTTCCTCTTTGTCCCCGTGTAAGGTGGTATGGTATGCGGGAAGAGCAACCTGACTTTCAGCAGGGTCACAATGTTGTTGTGTAGCGTGCACGGGGAATGTTGCGTTATGGGTCAATGTACCAGCAGACTCATCTATCACTGGCTGGGCAATGGGCACGATGAAGTGGAAACACAGATATAGGCCCAAAGAAGAAAGTGGGCTAAATGCAGTTCAAAATTGGTAACACAGGAATAACCAGGGGGCATTGCAGTGGAGGACAACTGGAATGAGAGGCTGACACAGAGAGTAGGGCCAAATCAGTAAGTAGTCGAAATGCAGTTCAAAATTGGCAACCGTAGTAAACAGGCGGCACAGCTTTGTTCAGTGGAGGAGAACAGCAAGGAGTGGCAGACACCGATAGTAGGCCCCAACCCAACTAGTAGGCCAAATGCAGTCTAACATTAACAACTACTTAACGAGAGGCTGAAAATGGAATTTCAGGACAGGAAACCAGGAGAACAGCAAGGAGTGGCAGACACCGATAGTAGGCCCCAAACCAACTAGTACGCCAAATGCAGTTGTTCCATTTAACCACAATTTAATGAGAGCCTGAAGATAGAAGCTCAGGAAAGGCAACCTGGGGAACACCTTGGAGTGTAACACACCATCTCTCTCCACCCCATACCCATTTTGTAGGCCTAATGCTGTGTACTTTTCTACAACTACTAAACGAGAGTCGGAAGACCGAAGCAATGGCAAGGAAACCTGGGGAACACCTTGGAGTGTAACACACCATCTCTCTCCACCCCATACCCAATTTGTAGGCCTAATGCAGCCTACTTTCCGACACCTACTAAACGAGAGCATGAAGATCGAAGCTCAGGAAAGGCAACCTGGGGAACACCTTGGAGTGTAACACACCATCTCTCTCCACCCCATACCCATTTTTTAGGCCTAATGCAGTGTACTTTTCTACAACTACTAAACGAGAGTCGGAAGACCGAAGCAATGGCAAGGAAACCTGGGGAACACCTTGGAGTGTAACACACCATCTCTCTCCACACCATACCCAATTTGTAGGCCTAATGCAGCCTACTTTCCGACACCTACTAAACGAGAGCATGAAGATCGAAGCTCAGGAAAGGCAACCTGGTGAAAACCTTGGAGTGTAACACAACCTGTCTCTACACCCCATACACAATTAGTAGGCCTAATGCAGCGTAGTTTCCAACAGCTACTAAACGAGAGCCGGAAGATCGAAGCTCAGGAAAGGCAACCTGGGGAACACCTTGGAGTGTAACACAACCTCTCTCTACACCACGGAAGGGCTGATTCTTAGGAAGGAAGGCTGTTGTAAATAAGCATTGCGCGTCCGAGGGTGATTATATTCTTATTCGGTATCTACTCACCCTCGGACGCGCCATGCTTCTTGATTTGTAATTAATGTTTATTTGCAATGTGCTTTTGACTTACTCAATTATTTTTTTAATTATTGATTTTATTAAATTAATAGTTTAACATCTTATTGGAAATAATTTAAAGGAGACGCGACAGGACAACACTCGGTGGATGCCATATCTGTGTTAACAACTCCAAAAAACTTTCAGTTAACTTCTTGCAGGAGAAAGAAATTGTAGCTGTTGGACCTTTGTAGTACAGTTCCAGATATTTGTTGTGTGTTTGTTTTGATTGTTAAAATGTCTGCATTTGAGATCTCAACACGATCTTATTTTTTATAATCAAATTAATTTTTTAAATATTTTATTAGGTTGGTTCAAGGGGTACACGGGCCGCAGTAGACAGGTCAGTGGAGGCCTAGTGGAAGGAGGGACCGCAGATGCGCCACTGTTTCACCCATACACAATTAGTAGGCCTAATGCAGCGTAGTTTCCAACAGCTACTAAACGAGAGCCGGAAGATCGAAGCTCAGGAAAGGCAACCTGGGGAACACCTTGGAGTGTAACAACAACCTCTCTCTACACCACGGAAGGGCTGATTCTTAGGAAGGAAGGCTGTTGTAAATAAGCATTGCGCGTCCGAGGGTGATTATATTCTTATTCGGTATCTACTCACCCTCGGACGCGCCATGCTTCTTGATTTGTAATTAATGTTTATTTGCAATGTGCTTTTGACTTACTCAATTATTTTTTTAATTATTGATTTTATTAAATTAATAGTTTAACATCTTATTGGAAATAATTTAAAGGAGACGCGACAGGACAACACTCGGTGGATGCCATATCTGTGTTAACAACTCCAAAAAACTTTCAGTTAACTTCTTGCAGGAGAAAGAAATTGTAGCTGTTGGACCTTTGTAGTACAGTTCCAGATATTTGTTGTGTGTTTGTTTTGATTGTTAAAATGTCTGCATTTGAGATCTCAACACGATCTTATTTTTTATAATCAAATTAATTTTTTAAATATTTTATTAGGTTGGTTCAAGGGGTACACGGGCCGCAGTAGACAGGTCAGTGGAGGCCTAGTGGAAGGAGGGACCACAGACAGGCATCGAAGGCCTAAAATAATAACACATGGCTGTAGGCAATTTTAAATTGGTTCCAGGGGTACACGGGCAGCAGTGCCCTGGTCAGTGTAGTAGTAGTTGAAAGAATGGACCGCAGACAGGCATCGAAGGCCTAAAATAAAAAAATTGGGCTGGCTGTAGGCAATTTTAAATTGGTTCCAGGGGTACACGGGCAGCAGTGGTGTGGTCAGTGGAGGCCTAGTGGAAGGAGTGACCGCAGACAGGCATCGAAGGCCTAAAATATTAACACATGGCTGTAGTCAATTTTAAATTGGTTCCAGGGGTACTTGGGCAGCAGTGCCCTGGTCAGTGTAGTAGTAGTTGAAAGAATGGACCGCAGACAGGCATCGAAGGCCTAAAATAAAAAAATTGGGCTGGCTGTAGGCAATTTTAAATTGGTTCCAGGGGTACACGGGCAGCAGTGGTGTGGTCAGTGGAGGCCTAGTGGAAGGAGTGACCGCAGACAGGCATCGAAGGCCTAAAATAATAACACATGGCTGTAGGCAATTTTAAATTGGTTCCAGGGGTACACGGGCAGCAGTGCCCTGGTCAGTGTAGTAGTAGTTGAAAGAATGGACCGCAGACAGGCATCGAAGGCCTAAAATAAAAAAATTGGGCTGGCTGTAGGCAATTTTAAATTGGTTCCAGGGGTACACGGGCAGCAGTGGTGTGGTCAGTGGAGGCCTAGTGGAAGGAGTGACCGCAGACAGGCATCGAAGGCCTAAAATAATCACACATGGCTGTAGGCAATTTTAAATTGGTTCCAGGGGTACACGGGCAGCAGTGGTGTGGTCAGTGGAGGCCTAGTGGAAGGAGTGACCACAGACAGGCATCGAAGGCCTAAAATATTAACACATGGCTGTAGTCAATTTTAAATTGGTTCCAGGGGTACTTGGGCAGCAGTGCCCTGGTCAGTGTAGTAGTAGTTGAAAGAATGGACCGCAGACAGGCATCGAAGGCCTAAAATAAAAAAATTGGGCTGGCTGTATGCAATTTTAAATTGGTTCCAGGGGTACACGGGCAGCAGTGGTGTGGTCAGTGGAGGCCTAGTGGAAGGAGTGACCGCAGACAGGCATCGAAGGCCTAAAATAATCACACATGGCTGTAGGCAATTTTAAATTGGTTCCAGGGGTACACGGGCAGCAGTGGTGTGGTCAGTGGAGGCCTAGTGGAAGGAGTGACCGCAGACAGGCATCGAAGGCCTAAAATAATAACACATGGCTGTAGGCAATTTTAAATTGGTTCCAGGGGTACACGGGCAGCAGTGCCCTGGTCAGTGTAATAGTAGTTGAAAGAATGGACCGCAGACAGGCATCGAAGGCCTAAAATAAAAAAATTGGGCTGGCTGTAGGCAATTTTAAATTGGTTCCAGGGGTACACGGGCAGCAGTGGTGTGGTCAGTGGAGGCCTAGTGGAAGGAGTGACCGCAGACAGGCATCGAAGGCCTAAAATAATAACACATGGCTGTAGGCAATTTTAAATTGGTTCCAGGGTTACACGGGCAGCAGTGGTGTGGTCAGTGGAGGCCTAGTGGAAGGAGTGACCGCAGACAGGCATCGAAGGCCTAAAATAATCACACATGGCTGTAGGCAATTTTAAATTGGTTCCAGGGGTACACGGGCAGCAGTGGTGTGGTCAGTGGAGGCCTAGTGGAAGGAGTGACCACAGACAGGCATCGAAGGCCTAAAATATTAACACATGGCTGTAGGCAATTTTAAATTGGTTCCAGGGGTACTTGGGCAGCAGTGCCCTGGTCAGTGTAGTAGTAGTTGAAAGAATGGACCGCAGACAGGCATCGAAGGCCTAAAATAAAAAAATTGGGCTGGCTGTATGCAATTTTAAATTGGTTCCAGGGGTACACGGGCAGCAGTGGTGTGGTCAGTGGAGGCCTAGTGGAAGGAGTGACCGCAGACAGGCATCGAAGGCCTAAAATAATCACACATGGCTGTAGGCAATTTTAAATTGGTTCCAGGGGTACACGGGCAGCAGTGGTGTGGTCAGTGGAGGCCTAGTGGAAGGAGTGACCACAGACAGGCATCGAAGGCCTAAAATATTAACACATGGCTGTAGGCAATTTTAAATTGGTTCCAGGGGTACTTGGGCAGCAGTGCCCTGGTCAGTGTAGTAGTAGTTGAAAGAATGGACCGCAGACAGGCATCGAAGGCCTAAAATAAAAAAATTGGGCTGGCTGTAGGCAATTTTAAATTGGTTCCAGGGGTACACGGGCAGCAGTGGTGTGGTCAGTGGAGGCCTAGTGGAAGGAGTGACCGCAGACAGGCATCGAAGGCCTAAAATAATAACACATGGCTGTAGGCAATTTTAAATTGGTTCCAGGGTTACACGGGCAGCAGTGGTGTGGTCAGTGGAGGCCTAGTGGAAGGAGTGACCGCAGACAGGCATCGAAGGCCTAAAATAATCACACATGGCTGTAGGCAATTTTAAATTGGTTCCAGGGGTACACGGGCAGCAGTGGTGTGGTCAGTGGAGGCCTAGTGGAAGGAGTGACCACAGACAGGCATCGAAGGCCTAAAATATTAACACATGGCTGTAGTCAATTTTAAATTGGTTCCAGGGGTACTTGGGCAGCAGTGCCCTGGTCAGTGTAGTAGTAGTTGAAAGAATGGACCGCAGACAGGCATCGAAGGCCTAAAATAAAAAAATTGGGCTGGCTGTAGGCAATTTTAAATTGGTTCCAGTGGTACATGGGCAGCAGTGTATGGTCAGTGGAAGTCTAGTGGAAGGAGTGACGGCAGACAGTCTTCGAAGGCCTAACATAACAAAATTGGGCTGACTGTAGGCACTTTTAAATTGGTTCCAGGGTAACACGGCCAGCAGTGGCCTGGTCAGTGTAGTAGTTGTAGAAAGAAGGGACCGCAGACAGGCTTCGAAGGCCTAACATAACAAAAATGTCAAAACAATGGTATTGTCAGTGCCAGGCATTGAAGGATGTCAGCGCCTAGACTACACATTGGTGAAGCTGTGAGAGATAATTTTGCTAGTGGTAGAGCACTGTTTGAGCTGGGGGGGGGGAACTGGCTTGTGGCCGGCGGTACAGGCACAGGGCCCCTCATATTACAACGGTGTGTCTGACGTTGGGTGCGCACCACCACCGCCAGAGACACTTTATTGTACTATGAGGGACCCAGTGGCAGTGCCGTCGACCAAAAGCGGCCACACCCACCTCTTCAGACAAACAGCACTCTCAAGGGTCCAAGCGCAAAGTGGCGATAGCACGGCCCCGTGTGGGGAGTTTGGCCATTTCGTGAGGTGGAAACATGTCGTATGCTGGACAATCAGGTGAAGAAAATTACGAGATTGGAAAAGTCATTCAGAATAGTCCACAGGCAAGACCTTTTCATAGGAAAGCTAGGTGTCAGCCGGGCAGGGTGGGGCAAAAGATTTTGAAATCCAGTTGTGGTTCATTTTAATGAAGGTTAGATCATCTACATTTTGGGTAGCCAGACGAGTCCTTTTTTCTGTTAGTATTGAACCTGCAGCACTGAATACTCTTTCTGATAGGACACTAGCTGCCGGGCAAGCAAGCTCCTGCAATGCATATTCTGCCAATTCTGGCCAGGTGTCTAATTTGGATGCCCAGTAATCAAATGGGAATGACGGTTGAGGGAGAACGTCGATAAGGGATGAAAAATAGTTTGTAACCATACTGGACAAATGTTGTCTCCTGTCACTTTGAATTGATGCTGCAGTACCTGTCCTGTCTGCGGTCATAGAAAAATCACTCCACAACCTGGTCAGAAAACCCCTCTGGCCAACGCCACTTCTGATTTCTGCCCCTCTAACACCTCTGGTCTGCTGGCCCCTGGAGCTCGTGTGAGAACGATCACGGGCGCTGTGTGCAGGGAATGCCAGAAGCAAACGGTCAACAAGAGTTGATTGTTTTGTTGCTAATATTAGTTCCAAGTTCTCATGTGGCATAATATTTTGCAATTTGCCTTTATAGCGAGGATCAAGGAGGCAGGCCAACCAGTAATCGTCATCGTTCATCATTTTTGTAATGCGTGTGTCCCTTTTGAGGATACGCAAGGCATAATCCGCCATGTGGGCCAAAGTTCCCGTTGTCAAATCTGCGGTTGTGCTTGGTTGAGGGGCAGTTGCAGGCAAATCTACGTCACTTGTGTCCCTCAAAAAACCAGAACCCGGCCTTGCCACGCCACCAATTTCCCGTGCCCCCGGGAAAGCTTCCTCATTAAAAATATACTCATCCCCATCATCCTCCTCATCCTCCACCTCCTCTTCGCCCGGTACCTCGTCATGTACACTGCCCTGACCAGACAATCGCTGACTGTCATCAAGGCTTTCCTCTTCCTCTGGTGCAGACGCCTGATCCTTTATGTGCGTCAAACTTTGCATCAGCAGACGCATTAGGGGGATGCTCATGCTTATTATGGCGTTGTCTGCACTAACCAGCCGTGTGCATTCCTCAAAACACTGAAGGACTTGACACATGTCTTGAATCTTCGACCACTGCACACCTGACAACTCCATGTCTGCCATCCTACTGCCTGCCCGTGTATGTGTATCCTCCCACAAAAACATAACAGCCCGCCTCTGTTCGCACAGTCTCTGAAGCATGTGCAGTGTTGAGTTCCACCTTGTTGCAACGTCTATGATTAGGCGATGCTGGGGAAGGTTCAAAGAACGCTGATAGGTCTGCATACGGCTGGAGTGTACAGGCGAACGGCGGATATGTGCGCAAAGTCCACGCACTTTGAGGAGCAGGTCGGATAACCCCGGATAACTTTTCAGGAAGCACTGCACCACCAGGTTTAAGGTGTGAGCCAGGCAAGGAATGTGTTTCAGTTGGGAAAGGGAGATGGCAGCCATGAAATTCCTTCCGTTATCACTCACTACCTTGCCTGCCTCAAGATCTACAGTGCCCAGCCACGACTGCGTTTCTTGCTGCAAGAACTCGGACAGAACTTCCGCGGTGTGTCTATTGTCGCCCAAACACTTCATAGCCAATACAGCCTGCTGACGTATGCCAGTAGCTGCCCCATAATGGGAGACCTGGTGTGCAACAGTGGCAGGTGCGGATGGAGTGTTTGTGCGACTGCGGTCTGTGGACGAGCTCTTGCTTCTGCAGGAGGACGAGGAGGAGGAGGAGGAGGAGGGGGTGCGAACGGCTACAGACAACTGTTTACTAGACCGTGGGCTAGGCAGAACTGTCCCAAACTTGCTGTCCCCTGTGGACCCTGAATCCACCACATTTACCCAGTGTGCCGTGATGGACACGTAACGTCCCTGGCCATGCCTACTGGTCCATGCATCTGTTGTCAGGTGCACCTTTGTGCTCACAGATTGCCTGAGTGCATGGACGATGCGCTCTTTAACATGCTGGTGGAGGGCTGGGATGGCTTTTCTGGAAAAAAAGTGTCGACTGGGTAGCTCGTAGCGTGGTACAGCGTAGTCCATCAGGTCTTTGAAAGCTTCGCTTTCAACTAACCGGTAGGGCATCATCTCTAACGAGATTAGTCTAGCTATGTGGGCGTTCAAACCCTGTGTACGCGGATGCGAGGCTAAGTACTTCCTTTTTCTAACCATAGTCTCATGTAGGGTGAGCTGGACTGGAGAGATGGAGATCGTGGAACTAGCGGGGGTGCCGGTGGACATGGCAGACTGAGAGACGGTGGGAGATGGTATTGTTGCCGCCGGTGCCCTAGATGCAGTGTTTCCTACTACGAAACTGGTGATTCCCTGACCCTGACTGCTTTGGCCTGGCAAAGATACCTGCACAGATACAGCAGGTGGTGCGCTAAATGGTGGTCCTACACTGCCGGAAGGGATGTTGCGTTGATGACTAGCTTCAT